>NC_082650.1:3772864-4116614 GCF_028023285.1 Balaenoptera ricei
ACGCATTAGAATTTAGGTAGGAGCTGGACTTATGACATCTTCTCACTTGTTATGTGGTTTTGTGTCTTTCTCGATAATTTGCCTTTTATTATTATGTAATTTGCTTTGTAAAAGTTAATGTCAGTAATATTAAAAGCTCTTAATAACTAGTACTTAGTGCCACCATTAAGTGTAGACTTCATTTAGGGTAACCGCATGTCACTAGACCAGATGCATCAAAATTATAGGGGATATGTCTGTTTGAATTCTTTTAAGCAATTTTTATCTTTCTCCAAGAGGAAATATTAAACCAAACCATATTTAGAATAAAAAATCAGACCTAGAACACATAGCTGTGAGTGCAAAGCAATTGAAAAGAAAACTCCTTTCAGTTGGGAAGTTGGAGCTTGTAAAGTGTTTGGAGACATCACCTTTCTCTGCAGGTGGGGAGATGGGAGAGAATTCTGGAAATCTACATCTACTCTGGCCTTGTCTTGAGCCAGTTATACCTTGAAGAAATCATTTCATTTATTTGCACCTCAGGTTTTCCTTATATAAAACGAAAGGATTGGGACTTTTTTCTTCAAGGTTTCTTCTCACTCTAAATTTCCAAAATTCCATGAAAGTCAAAATCTGGTTTGTGGCAGTAAAATATAGCAGGGAATTTAGATGGCATCAAGGCCGTGCCCACATAATATTTTATTTCAACAGTAACAATCAGGCAGCAGGAACACAGGATATACTCTTCGTGGAACTAGGGACAGAAGTGACTGATGTTCTTACAATTAAAGCTACACTGTTCTTTAATCCTTTATTTTCTTGCCTGTTAGTTGTATCTGCTCTGTAACACTATCGTTCCCCCATCATGAAGCGATGCCCCCTTTAGGCCTCTCTCACTCCTGAAAATACAGAAGTCTTTCCAGTTGTTCTTATAAATTTGCAAATGCTGCAGTGACCAGTTTTATATTATTGTGTTCTAGAGACCGTGTCATTGGTTTAATGATGACTGCCTGTGATCTTTGTTCTGTGACAAAGCTGTGGCCAGTAACAAAATTGACGGCGAACGATATATATGCAGAATTCTGGGCTGAGGTATGTCCTTGATTTTTATATGAACATAGATAATATCAAGAAATGAGAAACAATTGGGAAGAAATTAAATATATGGATAATTTAGTAACAGTATCTTAGTTGCTCATGTTGCTAGTTACTTAAAAAAACTATTGTTTAGCATTTATACAGGTATGAAGTAAGAACAGTCATTCTGTAACATCTGACTTGAATATGTGTGTAAATTCTCTGATCTCCACTGAAATAGTTCAGGAACTGATTCCCTGAACAGTAGTGCAACAGTTTTCCTTATTTAATTGCCAATCTTTTGTCATCCATCCAATAAACCGCATTAGGCCATCTCTTTTATGGCAGCCACTGGAAAACGTACTAAGAGGGGCCCACAATATCACGGGCTTTATGTGCCTGCAGCTAGAAATTCGAGAGACTAATCACGTTGTACCGTAGAAACTGAGATTATGTAAATATACCGAATGGTCAATTCAGCTGCAAATTATGACTTCTGTGGAATATGTGGGATGTTAAGCCATGAATTCCTGACATGTGAAACAACCATGTGAATTACTTTCATGAATACCTTTTCTAGACTGAATTATCCAAATTATCAGAAACATGTGTTTACTCCTTGATTTGCCATGAGTAAGTAGAATATAATTCTCTTATTCAAATGAATCCACCAATACTTAGATCCCTGCATATTCAAAGATTATGGGAAAAAAAACTGTAAAGTGTTTGTGCACCTCATTTGTTCTGAAGAAGTAAAAGTAAATTTGGAGGACAAAAAGTTCGGTAGTCGATGGTTCAAACCATAAATCTCATCCATGTAGAAGAATGGATGTAAAAAGCAAAAAACAGTAAATCATTCGGCTAACGATTAGTAGAAATAGTCTGTAATGTTGATCTGTCTTATAATTGTAAAGCCGAAGAATTTTTATTGGGTGAGGACCACAGGCCTTGAGTTGGATATACTCAGGGTGTTATTTCTCAAATACACAATGCATACATTGTGTAGGCATCCTCTTGCATGTTTTTTTTTTTTTTTCTTTATTTTATTGTGTGTGTGTCAAAATCTGGTTACTATCAGACTCAGGAAGATGGTTTTTAGATGTACATGTCTGAGCTGTAATGTTTGACTTTATTATCACAGTCAACTTAATTTGCGTGTGTGTCTAAAAGGAGTAACCTAGAATGAATTCTATAAATACCACATAAGAAAACTTGTCTGAAGCTAGCTTATTGTTTTGCAAATACTTTTATTTAGTTAACTATGACATACTTCATACCATAACAACTATATTTGGATTCGAAAATACGAATCGAAATGTGGGAGACGTGTAGATTTTTGCCCTTTCTGTTGCCCATTGGTTAATCAGTCCACAGGGAGCGATTAGCTGCCAGTATGCCCATAGATGACGTCTGCAGGGGGCTCACAGGCCGGGGGTGGAAACAGAAGTGTAATCACCAAGTCTTCCCAGTTGATCTCCTAGACGTTCATAAAGTCCACGCTGCCCACCTCAGCCCCACACTCTGTCCCACCCACCCCTTCAGAGCCTCACCAGATCCCGCCTGGGTTACTGCAACATCTAACTGGCTTCCTCGCCTTTATCTTTTAGAATCGGTGTAACCGTGATTAAGAGTATATAGTCTCTGGTGTCATGTTGCTTGAGATGAAATCCTTGCCTTAGTACTGAGACTGAGCCCTCAGACCAGTTCTCTGACTCATCTCTGTGCTTCGGTGGCCACGCTTGCCGGTTCAGGACGACTTTAATTCTGTTTATGTCAGTACCCCACCTCCCATCTTCTGTCTCTCCACGCTGATATGATAAAGATGAAAATCGCACGCTTGATGCAGCAAGCGCCCTGCCTCTCCAGGCTCTCCCACGTTTCAGCCCCTCTGTCCTCTGGGTCCCTGACCATGCTGTGCAGTTTCATCTGCCTGGGGCTCCTTCCCTCACCCCTGCAGCGCCTCCCCCCCCGGAGCCCCAGACACCCCTGTGCTCCTGCACACACGGTCCATGGTGTCCCGTTGTTTTCCTCGTCAGTATCCATCCTTATTCGGGTACATATTAAAATCACTGCCTATTTAAAATCTTTTTATATATTGGGCTTGTGAAATCCTTGAGCAAGGGGCCTAGTTATTTTCATTCACTTAGGACAGAAAAGAAAAAAAGCTTGAGAACTACTGCTGTTCATATTTAAAGCAACAACACCAGAGCAAACTCTATGCTTCAAGTGCCTTTACGTAGTCAAGGCAAGTGTCTTTGTCCTGTACACAAACATTCTTAACAAGGGTTATAGTAATTTGTCTCTAGACCTTATCTTAGCAAATTCAGGGTCGTTTTAGTTGTTCTGTGCTTTGGATTTCTGAAAACAAGCATAATTAAAATAAAATAATAAAATAATTAAGAAATGTGAGGGAAGAGTGTGAGGTATTCAGGAAAAATTTTGACAATCTTTAACCTTAAAAAATAAATAAAAACAATAAGATAATTTTTAAAATCTATAAAACGGGGATAATAATATCGAACTCAGTATTTCATGAAGATTAAGTGAAATAATATTACAAGTTACCTAGCCCAGAGCCTGCGATATCATACATCTTTAATAAACATCTATAATTTTTAACCATTATGCTGATGTCTAGCCAGTTATACTTTATCTCTACTGACATGTTTTAGTAGACTATTGTTTATTACTGATGTATCAATATTCCTCTTTAAAGCCTAGCTTCACCTGGTGCATTGCATGTGAAAAATCATCTGAAGAAGTGAGATAAAGCCCTTGAGGTTATTTCACATTTTCTTCTTGTGTTCCTCCTCACACATTTATCTCCTCTTATTACTAACTTTCGCTAACTTCTACAAAATGAAACCAGAAGAGATGGCTAGGTTTCTGGTAATTCAGTACAGGAGAGGAATATCAGGATAAAAACCTGCAATAATACATTGCATTTTTTATTATTCTGACATTTGTTTGGGTCATTAAGCAACAACGTTATTCATTTTGAAGCAAATTAACGAAAAAAGGGAACAACTCGTTAATACCAAAGTTTTATAACAGTTTATACAATTGAGAGAGCCTCGTTTTCTCCTGTTTCTCCCAGGGTGATGAAATGAAGAAGCTGGGAATTCAGCCTATTCCCATGATGGATAGAGACAAGAAGGACGAAGTCCCACAAGGCCAGGTATGAATTGTGTTGCAAAGTCCAACCGTTTACAGCGGCCATAACAGTGGATATGAATGAAAAGCACATGCAGTCTTACAGAACCTGGAACCACCCGAAATCTCCATTTAGACGGACTTGGAGGATAGTAGGACCACGAATGGGAAACCCCAGCTGGAGTTAAAGGGTTCACAGCTAGGCTTGCCATCATCACCTCTTCTACGGATGAAATTGCAGCCAATCGCAGGCTTTCTTTTCTTACTTGAAACAGAGGGGATGGATGAATTTGAATTGTTGATATTTTTAACAAGCAGAAAATATTTTGTCATCAAATGTACAAAGATATTTTTTGGAGAATAACATGATAGATTTTGATTAGGTCCACTTTTCCTAACAAATAATGCATATATTTTAGTACATTTTGAGTTTTGTCTTACCACAAACTGGCACTAATTTTTCTCTTTTCAGGTCTTACTACATAATTTATGTTAATTTTTGATGTTTCGAGAGCTCTTGTGCCTTGTTAGTTTTGCATGTGTGCGTGTGTGGTGTGATATATTCCTTTTATCATGGTCTTTTTAAACTCTCAATCTTCTAACATCATAATAAGGACGTTAGTTATGGACAAATAAATATAATATAAAATTCAGTTTAGAAAACATTTCAGAAAATTCACAAGATGATGGTTTTGGATAAGTTCTCAAACTTTCCTACTTTATTTAAAGTTAAGTTATTAACTCTTAATGCAAAAGTTTAAGTTTGTCCACAGCTCTTGGAGGGCACAGCCCAGCAAGAGGTGGCGTGATTTTCTCACCATCGTTGCCTCTGGGGAGCAGTTTACTCGTTCGTATCCTTAACCAGTTCTTCTAGCAGGAGACTCACTTTCCTTCTCTGCTGACTGTGTACTGACATGCCTACCAAGCATGTTGCAGGTGGATTTTGCAGTTTAGTTTTATTTTAACATTGTTAGTGGAACTTTCCCATATAGGTAATCACAGTGATTATCCTTTCATGTCTTGTGCCTGCTTTTCATGTCACAATGTAAAAGTCCTGTCCCAGCCTGAGATTATATAAACATTTGCCTATATTTTCTTCAGTTATTTTTTTTATTTCATCACTTTATATTTAATTTGTTAATTCGTTTGGAATTTATCTTATTATATTGGTAAGATAAGGAGCTGATGATATTAGCTTTTCCTTGTAAATAGTTGAGCAGTCATCCCAATAGGGTACATAAGAGAACTGAAGATGCCGTCAGGAAATGAACTTTGTTCTCATGTTATTTCATTAAGAGTAGTATGTTTCTGGGCTTCCCTGGTGGCGCAGTGGTTGAGAATCTGCCTGCCGGTGCAGGAGGCACAGGTTCGAGCCCTGGTCCGGGAAGATCCCACATGCCGCGGAGCAACTAGGCCCGTGAGCCACAACTACTGAGCCTATGTGCCACAACTACTGAGCCTGTGTGTCTGGAGCTTGTGCTCCGCAACAAGAGAGGCCGCGACAGTGAAGAGGCCCGCGCACCGCGATGAAGAGTGGCCCTCGCTTGCTGCAACTAGAGAAAGCCCTCGCACAGAAACGAAGACCCAAAGCAGCCTAAAATAAATATAAAAATAAATAAATTTAAAAAAATAAAAGAGTAGTATGTTTCTGCCAAAATTCCAGATCCATTTATAGTCTTAGAGAATTTTAAATAAAATATTTCTGTGATCAGCTAGTATTTTACCAAATATATTGCTTCTCACTTGAGATTACTCTGAAATTATTCTTTGCCATAAAAATAAAGGACTCTGCTTCCCAGTAATTAGTCTCTCTCGAGACCTTCTGCTCCATGGCATCTGCTAAATATTGACATAAGAAAGTCTGTGCGTGAACTGTAAAGTGAAAAAGGGAAATGCATTTATTCTAGCAAGATGACTATGACGATAGAGTTTACAACAGGAGAAAGCAGAAAGGAACCAAGTAGATTTGACTCTTCTATATTCCTTGGTGTGTCTCACCAAAATTCAGTTAAGAAACTGCTAAGCCATGGTTTGCCGGTCACTTTATCTAAGGAGCCAGTTTTATCTTGTACATGTTGTCAACCATTAGGGCAGTTATTTGTAGCCAGACAGTCTGTCTTCTCTGGTTAATCATCCAGCAGCTCTTTTCCATGTGGCCTTCAAAGGCCAGTCGGGGCCAGCATCACTTACGTGCACAGTGGCCCAGAATAAGTCCTAATAAGATCTTCTTTAATATATTTTTAAAAGTATCACAGATTAAAAACTTTAAATTCCGACATATTGAGAGAGCTGTTACCTCAGAGGGCTATGATAAAGTCCGTGAGATTTGTCGTAGGTCCAAAAAAAGGAGGGAGGAGATGAAGAAAATTTCAGTAAACCAAGTGAAGTACCAAAGCTAAGAGTAACAAACAAGACACCCAACAGTGGGTGATTCCTGAATATTAAGTTGGCGAAGAGTCACCCATGTAGAAAAGTAGCAGATTTGACTTTGAAATGCTTAACACTTAAAGTACTAAATTTGACCAGAGACAAAAATAGGACCTGAATTATAACTGATCTATAAATAGAATCCCATTGAATATTGTACTTGGGTTTTAGATTAACTTCTTTTTATGTTTTTTTAAAAATTAATTAATTAATTTATTTTTGGCTGTGTTGGGCCTTCGTTTCTGTGCGAGGGCTTTCTCTAGTTGCGGCAAGCGAGGGCCACTCTTCATCGCGGTGCGCGGGCCTCTCACTATCGCGGCCTCTCTTGCTGCGGAGCACAGGCTCCAGACGCGCAGGCTCAGCAGTTGTGGCTCACGGGCCTAGTTACTCCGCGGCATGTGGGGTCTTCCCAGACCAGGGCTCGAACCCGTGTCCCCTGCATTAGCAAGCAGATTCTCAACCACTGCGCCACCAGGGAAGCCCTCTTTTTATGTTTTAAATTTTTATGTCTTATTTTGTGAGTGTATTTTAATGAATTTTTAACTGTAATCTGCAGTAGTGTTCCTTGAGCCAAAGATTACTTAGCAAAACCAGAACATTTAGTTTTTTAGGTAGGCTTGAGAAGTAGAAAATTCACTTGAGGAATATAGTGCTACTAGAATTGCTAATGTGCAGTTGTGTTTCTTGTCCGTGGTTTTTGCACTGAGGCAGCTTGGATTCTACAATGCCGTGGCCATTCCCTGCTACACCACCCTCACCCAGATCTTCCCGCCCACAGAGCCTCTCCTGAAAGCCTGCAGGTATGTACAGTAGTTCAACCTGTGATGCTATTTTTTAAAAAATAAGAATGTATAGGATTTTATCTCCATCTAAGTATACATGTGTCTTCACTACAGTTTACAATAAATGGGCTGTGTGTTTGCCTATGTAACAAGTATACATCAAGAGTATTTATTCATAAAGTTTTGAAGTTCCGTTTGTTTGTTTTTATGACTCAGAGGTCCCTGCCCAATGCTGTTTTTAAGAAGACAATAATGTCTTTTCTGGGCTGCTGGTTTGGAAAGGGACTCAGTTTAAATCACACAGTTTATCGTTTTATTGGACGAGATGGAATCTTGAATGGCATCTTCTTTAAGTTTCAGTTTCTTCCCAAAAGAAATGCAAACCATCAACAGTTGATCTGTTCTAGTTCAGATTTCTCTGTGTCCTCTCATCATCTTTTTGGAGGGCTAAACTCAGCTAAGAACGTTGGAAATTTTTTAAGATTTTCATCTTACTTTGAAAGGAAATTCCTTTGGGGAAGGCGAATGGTGCTGAGCAACAGCTGTGTGAGTTGATTCTCTGCAGGGAAATTGGTTTCGACACGATTTTTCTAACCACTCAGCCAGAACCACGCTGAGGGGCTGGAGTGGGTGCACCGTCGAGGGGAGGAGAACAGACATGTGACGAGATATTTGTAAACAAAATCTGAGGATTTAGCATGCTCCCATTCTCTGCGGTGGAAACTTATCTGATGAACTCATTCTTTAAGGAAAACCAACTAACAAGCAAGAAGGTTTTTAAAAGATCCTGCTTTTTCCTATTTAAGTGATTCTCTTTCTTCTCTGCTCCTGTGGAGATGAACAGAACATCCCAGTGTATTCTGTTGCACCATCACTGACCTTAATCAGTAGCTAGTTTCTGAAAATATTATCTTATTCCCTAAGGGCTCAGCCATGTGGACGGTTTGGAGTGTGAGTGAGGATTCATTCTTGATGGAGTCAGGTTGGAAAAAATGAATGTTCCACCAAAGCGAAAAGAGACTATCAATCGAAATCCAAGCAACATGTTGTAAAAAAAAAAAAAAAAAAAAAAATCGATGCAGGCATTACTCAGAAGTTCTTTTTGTCCAAAAATTCTCTATATTTGCACTAAATATTTAGAACCAGCAGGATGAACACTTGCTATTATTATCAAGCTCTGGGATTGTTATTCAGCTGTCTCAGCAGTTTTGATGCCTTCTTGCTACTGTGGACTTGGCTAAACCCCATAATCCCTTAAAGGCCATTTCAATATGATTAAAACTTGAAAAATTCATCATGTATCATTGTATCCAAGGAAACACAACAAAGCTAGTGGGTGTTATTTTTCCAATATATCAAAAAATCTCTTCAGGTTCTGGGAAAATGATACCTGATGACACAGGACAAAAGCTAAAGTGTTACATTTTTCAGGTTATTTTTTAGGGGTTTCTTTTGTCCAAAGGTATCTTAGCAGGTGTGCTCTGCATGAATTTTGTGTTTGCTAATGCTAAGGTTCCCTTCTGATTTTGACTTTGCATGTGAGAAAACAAGGTGCAAGGTGGGGAATGTTGGTGAGGCCTCTGCGAGGTTAGCGGGGCCAGCAGGGTGGCGGTCAGGCAGCGGGAGTCCTCACACCCTCGGAGGAGAGGAAGATAGATGCTGGAACCCTTGACCTGCAGATACTGAGAGGGGAAGACTAGGAGGCGGGGGAGTGCGGCTGCGTTTGAGACTAGAGGCCACCGGAGCACAAATACAACCTCGTAACGAGGAAATTTCAAAAGTTCGTAGCAGGTGTAACTTATGGTGCCTTTCTAATACATGACACGGTGTTCAAAATAAGGCTTCTCCCCGGTGTCGCATGTGGGGTGAAGGGGATGGAGATGCCCCGGGGGGACACACGCTTCCCCTCATGGGATGGGAAGGCCTGGCCGGAGGTGTCGTTGGTGGATGAACTTGCGGCTCCGGCCCCCCTTCCACCCTTTCCTCCCATCCCGCGTGTCCTCGGTGGTCACCCGTTGGCTCAGTCCCCTTTCCAGTGAATCCCAGCTAAGAAACGAGCTGGTGGGACAGGGCTTTGGTGGCCGAGGCTCCTCTGAGGAGACTGAGCTGTGGTGCCGAGTCGGGGGACAGGCTGGGAGCCTGCAAGCTGGTTAGAATCAAGGTCACCAGAGTCAAAACAGCACCCAAAAGCCATCAGGCTGAGTTATGCCACAGGACGGTGCGGATGATTGTTGGGACAGAGTCCAGAAGTCCTTTCTGAAACGGCCCCTGTCGCTGCATCTCTTATTCCAGGAATAACCTGAGCCAGTGGGAGAAGGTGATTCGAGGGGAGGAGAGTGCCGTGTGGATCTCGAACCCGCCGGCGGCCCAGGGGACCTCGGAGAGGCTGCCTGTGAAGATCGATGACTGATGGCGCCCCTGAGCCCTCCCACCTGAAGATGTTCATCTTGCTTCTTTGACTTTTCTTCCTTTTATTTTTGTGGGGGGAACCTACACCTGGCAACTGGGATGCAGACCTCTTCAAGAAGGTACCATCAAGTAAACACATCCAGCAGACGGCACCCTGCCAGCCTCCTCTGTACGGCGTCGCCGACGGTGATCAGCCAGGACCAGAAATCCGCAGCCCCAGTGACTCCTTGTGAACTGGCCTTTTCTAATGGGCTAACATAGCTGAGGCCTTAATGGAAACGGACAATTATTCGGAAGGGGGTACTTTTCCCTGTATCTTTCCAGTGAGGGTTAAAACGGTACTATTATGATATTGTACTTTGGCTCTAACACCAGTGTTGCTTTGATGTTGTTGGTTATAAATAGGAACTTTTACATGTTACTCTTGTGGATGTTCATGTGTGACCTACTTGTAATTAGCGTGAATCATAGCAGACAGCCTCAGACACGTGGCATCGAGGTTACAGAGTAAGAAGCGCCTTTCTGCAATCAGTGATGGAAAATCGATTCTTCTTCAGAGCCTCATGAATTAAAAGTTAGGTGGACTTAAAGCGTATTCTTTAAGCTTATACTAAAGGGCTTAGATGAATAAATTTAACACTAAAGGAAGCAGATTTTCTATCCTCTTGAAAAGAGATGCAGGTATACATCATAATAAATCTCAGAAATCCAAGTATCAATTCAAAAAATGTCAGAGAGTATTGTTTTCTTTACTTTTTTTCTTTATTGTAGTCTTGGCAAATTTCCTAAACCCTTTACATAAAGAACAAAATAAAAGCAAGGCATACAATTTTTTTTCAACAGACAAGTCTTACGGATGTAAAATGTGAATTTTTAACAATGATTCTTTTATGTTTTCACTTGATGTCATTGCAAAATCTTAAACTCACATTCAAAGTGGAAGGTTTGTTCTACAAATTATTTAATTACAAGACCATACATTTCTCTTAACATCAATTAAACCATGACATTTCAGCCTCCTGGAGTCTTCACTGTGAGCCGCTCATCCATCTCCTGTTTGTCCTCCCCTCGTGCTCGTGCTCTGGATGGTCTTTCGTAAGCTCTCTGCCCTCGGCAGCTGCATCCGGGCCCACCTCTGTTCTCTTTGCTCTGCTCAAGATCAAATATCTACAGAGACACCTGCGTCTGCAGAGTCTCTCCTGTATCAGTTCTGGTAGGCTCATATTACTCTACAATGTGAATGTTTTGAAAAAATATACAAAAGTAATAGTCTGGACCCCCTCCTACAAGGATTATAAACCAGTCACTTCTGGTGCATATTAATGCTTTAAAGATTTTTAGCACGATGACTTGGTAACCTCCGAAGCTGTGCTAGTCCTGACCTGAAGGAATTAGAGTCTCAGAAGTGCTAGGCTGACCCGTAACAAATGGCTTATCCACGAGTCTCGAAGCAGGAAACTGGAATATTACTTTCAATAAAATAAATTTTTAAAAATATTCTTCTACACATCCAATACTATACACATTGTTGTTCATATGAGCTTGGTTTTTGCAAAAATGATGAAATCAGGTGTTTCTATAATATGGTTTATTTGTGTTGCAGCAGAGTTAGCTATACACGAACATAGTTCTTATTTTAAAATTAACACTGTGTGTTCAGTTTCCTTATGGGCTTCTGAAAGTTGCCAGGGAGCTCCATTTGCTATTATAATTATACAATATGAGGTAAAATGAAATAACAAAAGAGAGAGAATACCACTGTGGCTAGATACACACACACACACACGGATGTGTTTAGCTGTGCACACATAGACATTCATGTAGGTACACACATGTATGTAGATACACACACATATATGTGTGAGAGAGAGAAAGGGAGAGAGATGCAAACACATCTTTGAAAAGTAAAAATCAGCCCCATTCTTCAAAAAGTGATTTTTCGTGTTGGAAAATGTATATGGTTTGATATAGAGCTGACCAGAAGGAGTCCTTTCTCATGTTAATGTATGTATTCACAGAACTGAATTCTACAAAGTTGCATACATCCAAACTTTCTATAGCCAAATGTATGAAACTGGACCCATGAGATTCAACTTTAATCACAAAAGTTACTTAGGTCATCTAACTGAACCTGGAGACTGAATTGCAAGGGGGCAGGAAATATCATTGAAGACTATTGTTTAATTTAAAGGATTTTAAAAGAGTGCATGAATTCTGCTTCTTGAAATAGACAACAGTCATGGGGGAGGGAATGCTCTGGCTATTTTCGCATTTTTAAGGTTGCTCTTCTGACATGATTATTAGAGAAAAGTATCTTATTTTGGCATACCCAGGTGTATTGCATTATGTGACCTGTACTTTGAGCAGTAGTTTCCCAAAGAAACGTGTATGGAGTTATCGGTTGGTTGATTTCTTGTGAAATAGTCATAATAGAAACAAAGTTTGAACAAAGGACTGTATTCTAATGTAAACTGTTACTATTACTTTTACCATGTGTAAGATTGACTTAGGAATCATAGATTTACCTAAAATGAAAGGGTCTCAGATGCAGTGATATTTAGTTAACAATCTGTTTTGGAAAACACACAGTTAGGAGTATTTTGTATCTCGGCAGATTGATTTAGCAGACACGCTTTTGAGTTCTGTTTCGTCTTTTCCCCAGATTTTTTCTTTAAAGGGCAGATGGTTTTTATCGCCAAAAGTTTTGATGAGTTTCTCATTAAAGTGATATTTTATATTGGGTCAAAGTTTCCCTGTTCAGTATAAATTTGGTAACCAGCTGTGAGTATATGTAGAATATTTGATTTGCAAAGTTTTTTATTGGTTGTGCTGATTTATAATAGATACAGTTTTATCATCAAATGCAATTATTCCATTCAGAGATAGCGAATATATTTTTTAACTAGAAATTTTCTTGGAAATGCATGCTAACAACGTGAACTATTGAACTCGGGCAGCGGAATAAAATTCTAAAAAATGCAAGTATCTGATTAATTACTAGTTGTGATTTAATTAAATAGAAAATCTTAAATGCAATTAATGTGGAAAGGAATTCTCAAAAATGACCCTTTTGCTAGGGCAGGAATTGTGATCCATTTCCCAGCTTTAGTTATTTCTAAGAAGCACGTGAGAAACCAATGTTGGAAGAGAGACCAGGTTTTGAATTAGTCACATGCGGTTGTCCTCCATCCTGACTCTTCTCTCAATGGAAAAGCATCTGTGCAGACAATCACGGTGCTGCTCGGGGTGACTTGTTCTCACGGCAGCAAAAACAGAGCTAATTCAGAACTAGATTTGTTCAGTGTAGGTTTCCTCTTTTCAGCATGCTTTTCAGATATTATGCTTTCTTTATTTTATGCAATCAACCTCAGTGAATTTTGCTTTCTTGGTATATTCAAGCACAGTAGCTATGTTTGTACACGATACACATAGATGCATAAATCCTTAGCTTCCTGGATTGCTTAATAGATTTAGTTTTGAGTATTATGTTGCTGGTCTTTTAACCCAGAGTAAGGTCTGAGTTTTAATAGGACTAAGTGATTCACCATACCTTGGCCTGTGCCTTTATTTTAAATTCTGTAATTTTACTTCTTCGTTCATATATTCATTGTTTTGCTTTCTTGCTTAACTATAATTAAAAACATTTCAAGGGACACATCCATGGTTAATTTTATCAAGTGGAATGAGTTAGGATCATTCTCTCCTTATCAGATTTCTATCCCTTATTTTATTTCATTCACAGTCACCCTTGTGACCATAACCGATGAACTGTTCAGATTCAATCTTTTTTGCAAGAACTTCCAAGAGCTGTGACACTGATTATCATGTGATTTTGTTGGGTTTTTCAGGTACATATGCATGATTTAGATGTTGAAAATCACTTCTATCTTTGTATATTTCAAATGTATTTTCTTTCTACACTTTGCTGATTTTATTCAGGATTTAATTCTTTAAAAACATATTCATTTAGTCACCTTAGTGTATCCCTTCTATTGCAAGTATTAATCTGATTTTTAAATCACTGTAAAATATAAATTAGCCTAGTATGCTGTCAGTGATGGTTTCCCCAGGCTTGTCTGTAGCGCATGGCTAGTATATTTTTACCTTTGCGTTAAGTATTTATCCTGATACACATTTTGCCAATTTCTTTAAACACTTAAGTTTAAATTAGTGATACCCAATGCAGTGCTTACACTTTTTGTTTTTTGTCTTTTTTTTTTTTTTTTTTTACTGGATATTTTGGTTGTCTGAAGCACTAGATACATTTATGTGATGATAAGAATAGAAAAAAAGGAAGAAAACAGTTTTGATGCTGTTCTGGTTCTAAATTGAAAAGATGGGACAAAGTAAAAGACAAGAAACACGTTTGAAATCCAAAGAAGCATTACCACCTTCATCCGAACTCTAAGCTTTTCCCTTCTCTGACTGACAGTGGAAGGTCCTGCAGAGCTGACCGCCCTGAGAGGGTGCAGACCTGCGTGTACCCCTGCTGGGCACGGGTGAGCGTTACCCCAGGACCCAGGCCGAAACTTCCAGCCAGATCACACTTGCCAATTAGGGTAGTCGGTTTTCACACATCAAGTTTCAGCTAATATTTTTGAGGAACCGTACGTTCACTGAAGCTTAAGTGGAAAGGTTTTATTCCTATTGCAGGATAAGTTTTACAAGTGTGTTGTCCAGTACCCTAGCCCACCTAAAATATCATCCTATCCTGGGCATTGCAGCTTTTGTTTTTTCTTTAGTTCCCAGTCTTGTGCCGTATCTCAAATATACTGTGTAAACAACATATGGGAACACTCTTTTCCATATGACCTGTTGTATGGTGTATGCCCTTTATATTCACTTAGTGTGCACACTGAGAGTAGATGTAGTTGTAGAAGGTGTTTCTATACCACGACCCCCACCTATTCACCAGAACCCACCCAGTGACCCACTGGAAAAAGTGTGTGTGCCCAGAACACTGTGAAACAGTTACCAAAATTTGTAGAAATGCAGCATCTTGACTCTTTCTGAAAAGAAGAGGTGACTTTTTTTTTTTTTTTTAACAAGTCCTTATGAACAAAGGAGATCCTCTATCCCTGCCTAGCCAAGGCAACTAAGAGTTTGCTGGTGATAATCTCCTTGCTGACCAGAAGCTGCTGGAGTGGAATACAGGTTACAAGCTGTCAAAAATACAATGCTCATAATAAGCTGATTTGTAGAGTCGATGGATCTGTATCCAAAGTTTTAATGGGCTCACTTTTGGAAGGAGAAGGAATTTTGAGTTAACAATATCCAACTTCATTACAGTTAATAAGTTATAAATTTAAAAATATTTTATATGTACGACATATAAAAACTTTGTAAAATGCACAAGTGCAATAATTTAAAGAGGTCTTAACTTTGCATTTATAACTTATAAATATTGTACATGTGTGTAATTTTTTCATGTATTCATTTGCAGTCTTTGTATTTAAAAGAAACCTTTACTGTCATGTTTGTATAATATAACAATAATCACTGATTATAACCTAGGCAAGTTGTAAATAAATTCATAATTCAAACAGCCAGTATATATGCATATATGGGTGTTGCTTTGCAAAATCTTTGTTTTACTTACATGCTTAGAGCAGCAAGAAACCTTTGTTGATATGTAATTATACATTTAAAGTATATATATATGTATGATACATGCAATATATGTAGAGATGTTCATAATTTTAATGGCTATCCTTCGGTGTGAATAATTGAATACAAGAGTTTTTAAAATATCACCTTTCACGTTTATCATTTGTTCTCACGTGTGGGGAAGGTAAGAGATATTTGCAGCTTCATAAAAGTTCATGTGCAAACTCTCCAGGCCTTGTCTGCAGAGGAGAGACCAAGTTCACATTGGAGCAACGTGGTATGTTTGCTTCAGCCATTTCCTGGCAGAAAGGATGAGACAACATAAAACGTTAAATTTTACGCGATGATTTGTATTAACTCCACTGTGTAATTTTAAAAGTGAAAAGACTCTTTGGGAAAAGTGTGGTCTTTTAGAAAGAGTGCTTCATGTTACAAAACTCATGAGCCCCAGTGCCAAGGCTGCTTCCTGAAACAGCTTCCCCACTGGCAGGGCTCCCAGGACCAGTCCAAGCCCACATGGCTCAAGAGTGGGAAGGACTCCACGTGGCGTGCGTGTTTACACCAAGTGCTGGGATTCTCTCTGCTAGGAAAAAAAAAAATGTTCTCAGCTAAACTCACATAATCTTTAAGCCGTGATCAGTATCCTTATGGCTTCATCTTTAAAACTCCGCTTAAAGTAATGGTGTTTATTTGACTCTCTCTGCTTGCCATCAGGTGGGCAGGGAAATGATAAATATTTAAGACCAGACAGTTGAGGCTGAATCGCATCCCAAGACCCTCTCTCACCAAAAACATATTAGAGCTACATTTGGGAGTCAATGAAATAAATGTCTCCTGGAATAAAGACTTGTGGCATTGTTAAACACGGGTGTCCACGGCCTTGTTAATTCGACGAACGTAGAAAGACCTTCAAATGGGATTCTGCACGCCGAACTCTCACCAATGGACGGCTCTCTGAGCACACAGCACTGCACGTTGTGGACAGGATCTTTGTTAAATATTCATTTCCTGTGAAACTGTGTCAAATGTTTACTGTGTTAAAAATAAATTTCATGAGCTAATATCTCCAGAAACTTATTGGGTCATTGAGCTTGCAGGTTGGTTCTCTGTAAAGCTGATCTGAATTTGAGCCCTTATCTTTATTGCACAGGTTTGACTTTTCCATCAGACTTACCATAACCAAGAGCTATTTCCACACCAAAGGAACCCTCAAAACACAACACTATTAAGCAAGCATTTATTCGGCAAGTGTGTCGGGCGCCTGATGTTCCGGGAAGTGCAGGGAGGGGCGGCTGGGAGTCAAGGGCAGGACACAAGTCTTCCTTCCCCGAGGCCTTCTGTCACCTTGCTGTGACTTGCTGCGCCCTTGTCCCCTCCTGTGATGACTGTTTTCAGAGGCCCAGTTCTGGGAGAGACAAAAGGGAAACTGCATATTTTTTGACCTGAGAATCTCACGTATTTAACAGGACGTTTTTTTAAATCTTCCAAATAATACACAAATGATGCGGTTGGCAAGAGGACACGGAGCCTGATGAAACAGAAACCTCCATAAGCTGTTCCTGCATCCCTCTCCGCCCTCCCCGCGCCCCTCTCCCACCATCACGTAAAAGGGAGCCGGTTGAGATTTTTCCTCGAATGATGTTGAGGGGAGAAAGGAAAGCGACTAGAAAATAAAACCAGGCATTTATTTGAAACACCAACTTCCAAATGTTTATTTGGTAACGGTATACATTTCGATAATGTCGGCCTTGTTGATGTCCGTGTCATTGATTAGGGAGAATTCTTGCTCAGAATGATATTCTTAGAATATGGTAAATGCTCAGTCATCAACAAAAAAAGTCAAACATTTTAACACACAGCATGAGTAAGATACATTATTATATTAATATATGTTAAGAAAATAACATTTACCTGCTTAACTTGGCAGTAACTAAAGAGGCCATGCATCAAAACACCTGTCTCCTAAGCCTTCCTGGTAACTGAATTCTGTCCGTGTGAAACTATGACTGTCAGAGTTCGGACTTGAGGGTCACTGCTTTGACCTTCCACCAGCAACTCGAGGTCACTTACTCGCCACCTCTGGTAGATGGTCCTCCAAGTGGACACCACTCCAGGGGTGGAGGACACGTTCCCATAATGCAAACCAGACCATTGCCTGACAGCTCTGGCTGCCAGAGAGCTTTTGCTAAAGTTGTCCTGAAATCTGTAGCCTTATGATTTTTCTTCCGAGACGCTAGTTCTGTACTTGCAGCCACACAGATAGCTCCACTTCCTCTTTTATCGGACCACCTTTCAATTACCTATCTGGACGCTCTCTGGCCTCCTTGTGCTTAACCTAGTCTCATTTAAAACAGTATAACTTGGCTCAGGAGCCTGTGCAATTCTTGACATCCTCCCCGTAGAAATTTGCCAGTGGCCTTCTGCTGGGCCTGTACTTACTAGAGAACCAGCTGTCGGGGTTCATCAGCTGGCACTCTGGGTGCATCTCCTACACCTCCCGTCTCTGTGGCTCTGTCATACCGAGGCGCACCTGTTCTTGGCTCCTCCCACATGTCCTTTCACGAACACGCCCCGTAATGGACTCTCTCTTGGAACAACCTCCCTCTGGCTTCTGCTGAGCGCATCCTTAGCAGCACGAGGGTTCCCTCGTCTGTTCAGGAATCTCTGTTCCGCTCAGTGATCTGCTCCCTCCTGACTGTGCTCGCTCGGGACAGGGCTGCACCCCACGCCCGGACGGAAGTAACAGAGGTTAACACACATTGAGCACTTACTATGCGCCTGGCCCTCTAGGTACTACTTGTATCAACTCAGTGTTGGACAATTCTATAAATTATGCATGCTATTGCCCCCATTTAAAGGTGAGGAAAATGAAACCCAAGGAAGTTAAATAGCTGATGAAAGAGAGAGCAGGCTAGCTTAGTCCAGGTCCAGAGACCCACACGCAAGCACCCTGCTGTCCTTGGTGAGCCTGGCCTCACTGCCTGCCGGTAAAGGCGCCTCTTGACTAATGTAGACACATGGAACCTTGGAGGCGCCAGTGAAGACCGGCCCCAGAGCACCTGGTGCTTTATAAGCAAGCCTCCCTCCCTGCCCTTCCTCGATGAGAACCTGAACGGGGACTCAAAGGGGAGAAACCGCGCTCAGCTGCTGAGTTGCAAAATCACATGGGGAAACTCAGATGAAGTCTTAAGAGAAACGCTTCTATGGGTGTTTATAAGCTGCCAATCCGGCTGCAAAGAGCTGTCTCCAGACCGTTCTGCCCCGGTACTGAGGGTCGCACGGCCCCAGGGAGGACGGACTGTGGAGAAGAAAGCTGTCGAGGTGTCAGCGTGCCGTCTCCACCAGGTGAGAGCCGTGCGGGGGGGATTCACCCCAGACCTGTCCTGTGGAATCTGGTCAACAGGATCCTGGCGCCCACTTTTCTCCTAGAGCTCGGAGAGTGGGTGCAGGTTGCAGCTGAAGCCCTGCTGTGGGGGTCACAGCCCCGCTCTGGGGGGAGGGTCACAGCCCCGCTCTGGGGGTCACAGCCCCGCTCTGGGGGGAGGGTCACAGCCCCGCTCTGGGGGTCACAGCCCCGCGGACCTCCTGCCTGTGACGGCAGCACGTGCTGAGTGGTTGGGGGGTAAGGGGGAGGGACACTGCCTCCGAGAAGCCAGCCGGAGGAGCACAGACTGGCTCAGGGGACATCACTGAGGACAGATGGGCAAGGACCAGGCAGGACAGAGTGCCAGAGCCCCCCCCTCGCCCCCCACCAGGCCACAACCCAGCACAGCCGCTCCTGAGCCGGCACGACAGCACCCGCCCCGGTACCGCGGTCTCCCTGCGGCCACACCCAGAATCAGGTGGAATGGGGCAGGGAGACAGGCTTTTAATTTGACTGATTTAAAACCCAAGGGACTTGAGGACACAGTAAATTTAGTACAACTGACCCGATCATGCCTGAATTCAGTTTCCACCTTGGACACATTAGGAAATCAAGGCAAGTTAAATACAGTTCTAGAAAAATGGTTAATTTTTTTTTCACTGAATTCAGGGCCAGTGAAATGTGTCTTTGCTATATTGATATAGCTTATTCTGGGTTTCAAATTCTTCGTTCCAATAGTTTAGAGATTTATTTAACTTCTACTTTGCCAGCATCGGCCTGAGAGTGACATGGAACTTACTAGAGTGAACACGTGCGTCTGTGCATCACAGTGTTGACGAATCTTAGTGCGGCGCTATCACCGAGGCGGAGTTTCCTCACTAAGGGAAGTGTTAAAATTCCCTTTGTAAACGTTGCTTCTCTTTCAGAATAAAAGTGCTACTTTTATTCAATATCCTATTAACATTCACGGTCCAACTGAGTCAACCCAGGAGTATGAGTCAGGGCTCCCCAGACAAGCAGAGCCAATGGGCTCTACACCTACACGTGTCTGTACGTACGTACGAGTGTCTATATATATCCCGCTGGCTCTGTTTCTGTGTAGGACCCTAACACACACACACACACACACACACGGGCATTTATTACGAGGGATTGGCTCACGCAATTACGGAGGCTGACAAGCCCCACCATCTGCCGCCTGCAAGCTGGGGACCCAGGGGAGCTGGTGGCTTAGCTTCTAAATTCTAGTCTGAGTCCTACGACCTCAGAGCCAGGAGCAGCGATGGTGTGAGTCTCATTCCAGGGGCAGGAGAAGACCAGCGTCCGGGCTCAGGGTCAGGCAGAGCGAGCAACCCCACCACCCCTGCCTTCTGTCTGTTCCGGCCCCCAGCAGCTTGGATGAGGCCACCCCCACTAGGGAGGGCGATCCGCTTGAGGCTATACTGATTCCAATGCTCATCTGATCCAGCAACAGCCTCCCAGATGCACCGAGACTTCTGTTCAGCCAAATATCTGGTCCCCGCAGCTCAGGCATTGCCACGTAACACGGACCCTCACAGCAAGACGGTGCTTTCTTCTATCAGGGCGCTTACTGCTATTTGTAAATAGCTCTCCAGCTCACAAAGTCCTCCTTGGATCTCTGCTCTTTATGTGTGTGCTGCCTTTTGCTTTGGCCCTTTTGCATCCCTCCAACATGCTCTGCAGAATCCAGCTTCCCGTGCCCCTGCTCCGGAGGCTTTGGCCAGCGGTGCTGCCACTCGGGCGCTCGGCCAGCTTTGCTGTCATTTCCCCGGCGGTGCTGAATTCCGACCGCGAGTCTGGCTCTGCCCCAGGCACTGAGCATCCAGCCATGAAGGAAAACAAGAGAAACACTGCTTTCAGGGAGTGTCCATGCAAGTGTGGAACGACGGATGAGAAGCGGGCAAGACAGTACATAACGTGTCAAATGGGGACAGCTGTGATGGAGAAAAGCAGGGCAGGAGGTGAGGGACCGCGGTGGATGTCTCTAATGAGTTGGCATTTTAGCAGATTCCTGACCAAGTGACCCTGGGGTAGGTGACAGTTGCTTAGATATGACACCAAAACTGTCAGCGGTAAAACAAATAGATCAATCAGACTTCAGTAACATTAAAAATATTTGTGCTTCAAAGGACAAAAAGTGAAAAGACAACCCCCTAAAATGGAAGAAAATATTTGCAAATCATAGATGTGATAAGGGACTTGTGTCCAAAATATATAAAAAACTCTTTCAACAATAAAACAACAATCCAATTTCAAAATAGACGAAGGATTTGAATAGACGTTTCTCCAAAGAAGATATACAAATGGCCGATAAGCACATGCAAAGTTGTTCTACATCATTCGTTATTCGGGAAATACAAACCAAAAGCACAATAGCATACCATGTCACTGCTACTGCAATGGCTAAAACAAAGAAGACAGACAATACCACGTTTTTGGCAAAGATGCAGAGAAACTACAGCTATCACACATTGCTTGTGGGATTGCAAAATGGTGTGACCACTTCGGAAAACAGTTTGGCCATTCCTCAACATGTTCAACTTAGAGTTTCCATATAACCCAGCTATGCCTCCCCTAGTTACATATTCAAGAAAAATAAAAACTTATTCATACAATACCTTGTACACAAATGTTTACAGCAGCATTACTCATAATATTCAAAAAGTGGAAACAAACCCAATGTCTGTTAACTGGTGAGTGTATACTCAAAGGTGGTCCTTCCACCCAATGGAAAATTATTGAGTCATGAAAAGGAATGAAGCACTGACACCTGCTACAACATGGGTGAAACCTTGAAAACATTATGTTAAGTGAAAGAAGCCGGTCATAAAAGACCACACACAGTATGACTTCATTTATATAAAATGTTCAGAGGAGGTGAATTCATAGAGACAGAAAACTAGATCAGTGGTTACCAGGGGCTGGGGGGGCATGAAGATGAGGCATGATGCTAGTGTGTAGAGGGTTCCTTTCTGTGATGACGAAAAAAACTGTCCTCAAAATAGACAGTGGTGATGGCTGCACGATTTTGTGAACATACTGTGAACCACTGAAATGTGAATGTAGCACTAACCACTGAATAGACACTTCAAAAGAGTGAATCTTATGATATGTTAATTATATTTCAATAAAACTTATGAAAAAGAATGTGTAATTGATTACGTTACATTGGATAAAGAAAAACCTACAAGTCCAGAATGCTCCTCAAAACAAAAAGAAGGAATAAATCCAATAGGCAGTTTTGGAGGTGACCACTACACCAACTCCTTTCTTGAAAAGAGGCAGTTAAAGGTAAGAATAAAATGCTTCCCTCTTTAGGAGATGAGATTCCAAATTGATGAAGGAAAGCCCTTTTTACAGAATTGCATCTCATCAGTGTGGATGACATGACAGTGGAAATAACCATTTGCAATCCCTCAGAGCTAATTGATTTGGGCAAGGAGTATCCACGGATGCGAAAGATTCTTGGAAACTGGGCAGCTTCATGACCTCAAAGCATTACCTGGCAGCATCCTTGCTGATCACAAAGGGAAAACCCATCACCACAATAACAAGATACTGTGGTCGCCCCCTCCATGCAGTGATCAAATTTTACATTACTAATAGTGGAAAGCACAGATCACCACCCGAGAAGGACTCTTACTTACCAAGATGTTTTGACTTAAATATACTTGGGCCTTAGACTCACCTCCACTTTGTAGGTGATATAAGACAGGCAGCACAAAACAACCCCAGCACAAAAGAAATAACCAGGCACACCTCAAAGTAGGCAGTGTATGAGACAACTGGCCTGGTCTTCTCAAAGGGCCACTGTCATTAAAAAAATGGAAAAGTGTGACTGTTTTAGGTGAAAAAAGCACGACTCTGTGACTATACTAGAAACCATCAAATTGTAAACATTAAATGGGTGAATTGTACACTATGTAAATTATATATCAAAGCTGTTTAAAGAAAGAGGTAGCAACTAAATGTACGGATTCTTGTTTGAAAATACAGCTATGAATGATATTTTGTGGATGATTAAGGAAAACCTGAATATCGGGCTAGGTATCAGCAGACAGAAAGCAAAGACTTACTTTTCTTCAGTGTGATACTGTCCTGTGGTTATGGAGGAGAAGGCGGGCGCTGTAGTATTTAGGGCTAAAACTTGTGATGTCTACTACCGACTCTCAAAAATGTCAGCAAAAATGATGGAGAGAGAGATAAAGTGAATAAGTCAAAATGTTAATATTTGAATCTGGGGGGTTGTTTAGTCTACTGTTGTTTTTTTGAAAGAATAATACATGGCACATTTAGTGGGCATGAGTTTTACTCTACAGTATAGGTGTATAAAAGTGATAATTTTCAAAACTCAGATCTGACTTATCATTCCCCTTCCCACCAGCTGGTGGGAACATCACCCCATTTATCACGGGTGACCTCCTCAAAGTCGTGTGAGAGCCCCCAGGTCTGGGTGCAGGGCGGCCTCTCTGCTGGGCTCCACACTGGGTCCTGAGGACGTGCCCTTGTCCAGGGCAGCTGGAGAGCAGGATTGGTGCAAGGTCCTTCTGAGATGGGGTCCACCCTGGATATCTGGGTGTCCGCTCTGATGTCCTGCTCTTCGGACGCTATGAGAGACGAGGTGTCACTGGAGGAGCCCCACCTACTTCTCCTCTTGGGGCCTTGGACCCTCCTCTTTCTGTTCTACTACCCACTCCATCCCCACCCCACAAAGGCTCTTTTCTTTTCTTCTCCCCCGAGCACACTTCCTCCAATGAAATGAGGTTTCCAAAACACACACTGAGAACAAGAAAGGAGAGTCACTCCATACAAGGTCAGCTCTCTGCCTGCATCACAAACCTCCCCAAGAACTGAGAAATCTGGAGGACAGAGCACAGATTCTATGGCTGTAAATTACCCTGCAAGGCCCCCAATCCCACCACCAAAACCAGAGAAACAGCTGCGGGTGCCACTCCGTTTAAGAAAAAAGATGCTTTACGAAAGAAGTTCATTTAGCATTTCTCAAAGCATGGTGCATAGTCAGAGTGGAACCTTGAAGAAAAAAAGGTCTGTGATGAAATAACTTTGGTGGGTGCTGGAAGGATAGAATGGGTGCAGACACTCCCACTCCCCCAGATGCTGAGCGTAAACCCCTCTCAGCACTGGCTCAGACTATCCGTCAGGTGCGTCTCGCGCAGGATGGAGAAGGTGGCAAACAGGCACGGGGTGGTCCAGGGCCCCATCCCTTGGCCAGGAGCCGGGAGCTCTGTGCCCTGCCAGGCGGGCTGGTGACAGCCTGGGCTCCTGGCTGCAGAGCTGCACCTGGAACCAGACTCCATCTCAACTCTAAAATATCACTTAGACATATTTTTCTTATATTGATGTAAACTCTGGCTTGATTTCTTATGAGAGTAACAGTGTTCCCCCACTTTTCTCTGCCACATTGCTGGGAAAATGCCCATTGGACGAACAGAAGGAAGAGCCCTCCTCTTCTGCACCCGATCTGCCTTCCCCAGGAGGCCTTCTCACTCGCTCTCAAAACCCAGGGGACTCTGCCAGATTCCTAAGGCTTGTCAAGCGGGCAAAAGCAGCCGGTTCCCAGCGGTGCAATCACCACCATCTCTGGGTTTGTTTGGGGGAACCCACAGGCCGCCATGATTATCTTTAAAGGTGAGCAACTCTTTATCCCGATGAAAAACCAGCGATGCAAAGGATGAGTAAGAAACCGGCCGTGTAGGGAAACATCCGGATGCTTTGTTTCCTGTAGCGACAGGGACTGTCTTCCCCCGGGTCTGCCTGCGTCCCTTGGGAGGGTCCTTGTACCTTTCAGATGTGTACCGGGTTGTGGAATTGAATGCCCTCGGTCAGAAGGTTCTCAACCTTCCCTTCTCCACAGCCCTTTCCTTAGCCATGCTCACATCTCTCCAGTCGTACAACATCAAACAAACAAGCCCATCACAGCCCAGGGCAGCACCATCTGCAGCGCCTGCTCTGGCTCCCACCCTCCCTCTGCTGCCCGACACAGACTTGGGTTGGGAGCCTGGGTTTCACCTCTACCTGGAGGGAGCCTCACCTCCCGTTCCGCTCCCGACGCCAGAAGCCTCTTCCTCTGGCTCTGGGTGTGACACCCGGGATCTCAGGCCAAGCGTCACCTCCTCTGGGGGCAGATTCCTCGGCCAAGAGGAAGTGAGGTTGCAGGTGGAAGGAAGACGGCTGGGCAGCTGACCTTAACCAGAGGGCACGGCCTGCGCTGTCCCCTGAGCCCAGGATCACAGCGGTCCTTCTAAGGGGGAGGCGGAGGCAGGGATCTGTGATGTGATGTCAGGAAGACTCGACCAGCCTTTGACCGTCAGGCACTTTAAAAAATAATTTTCCTTCAGTTATACTGGGATATAATGGGCGTTTAGCACTGTGCACGTTTAAGGCGTACAGCACATTTCCAACCTTTTGGGGTCTTGTAGTGACTTTGCCCTCAAATACCACTTAAAAATACAGTGATGCTGCAGAAAAGCACCGTCAGGGCAGAGTCAAGGCTGCCCGTGAGAAGGTGTGAGCTGCGTGGAGACAGGGCTGCGTGGGTCACCCGGGCGGCTGCCCGGCTGCGTCGTCCCAGCCCAGCAGGGACCCCACTGCCCTGCCTGCGGTGTTCTCTCCCTACCACCTGTCCCGTCAGCAACAGCCATAAAAGGACACGCAGCTGAGTTATCTGTAGTGAGGTGGATGGACCTAGAGTCTGTCATACAGAGCGAAGTAAGTCAGAAAGAGAAAAATACCACATGCTACCACATATATACACAATCTAAAAACAAAAGGTCCTAAAGAACCTAGGGGCAGGACAGGAATAAAGACACAGACGTAGAGAATGGACTTGAGGACACGGGGAGGGGGACGGGGAAGCTGGAACGAAGTGAGAGAGTGGCATGGACATATATACACTACCAAATGCAAAATAGCTAGCTATTGGGAAGCAGCCGCATAGCACAGGGAGATCAGCTCGGTGCTCTGTGACCACCTAGAGGGGTGGGATAGGGAGGGTGGGAGGGAGACGAAGAGGGAGGGGATATGGGGATATATGTATATGTATAGCTGATTCACTTGGTTATAAAGCAGAAACTGGCGCACCATTGTAAAGCAATTATACTCCAATAAAGAGGTAAAAAAAGTAATAATAAATGCGAGGGCGCCTTTGCCTTAGAAAGAAGTGGAGTCACAGCAAAGGTTTGCTTTTATATATTTTTAAGATTGGAGAAAACGAGAGCACATTTGTTTTCCCGATGGAAATGTTCCATCAGGCGGAGGGAGGGAGGAAGGGAGAAGGAGGGAAGAGCAGGGGCAGAGGGGAAGACCCACAAGTGGGGTGCGGACCCCAAAAAGGCCAGCAGGCAAGGCAGCGCAAAACCGCGCGCTGTGGGGCTCTGATGGGCGAGACTTTCCTTCCACACGTCAGGAGGGGGTGGGATGGGGGCGGACTTGCAGCCAGCCCTCCTTTCAGTGTGTGGACCTGGAAACGCCCGTCCTGACTCTTACTACTGCCCCGTCACCGTCTCCAATACAGCACCAGGGTTATCCTTCTCCAACGGAGACCTGTGCGCACCTGTCTACTGTGTAAACTCTTGCAACAACTCCTTGCCGTCTTGGGGACCAAACTGAATTTCCCTCTTGACGCTGCCCCGTGCACCCGGCCGCTCTCAGCGTCCCTACGTTTCCGCATCTTCCCGCCTCGGGCTGGCGTGTAATTTCCGTCTAACCTCAAGTTCCCTCTACGCGTCTCCGTTTCACGCCCCCAGAGCTGAGAGGCCACAGAGATGGTTAACAAGTCGGTTCAACTTTGCCCATTTCTGCTCAGTGAATTCTAGTAACGGAAAATGTTTATTTTTGACCACTTGCCTTTCCAAGCCGTTGGCTGTTCTGACCCCCCCGAGGCTCTCCTCCCGCCCCCGGCACTTCAGCCTGGGGTCCTCCGACCACCCCCTCCTCTGCGCCGTTTCCTCTGGTCTCCGCAACGCTCAGATCACCGCGTCTGACCCCTAGGTGGTCTGTCTCTTCTCCACTCTGCATCTTCAGGGAATAAATCGTGCATCTCTGCAGTCCTGGCAAAGTGACAAGAGCGGACGACATTCTTTTTCTTTCTGGACGCGGAGTAGGTTGGAGGACGCGCGGACACGAGCTGGGACGGCTGCGTCGCACCTGCGCTCCGTCGTGTTTTAAGATGTGCTCCAGCGCCACCTAGAGCTGAAACGCAAAATAGCACCATCCGTCCCGGTAGAAATAACTGCGAGGTGAGAGCCATTGTTGATTCCTACGCAGACGTCTGGCCTCCAGGAAGACCCCTGTGGTTCTGGCGGATCCGTTCGTGGCGCCCATAACGTAATACTTAATTACATTTCTGCTTCAGACACTTCGTTGAAATATTTAGCAATCGGAGAGCCGCAGGTGGGCTTTTAAGGCTCGCTTTTGATTTGACCAACGACTCCCTGAACTGTAGTGTGTTAAGGGGTAGGTTAATTTACTGTATGTGTGTCCATAAGACTTGACTTGGGAGAAACTTAGGTCTTGGGGACAAATGGATCATTTTCTTTTTGATCTAAACCAAGACTGTTTATGTCCACGAAGAATGAGCCCTGGCTGAACCTGGAGACCGCCCACCAGCCGGCGCTGACCCCCGCCCCCAGCTGTCTCTACCACGGCCTCGGAGCCCTGTCGCTTCAGCCTGCCTGTGGGGCGGAGGGGGGACACCTCTGCCACCTGACTGCCTGCCCCTACAGGGTGGAAAAGGTGCAGTGCTCTGTCTACAAAAATAATCCGCCATTTTACTAAACCACTAAGCACTGTTTCATCTCCAGTAGCTGGTAACATGGCAACCTGGATTGCCACACGTTTGCTCTTAATTTATAATTAACTGAAGGCGGGAACTTTCCTCTCCTGGGTCAATGCTTAGCTAGCCTCGTGTAATGTGGGCATTTCCTGTCAGCATTTCTCGTTATGGTCGGATGCCTAAATACTGTGAACGTTGGAGAGGAAGATCAGTAAACACTTTCGTTATCTTTTTCCAGGTTAAGTTCAAATACACCTGATTAGGGAGCCGTCTGAGCCTGCTAGGGTCACGACAACTTCATGGTTTCAGAAAGGCTCACATTTAAATGGTCCGGCCAGCATCAGTGGAAAGAAAGGAAAAATACGACGTGCCCTGAATCTTTCACAGGCACTGACTTCATCCTCACAATTCTGGAAGGTCAGATTCGTCACCTTTGTCATCTGGAGCTGGTGAGTAGTGAGGGCTGCTCAAAGTCACCTCTCCTGAGAGCAGAGGAGCCAGCATTCCACTGCACTGAATTCTCTCTGCCTGGAAGAAATTTAAATAGAATACAGTTTTCAAAGATAAGAATCTTAGAGGGTTTTAGAGTTTCCTCCCCTGACATACGGGGTAGCCTGAGGAAAAAGCACCGACTTTGCAGCCAAACGTGAATTTACATGCTTTTGTTTCCTGCTAACTGATCTCCGGCAGGTTGCTTTACCTCACATGATCTCAATTCCCTACTAGGAACTTCGTGGATAATAACACTAAAATGACTAAATGATCATTTAGAGACTGGCACCTACTATGCACTAGAACTCCAGGTACAGTTGGATGGGTCGTGCACTGTACAATCTGTACATCTCCATAGAAGATGCCCAGCGAAAGGCCACTTACCTTTGGCTTCCTGGGCTTTGGAAAGGAATTAAAGAGTGCAAGGGCATTTTGATGTTTTTCAAATCACAAAAAGGGTTTTATTTTAAAAAGGAAAACAGGCAAGCAAACCTAGTACTCCCTGTTCAAGAAGGCCAGAGGCATATGAGGAGGTCAGAGGAGAGATCCCTTGGCAGGGGGCTGTGTACCCTGGTTGCCCGGCAACGGAGGAGCCCTTGGGGAGGGACTTGGAATGTTTGTCTGTCTCCAGGGCAACTCCCAGCCTCAGCAGCTGCAGTGGGGAGGTGGTGATGGCTGAGGATTCGGAGCCTGAATGTAAGTGGGCATTGAGCGTTTTGTGTTTGGTGTTTGATGTTTGATTGCCTAGGAACCCAGCTTCTCTAACCCAGTGTGAAGAATCAAAACCTTTCTTGTGGCTGCACCTCAGCTCCCGGATCACTAGGGTTTAGGATTGGATTTGGGGATTGGAAACTTCTCAGAAAACCCAATAATAAAAGGCAGAGAAAGAGGTCGGATGTGTGTGTGTGTGTGTGTGTGTGTGTGGGTGTGTGAGTGTCTTCTGGGAGGAGGGAGGATGGGGAACATTTCTAGATGCTGTTCGTGTGTTCTTTTTAAAAAAACCACATTTCAGGATTTTTTTTAGCACATGGCCCTTCCACAGTCTCGCTAAACAACCACAAACCACAGGAGCTCCACACCGCTGCGTACAAAGTGCTTCCCCATCTCTGATTTAGTTTCATCTCTCTGGAGGCTGGGTTATTGTGATTTTACAAATAGGGGGCAGACTTCGCCCTGGGTCTTCGGACTCTGAAGCCCTTGCTTTCTCGTCACACAGCGTGCATGAAAAGGCTGATGATTCAGGTGAATTTGGGACAGAGCGAAAACTTGTTGGATTGAAGCAGTCTGAATTATAAAATATTTTAATGGGATTTTATTACTTCCAAGTGCGTTTGTACTGGCCTCTGTGCATTGGTTAGTGGGCAGGTGAGACCATGGGCTGTGGAAGCAGCTTTCCAGGAGCCGTGCACACCTGATTAACCACCTATGTCTCAGTGTCCACATCTGCAAAAGGGGATGGTAAGAGCACCTGTCTCCTGGGGCCGTGGTGAGGACTAAATGAGCTAGTGCATGTAAAGCGCTTAGGATACCAAATGTAAGTACTCGTTCCATTTGCTATTACTGTTACTGTTTCTTCAACAAGGTAATGAGTTCAGTTCAAGGGTGGCTGGACCATATGTCTTTTTTTAAATTAATTAATTAATTAATTATATTTTAATCTTTTTAACATCTTTATTGGAGGATAATTGCTTTACAATGGTGCGCCAGTTTCTGCTTTATAACCAAGTGAATCAGCTATACATATACATATATCCCCATATCCCCTCCCTCTTGCATCTCCCTCCCACCCTCCCTAGCCCACCCCTCTAGATGGTCACAAAGCACCGAGCTGATCTCCCTGTGCTATGCGTCTGCTTCCCACTAGCTATCTATTTTACGTTTGGTAGTGTATATATGTCCATGCCACTCTCTCACTTCGTCCCAGCTTACCCTTCCCCCTCCCCGTGTCCTCAAGTCCATTCTCTATGTCTGCGTCTTTATTCCTGTCCTGCCCCTAGGTTCTTCAGAAGTGGGCCATATTTCTGAATGTCCTCAAATGCCTCTTGGAGACGTTCAACCAGACCGAGAGCTTCCCTCACGTGCACACTGGGATTGGTCTCAGGGATATGGCCCAGTCAACGCACTGCAGGAATCGCCCAACTTAACAAATAAAGGCGAACAGCAGCAGGTGTGAGTGCAAAAGAGTCTTGGAAATGTTCGCTGCTTAAAACGTGATTTTGTTAAGTTCTTTGACTATTTCTTCTGCGTGCAACGACTCAACATACTAATTGTGTTTAAGAAAAACCCTCTTCTTTATAAAGAATATAAATGATCGTGTCAGTCCCCTCCCTGGGCAAGTGTTCTCAGCACTAAGAGTGAGAAGAATTTCTGATTGTGCTACTTTAGCTCTTGTCAAGCTCCTGTCTGCTTCCAGGTGTGTTGCCTCCGTCGTACCGACCGTTCAGACAGTTTTGCACAAAACACCTGTTTCTTTGTGTCCTGTGGGGGTGTCAGTGTTGTTCCCGGGAGGGCTGGGAGGGAAGCAGGTGGGCGCCCAGAGTAGAGCTCATGAGGCTGAGACAGAACATCCAAGCCTACTTTGCCGGGACATCCGTGTCAATGTCCCTGACTCTCAGGAACTGCCCTACAGAATTAAATTCATAAAGTAACTTCATTTCACGTGTAAAGAGTACAACTCGGTGGTTGCACATAGAAAAGCATCTCACCTTATTTTTGTATTTCTTAATAAGTACATAATCTGTAAATTAAAAGTAGGAAGAAAAATTAGTTGCCAGGCAAATCCCTACCAAGTAAAGTGGGTAGAAGGCCAGAGTCGGTGTTCGGTGCCAGCGAGGCTGAGATGCCCGCATTCCAGCCGTGGGAAGTGCATGGGGCAGCGGTGGCAATTCTACAGTTGGTCAGCCCTGGAGGTCATCCTTTCTTTAATAGGCAAGTAAAGAAACTGAAGTCGCTCTACTCCATAAGGTTGGGAAGTGTCACTGCTTTCTTCTGTTTGGGGTCCCTGGGGGAGGGAGATGGTGGGCTCTGGGTGGTCACCCGTCACCTCTCCTTGCAATGCCTGCTGTCCTTGAAATGCCACTTCTGTCTAGGGATTTTGCCGCCCCTTCTGCTGGCCACTAGCTCCTGCCACCCTGTCATCACTGTGCCACCCTTCCTATCACAGATCAACTAAACCTACATTCCACTCACTGCCCCAATGTATTAGTTTTCTGCTGCTCCTAGAACGGATTGCCACAGCTTAAAGCAACACAAATTTGTTTTCTCCGTTCTGTAGGGCAGAAATCTGGGTGAGCTCAGGTGGCCTCTGTTCAGGATCTCACTGGGCTGAAATCAAGGTGCAGGCTGGGCTGCCTTCCTTTCTGGAGGCTCCAGGGCACAAACTCCTTCCAGGATCATCAGGTCATTGGCAGAATCCTGTTCCTTGAGGTTGTAGGACTGAAGTCCCATTCCCTTGCCGGCTGTCAGCTGGGTCCACTCCCAGCTCCTAGAGCCCTCCCTCTACTTCCTGCACCTGGACCCTCCACCTCACAACTCCCAATGGTCCTGAATTCTTCTCAGGCTTAGAATCACAGAACTCTGACCTCCCCTTCTGCCACCTCTCTTTTCTGACTTCAGCCAGGGAAAGTTCTCTGCTTTTAGGGATTTATGTGATTAGACTGGACCCAGGTAATTCAGAAAAATCTCTTTATTTTAAGGTTATAACTTTAATTAAATCTGCAAAGTCCTTTTGTCAGGAGCATGGCTTAGGAGGTGGACATCTTTGAGGCACCATTACTCTGCCTTCCACTCTCAACCAACCTAAGAAAGATAATTGACATAAGATCGCTTTTTCCTTTCTCAGTCAACGCTGTAATGTGTGCTTCTCCGACAGCACCTGTATTCTCCCTTATCACAGGTGTTCATATCTTCTTCCTTATCGGACTTTAAGATTCCTGGTGGGACATTTGCTTTATCCTCTAAGAGAGAGAGCACAGTGTGTGGTACAGAATAAAATTTTAAATTATTATTTAAAATTCTGAAAACATTACTTCTTTTCCACATTTATTCATTAAACTAAACAATTACCCACCCCCACCCCCCAGGGCTTCCCTGGTGGCGCAGTGGTTGGGAGTCTGCCTGCCAATGCAGGGGACACGGGTTCGAGCCCTGGTCTGGGAAGATCCCACATGCCGCGGAGCAGCTGGGCCCATGCGCCACAACTACTGAGCCTGCGCGTCTGGAGCCTGTGCTCCGCAACAAGAGAGGCCGCGATAGTGAGAGGCCTGCGCACCGTGATGAGGAGTGGCCCCCACTTGCCACAACTGGGGAAAGCCCTCACACAGAAACGAAGACCCAATGCAGCCATAAATTTAAAAAAAAAAAAAAAAAAAAAATTACCCCTGATCTTTTCCCAAAGATGCTAGTGTGAATACAACATAGTTCTTTCCCTTGAGGAAATTTAAGAGTCATAGCAGAAGTGTATGGGAACAGTCCCAATGCCATCTGCTGGGTTCAGGAAAGAAAGATGACAATCTTGAGAGGAGTTTTTAAATATCCTCCAGGTGGATAAAATGGGGCAGAGCAAAATAGCCAGAAGGAGAGGGTCCACATGGATGGAAAGATGCCCCATGTAGGCTCTGTTAGGAGTTGGTAGGGGACCACAGAACACAGGGAGGGACCGGGTTGTCTGAAGCCTGGCACCCCACCTGGCCTGGCTTGTTCTCTGAATTCTTGCTCCTAACACATTCCAGGATATTTGCTGACTTCAGGATGGAAGTGGGGGAGACAGAGCACAGAAAACACAGGTGGTGTAGGATGTTCTGGAAAGAGACCAACGAGATTTCCATGGGATGCCAGGGTTCCCAGATTTCAGATAACACAGGGCAGTGATTTCTAATAATTTTGATGTTAAAGACCTGTTGCTTCTATTCTGAAAAATGTGAGTTACTAAAAAACAACACCCCGTGTTTAAAAATATAAAATGCTAACAATGGTTGAAATATCTGTTAATTCAAATCTAGTCCCCAAAACCTATTACTATATCTGCCTTATCAGTACCTATTCAAAAAGTTGGTTTGGTTTTACTTAAAGCAAATTTATTCCCTGATCATTTTGTAAAGAATCACATTTTCCATGAACCCTTTCAACTTTTTGTCCTGCTTGTCAGCTTGAGATGGCAGGATATGCAAATCACAATGTTTGCAATTAGAAAAATCATTAAAATATTCATTGCTGAGATGGGACCCCAAGATCATAAGATCTTGGCAGAGAGAAACGGAATCTGGATTCTCCAAGTCTAGTGAAACAAGTCTTCCTGCAAACTAAGGAAAACAAATTCTAAGTAGGAAAGTGATTTTACTAATTAATTTGCTGGTGGCTCTAAATCATTTTTGGAAATAGAATAAACAAAGGAAAACACAACAATTAAGTCACCTCCTCCCATTTTCCAAAAAGAGTGGGTCTAATGTGTGTGATGGTGAATTTTATGTGTCAACTTAGGTGGGCTACAGTGCTGGATATTTGGTCAAACATGCGGGATGTTTCTGCTGAGGGTGTTTTTGGATGAGATGAACGTTTAAGTAAGGAGCCTTTGAATAAAACAAATTCCCCTCCATAGTGTGGGTGGGCCTCATCTAATCAGTTGAAGATCTTAATAGACCAAAAATTGACCTTCTGCAAGCAAGAGAAAATCCTCCAGCAGAAGGTATTTGGATGTGAACTCTGTCTCTAGCCTGCTACCTACCCTGCAGATTTTGGACTCTCCAGACTGCATAACTGTGTGAGCCAATTCCTTACAATAAATCTCTGTCTCTATATATTCATCCTACTGGTTCTGTTTCTCTGGAGAAGCCCAACTGATGCAATGTTTTTTTAGTGCTTTCTTTACATGTTGGTGCGTTTGATGAATTATGATTATCTGTTTTGAAAGCTTGTTCTATTAATATTTTAACATTTCCTTAATACAAATGAACTTATTTACAAAACAGAAACAGGCTTGGATTGACATGTACACACTGCTGTATTTAAAATGTATAACCAACAAGCACCTACTGTATAGCTCAGGGAACTTGGCTCAATATTATGTAACCTAAATGGGAAAATAATTTGAAAAAGAATAGATACATGTGTATGTATAACTGAATCACTTTGCTGTACACCTGAAACTATCACAACATTGTTAATCAACTATATTCCAATATAAAATAAAAGGTTAAAAAAAAAAGAAAAAAGGAATTCTGGCTGAAAAGAAATTTTTTAACATTTCTTAACTGGTTTCTTTGAAGTACTAAACTACTCAGCAGGGAAATTCTCAAGGATCCCATCACTAGAAGTGTTCGCTCCAGGATCCAACCGCACAGGAGGGAAAGGATGATTCCTTTCCACCTGGGACAGTGCAAAGGGAGCCTGGGCTCTGGGCTTGGGCAGAGAGCAAGAGCCCAAGCCCAGAGCCCAGGCTTGGCTTGGGGTGTGCGGAGCCCTGGGGTGGCCCGAGTTCCCTGCCCCCTGCTCTACGTGCCCAGCACAGATCCCGGGACTGAACATGAGGCAAGCACCCTGTGGTTGCACCGTGTCCCATGGCACCAGTGACCTCACGGCAGGGAGAGTGCTGGGTGGGCCTGGCCTAATCACATGAGGTCAGTCACAGGGGAGGAGTCAGAGGTCGAGGGCACGGGAAGTATGCAGAGTGCCCTTGCTGGCTCAGGGATGAAGGTGGCCCGTATGGCCAGGAAGGTGGGTGGCCTCAGGAGCCAAGAGTCACCCCCACCAAAGGCCAACTAGGAGGTGGGGACCTCAGTCCAACACCTGCAAGAAACTGGCTTCTGTCACAACAGGACTGAGCCCAGGATCAGATTTCCCCTCAAAGCTTCCAAGGACCCAGCTGGGCCCACACCCTGATATCCGTGATGTGATCCTGGAGTGGAGAGCTCAGCCCGCTGGCTGAAGTGCCGACCATGGGGTAGTGAGCTAGTCTGGGGGTGTGAAGCTTCTGGATGTAGGGGGGTTCATCACACAGCACAAGACGCTGTTACCCCTCCTCACACCCTCTGTGCCCTCATTTCTTCTCTCAGGTGGCAATGGAGACAATGACATGTCCTGATTTATGGTCCTGCTTTCAGACGTGGATTGGCCAGAGGAAGGGGTTTGGTGTGGGTCCCAGAAAGCCCTGCCCTGGCCCCCTTTGCTCGAGCCCTTGTGGAATGAGGGAAGAACCCAACAGTTAGGTAAAAATGCTGCAATTCAGGAATCAACGCTGCCACTTGTCAGGTGCCGGGACTTGAGTTGATCACAAAACTCCCCTCGGCTTCCCTGTCACCAAAGGGGCCTAGTTACAGGTGGGCCTGTCGTGTGGATTGAGGGGTGTGGCAGGTGTGGATGTAGGTGAATCCTGGGCCTCTGAGAGCTCAGGCCAGGCCCTTGAGGGCCCCGATGGGCCTGGTTCACTGCCTTGTTCCCAGGGCCCCTCCCAGCTCGGGTAACAAGGCAGTGATATGACATCTGCTGGCTGATTCCTCCAGGATTCGCTGGGAAGGTCGTGCATCAGGCCTGCCTCTCCATGAGCATCTCAGCGACAGCCCAGGAAGAAAGCCCCTCCTCTGTGTCATGTTGGAGTCTGGGCCTACTCCTGTCCTACCAGAAGCGTTGAGAAGGTGTTCCCTGGACTGCAGTCCTTTGATAAAAATAGGTGGCCTTTATGGAGTGTCTACTCCATCCATGTGCTTTTTTGCCAAAAGCAGTTCTATTTGGTTGGCCGTCGGCCCTTCAGAGCAGGACAGCTCTCCTGATTGTGCAGAGGAAGGGACTACTTCAGAGAGGTTATGTAAGATCTCTGAGCTCACACAGTTAGGGCACTGACTCAGAAGGCCGACGTTTCCCAGTGCCCAAACGGACTCCTACCTCCGGGACCCTTTGCGGAGGGAGCTGGGGCCCCTGTCAACACAGCCACGGGTTTCACTCTGTGGCTCGTTATCTTCCTACACGGGGCGGGGGATGTGTGAACGCCTCATCAGTCATGGACCGGTTTGCTCAGGGACTCCTGAGATGTTTAGTTTTAAGGGAGAAAGAAACACACCTTTATTTATTCCCTTGCATAGCTGTCTTTAAGCGTCATTAAGAATTATGATCACGCCTTTAGATTTTTCTTCTAGAGCCTTTGCTAAGAGAGTAAGAAATTCCCTGTTGGATCAAAATCCCCTTTTCCTTCTTCCTGGCTTTGTGGGTCCTGGGCTTTCTGATGGGAATTGCCCGTCACGTGCCCTGGTTCACCCCTCGTCTACAGCCTCATTGCAGAGCCAGAGTGGTATTTAGTACTCTTCTTGCCTTTCCTGACCAGTTTACCTAAGGTGGAAACACTGTGAGACACCACGTATTAAGACTCCGTGCAATCTAAGGACACTTCTGAACAAACTCCAGAAAGACCACAGAGATGATGTCTACACGTACACCTCTGGACACCTGAACCCCAGCAAGCTCCACAGGCCTCTGGAGACAATCCTGTACCACTGGCCCAATGCCAACAGGCCCAAGGAGGCAAACGTCTTTGGAGTAGAAAAGCCACCTGATAAGAAGATTAAAAAGATGAAAGATGCTTTAGCTTATTTTACCATCAACACAGCTGTGGGCCCAAAAGATGCCGAGAACCCACCACTCTTCAGGTATTTGAACCCTCTGACACATGGTTCCCACACTTCGGAGGAGGATTTGATTCCAAAGAAGGGTTTGAGAGAGGGAGGTTCTCCTGAACGGCCAAAGAGAGAAGAGCTAAGATGGCCCAAGATGAAGGTTCTGAAGTACAAAGAAGTGAAGTCCAGCCGTGAGTGTGCGATGTGCCCCCCAGGCAGGGACGAGTTCCAGTACCTCAGCTCACACTTGGCTGGCATAACAAAAGCAGACAAGTACAGGAAGTTCTTGAGTTTCCAGAAACAAGTTCTTGCAAAGCAAGATGTCTGGAAGAGTGACTTCACTGGGAGCAAGGTAGCGACGTGCCATGAAAAGAAGTTGGAGCAGGTAAGGAGGGCAGTTCTGCGATACTATCGGTACCCGTGCCAGTCCTGGGAGTCTAAAGATTGTGGGCGGAGGCTGGCTCTCTGACGCCTCACTTACTTTCCCAGGTAGGATGGAAAAGGGCTGAGAATATCCCATGTGATGTAGATGGTAACAGTTAGGGTGAACTCAAAGAAGGTTAAGTTTGGAAAGTGGTGCCTTGGAGGTGATTTCATAATGGATAGCAACGGATGTTGCAGAGTAGCTATAGTCAAGCAAGTGCCCCTGGGACAGCAGACGCACCTGAGGAAGAGGTTTGCCTGACTCGCTATGGAAGAATGTGAAGAGAGGGCGAGGAGAGAGTTGAGGATGCAGGTGAAATCCGAGTCGGAGCCAAGCGATCTGTAGAAAGTATTTTGGCATCATAGGACATGCTGCCGTGAGCGACCGAGGGCTGAGAGTGGTACCTAGTGATGGGAAGGGTGAAGCTGCAGGGAAGAGTCTGCATATGCAATAACCAAACAGCCATGAGATTTTTGGCTGCGAGGACTGATAGAAAGAGATGGATCTTGAGGACACTGTAGAGGCAGCGAGTGAATCCCTGATTCACAGGATGCAAGGGAATAAATAAAGAAAAATCAGGCAAACATAGGTTCTCAGCCCCAGGCGGTTTGGCCCTCAGCTCTGCTGAGAACCAACGCTGGGGGGCGGGACCTGTGCCCCCTGAGAGAAAGCCCCACGGGGTGTCTGATTCCTCAACCTGAGAAACTAATCAGAAAGGAAAATGAAGTCATCCTGAAACGGGCTGGTTCTCTTTTTCCTCCAGAAGCTCCAGAAAATATGTGTCTGTGACCCTGAAGAGTTCAACAGACTACAGGTCTTTGGAGAAGTCTTTGAAGATATTTGCAATAGTTCTTTGATATTTGGTGATATCTTGAAAGAAATTAAGGTAAGAGAAACATGCTTTTCCCAGCTAACAATTGAGAGCCATGCATGATTTTTTGCACACATGAGCTCAAGCCTCACAGAAATTCTGCCGAGTATCATGGTGTCCGTTCTACACATGAGGAAAGTCATTCACAGAGACTTGAAGGAATGTGCCTACAGCCACGTGAGTCATAAATGGGCCACGTGAGATAAACACCCAGCTAGCTCACTCCTGAAGCCCATATATTTATACTAAAGCTTCCTAATTGTAGATAAACTCTTATAAACTGTACATATGTGACACAGAAACGTCTATGGTTATGCATATATAATTTTATATGAATCTTTAAGGAGTTATAAGTGTGTTGTGATTTCATGGTGAAAGTGACCATCATATCATAGCTGAGTTGGAATTAGGTTGCTTGTGGAGTCTGCTATTGTCCAAGTCCCCAGAACAGGCAAGGCTTAAAAGCAGGGTGTGGTGGTCTGCCCTCCAGAGAACATCTCCATCCCTGGAAGGTCAGTAGGACCCAAATCCACGGAGCGTCCTAGTGGCAGGAGGTCATATGTTGTACGTGTGTCAAGGTATTTTGTGATTCTATCCTGAAGTCATCAATAGTTAATATTCAAATATGCTTTAAAGATGGTGAGATTTTGTACATTTTAGTGTGTATACTATTTAATATATTGCAGGAGTATTCTTACATTTTTTTAAATGATCTGAACTGACGTCCTTAGCCTCCATTTTATTTACATATGCAAAGAATATTACATTGTACTGTAACTCATAACACATTTCCAATGGATCTTTCTTTCTTCTCTCCTTTCTCCCTTGCTTCCTTTCTTCCTTCTTTCTTTTTTCCTCTCTTGCTTTCTCTCTATAGGACGAATATGAACTCTACATGTTATTACTTCTGAAGACCCAGCCCACAGAACAGTATAAGGTAACAATCAATCATGCAATTCTTAAGTAGAACCTATTTCTTCATATTTCCTGAGCACTGGAAAACTGTCTGAATCAAAGAAGCCCCATTTGTGCCTCCATAATGTAGAACAGCTGACACTTTTAATAGGAATGGGCTTTATACTCATGAAGGACACTCCAGGTAAAGGCGACAGTGAGGGGTGGGTGGGGGAGGCACGCACGTTTCTTGTTTTTTGCAGTATCTCTGGCCACCAGTTCTCCGTGATCTCTGCAGGCCTGTCCTTCTGTAACCCAGTCCTCGCGTGTCTGCTTCACTCAGAATCGGCCCTCTCTCTCTCCTCACTCTCTGCTGGTAGATGAGATCCCTTACACTGATGGCTCCTGGCTTTGTATGCATCACCCCAATCTTTCCTGTGAGTTCCAGATTACAGTGTATCCAGCCAGTGTCCCCCTGGAGGCTGACACTTAGGTGTCTGAGTCGGCAAGTTACAGACCTTAAAATAGGGAGATTATCTTGAATTAACTGGGTGGGCCCAATCTAATCACACGAGCCCTTAAAAGCAGAGAACTTTCCCTGGCTGAAGTCAGAAGGGAGAGGTGGCAGAAGGGGAAGTCAGAGTTCTGTGATTCTAAGCCTGAGAAGAAGTCAGGACCATTGGGAGCTGTGAGGTGGAGGGTCCAGATGCAGGGACTAGAGAGAGGCCCCTAGGAGCTGAGAGTGGACCCTGCTGACAGCCGTCAAGGGAATGGGACTTCAGTCCTACAACCTTGAGGAACCGGATTCTGCCAACGACCTGAATGATCATGGAAGGATTTTGTGCCCTGGAGCTCCAGAAAGGAAGGCAGTGCAGCCTGCACCTTGATTTCAGCCCAGTGAGACCCTGAGCAGAGTCCAAAAGCCACTCAGATTTCTGCCCTACAGAACAGAGATAATAAATTTGTGTTATGACACTAAGTTTGTGGTAATTCGTTATGACAGCAAAATAAAAGTAAGAAAATGTCCCACAAACATCTCCAGTTTCCAACACTGTTGTTAAGCTGCTCTTTATTGAACATTTGCTGCCATAGTTCGTGTGTGGTCCTTGTCTCCTGATGCCTCACCAGCTCCTTCCAAACTGCACATTCTGCGTTTTCCCAATGAGGTGAAATAGTGTCCCCCTGGAAGCTGGGTGACCTCTTGGCAAATCAGGTTTGTGCAGATGTAATCAAGCTCAGATGCGGTCGTTAAGGTGGGTCTTAATCCAATGACTGATGTTCTTAGAGGAAGAGGGAAGTTGGGACACAGACGCAGCACGGAAGCAGAGATGGGACTCTCTGGGGTCCCAAACCCTGGAGTAGCTATAGATGTAAGTGGTTTGGGAATATAGAGGGTGCTACGTTAGTAATTACTGGAAAGCAGGTACAGTTGTTACCCTCAGGGGAGAGCGAGAAGCCCACATAAACTGTGGCTACCTCCTCTCACTGTGCCAACTTCCAGGGGTTCCCTCCAGGCTTAAGCCACACCTGTGGATGCTTAGTAAGGAAGATGGGCTACAGGAGTGACGTTATCACTTACAAAACTAAGAGAATGTAGCAGTGTAGCTAGGATGACTTCTGACATTTTCAATAAAGTTTAAAAATCCTATCTTATAAATTGGGAAAAAGAATGTCTTACTTTGTCTATGAAAAAAAAAATCACAGCCTGACAAGGAAGTCCGTTCTAACTTAGCTCTTAATCGAAAATCACATGTTTGCATGGTGTTCTTCGTCTTGAGCTTTTTGTGCTTCAGAAAAAAGCTTTTGTTTGGCAGGAATAAGCCATGGCTCCAGCTGGGTGTCTACCTTGTTCTTTACTTTTTGAGGTTAAGTCATAAAGGAACATATATGCCCATATCCCAATCAAACACCAGAATGAAAAAATCCCCAGGCCATCAGGGCACTAGATCCTTCTTTCTGCTTCTGGAAACTTGGCAGCCCATCACTTAAGAAGGCAGAGACCTTTGTTTCACCACATTTGAGAAGCATCACTTTATATCCATATATAGCCATCGAGTTAATATCGTTTCTCACTAATTAGGGAGAAACAATTATGGTGCTGATAATAATGTGCTAGAAGCACTTTATTCGGCACTTTCCTTCCCCCACACAAACCAACAGTGAAACCCCACCACTCTAAATGTCTTAGGAAAATAAAAACTTAAAATTAAAAAATATATACCTTACCCAGATCTTCACGTGGCGATTTATCCCTCCTCTGATATTCCTCCCTCCCTTCTGTCCTCCCTATTTACCTATTTTGACTAGAATTTGCATTTTGGCTCAGGACATCGTGAATACACTGTATTAACAGAAAAAGGAAAATCCTCACCCTTGCTTTGTGTTTGTCTCACCTGTTATGGCCTCATTCTGCCCAGACTTTGCTGACTCACATCCAGGGGCTGGAGATGAGGAGGGTGAGGACCGCAGATGTCGACCAGGCCAGAGAGGAGCTGAGGGCGCTCGTGATGGCCATCAAAGTAGCCCTGGACCGTAATGACAAGTGAGGGTTGATCTATGCTGGGATTACACTTATTTTACAATGTCTTAAAACCATGTGACAAACATATTTTACACTTTTTCCTGCCTTGTTGGGTGTGGCACCCTGCCTTTATCAACACCAAGCTGGTCGCCGGGTCTCTTGCACAAACCGTCACACATGTGACGAGGATGTTCTACTAAATCTGGTGTTTCTATGAGGGGAGTTTGGGGAGGTTTCTGAAGGAATCTCAGGTCATCTTCGGTTGTCCCCTGAGGATTTACTGTTGGCTGAGTATGCTGCAAAGTCAAGATAGCTTTTAAGAATGCCCTAGTTTTTTTTTTAACTTAGAAAATCTTTTAACCTCTGTGATTAGTCTTTCAGGGTGAAACCACAATCTGATAGGGTATAATTTTTTTAAAGAGTTAAAAAAAAGATGAAAGTAAATCTGACACACTCAAAATATGCTCAAGCAAACAAAACAAGAAACAAAAACCAAAAATCAAAACTCTGCCTTCAGTGTAACTAAAAGACAGAAAGTGTCCTAAATTCAAAATACCTGAAAATAGAAAATAAACATTCTGTGCCAGTGAAACATTATCTACTCTCTTTCTGCAAAACTTGGTGAGAGCAAGGTCAGTCTGGGGCAGAGAGAAGAATGGAGTTAGTAGGAATCCTAAAATTGTCTTAAAAGCACTGTGTGAGAGAGAGTGAACCACCCAAAGTGAGAATACTGCACAGGTTACTGGGGGGGTCCACCAGAGCACTGACTCAAAAGAAGGGGGCATGAAAGTGAGTGCGGAAGCAAGGAAACAATTCTGAGATGATGATATGGGTGAGAAGAGGGTGAAAAGGAAGTGATCAGCATACTTGGAAGAGAAAAATTAGCAAGGGAGAGAAATTTAGAACCCCTTAAGAGCACACAACCCCTCCCACTACTGTTTTTCCGTCTCTTCAAAAAGAAAGGAAACAAAACAAAACAAAATAAAACCCAAACAACAAAAACAAAAGTATAATTTGCTCTGACAGAAAAGTGTCTTCTTGAATTAAGAATCTCACAAACTAGGAGCCCTAACCATAAAAATGCAGAGTCTGTGTCCACACAGCTGACTCTAAAAAGAAAACAGAAAATAAGGACCCATATAATTTAGCTGATGAAAATCCCTAACATCTGGCAACAACAACAAACAGCTGGAGAAGAAAACTGTGCCACAGCCCTGCAAACTAAACCAAATATTCTCAAAAGAGCATTTCAGGGTATAGAAACAACCTTGAGTCATAAATTTAAAACCTAAGCACAGAAATCAACAGCAGGAAAAGAGGAGGCCATGAAACAAGATTTGACAACTGAGGAAAGATAGTGAAAAAGTCAAAATTATATTATAGATCAAGACTAAACTAGGACATGCCCAGGGAGGAATAGTTTTGAATGAAAATGTAACAAGTGGCATTAGAAAAAAGCAAGAAACAATCAAGAGAATTAAAACGTGATAACTAAAGAAAAAGAGTCAGAGAAAAAGTGGTTGAAATAAAAGACAGGCAAAGAAGATCCAACTTATATGTAATGGAAGTCCCCAGGAAGAAAAACAAAGCAGTGAAATAGAAGCATAAGTAACATTTAGAACTGTAACACATTGAAAGTTTTTTTTTTTTAATTTATTTTTGGCTGCATTGTGTCTTTGTTGCTGTGTGCAGGCTTTCTCTAGTTGTGGTGAGCGGGGGCTACTCTTCTTTGCAGTGCATGGGCTTCTCATTGCGGTGGCTTCTCTTGTTGTGGAGCATGGGGTCTAGGCACGTGGGCTTCAGTAGCTGTGGCATGCAGGCTCAGTAGTTGTGGCACGTGGGCCCTAGAGCACATGGGCTCAGTAGTTGTGGCGTGTGGGCTCTAGAGTGCAGGCTCAGTAGTTGTGGCTCACGGGCTTAGTTGCTCTGCAGCATGTGGGATCTTCCCGGCCCAGGGATCGAACCTGTGTCCCCTGCATTGGCAGGCAGGTTCTTAAACACTGCATCACCAGGGAAGTCTCATATAACACAACACATCAAAAGTCTGTGGAGACTAAACCCTCTGAAATACATATTGAAAAGGTTTTCACCATTATTATTAACCCACTTAACCTTAATTTCTTAAACTTGGAGTCATAAACTTTTCTATTTCTTTTAGTCTGTCATAAAATGAGTTAATGTGTACGAAAATCTTAAACCATCAAGCCCCTTGTAGACAAGGCAGTGTTAAGTCATTTGTGGTGCTGATGTTTTTAACCAAATTACAGGGTTTCCCTCAGTATATGCAAGACTTATTTGATTCCTTTTTCTCTCTAAATCTATTAGAGATAGTCAGTGTAGTTTATTTTGAACGAGGAAGAAGATACAAAGAGATAACACAGGTTTTATTTCCTCCTTTTAAAATTTCTTGTGTTTTATTTTTAGTTTAAATATAGTGGAATTTGTAAATTGTATCTATGGGATGCAATCATAATTAACAGGGAAAATGCAACATGTATTCCAATATCGGTAGGATTTTTCCATTATTGGCCTCATTATTTCATTATTGGCTTCAGAGTGTAAAATACTAGTTTCTTTGCCTCCTTGCTTCTTAAAAATTCAAGTCACAAAGTAATATCAATAAATGCTGTAAGACCAGCTCCTTTACCAGGGGCTTAGGCAATCTTGGTAAGAAAGTATCCTTTTGTTTATTGAACTTGACTGATCCAGGCTCTCATACATCTTCAAATCACCTTTTTTGTTAGAAACTAAGAAGATCTGTTCTTATTTCTCAATTTTAGGACTGTAGTATAAAAGAGACAAAAGGAAAAAGGTACAAACAGGGTTCTAACACATCACTATGTTTTATCACCAAACCGTAGACTCAGAAGTGAATTGGAGCTGGAACGCACGTTGCTGCAATCCACTAAGAAGAGATCAGGTGAGTGACCGTGTGATTGATCTTCTGACGTGACTTTTGCTGTGACCTTCGGGTGAGGAATCTTCACACCTGGTCCACTGTTCATGGCGTCTTCTGTTAGTTGTTTAAAAGGGTTTTTCAGAGAGGTTATTACATTTTATTCCTTTTTCTCCCCATCAAGTTCTTTAGAAATTCAGTAAGTTTTCATTTTATCTGAAGTGGTTTAAATGAAATACTTTAAAGACACAAGGAAGCAGTTGATTTCTTTAAGAGATTCTGTCAGGGCCAAGATCATTATCCCAGTTTCTGCTGCTTCGGGCACTTTTGGTTATTGAGTTTCTCTGTAACAGGAGACGACTTGTATGCATTTCATTTTCCTCCAGGATCTTTGTGGGTTTTAGTGGAACACTGAATGAATTCAGGACCTTATGTAGCAAGAATTAAGTCAAGCTTTGACCAAGATATTTGGAATAGATTCTAAGAAAATTGACCAAATGGTATAAATATGAGAGTCAGCTCCCCCGAGGAAGTGCTGAAGGACTAAACGCTGTTGACTTTAGAGAAAGTGTCTTGAAATATATAATAGATTGTGTGTGTGGGGGGGTGACAGTGAACACTTCAGCGCAACCAAGTGAGATGGAAATAGAGGAAGCGGGGTCGTGGCCTGTGGTTTCCAGGGTAACAGCAAGGAAGACAGCCCAGCCTGGTTTTCACAACCTTTACATCTTTATTCCTGCATCAGAGGAGGCAGCTTTTCCAGGCGACAATGAGTTTCTGCCCAGGTCTGGGATGCCCTCTCTTGCAGACGGTCCTCAACCCGCCCGTCTCAGCGACCCACTCACATGGCTGTTATCTGAACTGGTTTCATCTCAGCTGCTGCCTGGTCATTGGGGGCAGTGACAGTGCTTCCCTCAGTCGTTAGGAGGGTTCAGCGTGATGACCCGTGTGCAGCAGGACCACAGGGCCTGGCACAGCCGAGTTGCTCTGCCTGTCGGCTCGTATCGTTATTACATGCCGGCAGGAGCACACAGTTCGCGGGAAATTAATTACATTTTGTGAACATTTATGCAGTAACCATATTAAAAATTATCTCAAAATCAGGTACGCAACTTAGAGTTTGATTAAATAACCAAAAAAAGTTCAATTAAGTATGCTGCTCATTAATCTTTACTGTTTACACTTATGATTCACTCAAATGTCGTTTTTCCTCCAGGGTTGCTCCACACTAACTCACCCTGGAATCACTTTTCTCCGCTCAGCATCTTTGAGGTTGTTCTCAAAAGTCTAACCCGTTTTGAGACGGTTTTGAGAAGAAATCTGGTGTCCTGTATTCCTCCGCCTTTATTCATCTTCTAAAGTTTTCTCATTCGCAAGCCTTCTCCAACCATACACATTTTCTGTGGAATTGCCCCCATTTTGATACCACAGTCTTCCTCTTTAGGTAAAAAAGAGGAACAGTTGGGTCACGCTCCTTTTGGCTTCTTTGCTGACAGTTAATTGTTTCAGGTGAAACCCTCAGGTTAGATCAAGGTGGAGATCAAAGACTTTATTTTGTAACATCTCTCAGAGTTCGTGTAGAAGCTTAATGACTGTTTCTGCTCTGTTAGCTCATCATGTATCAAAACTTACCTTCCCACTTTTCCCTTCTTCCAAATTTGGCAAGTTTGAGTGATGGCAATGACTTGGGTCCTGCTCACCTATGTATAAGTAGGTATGATCACTCTTTCTGCCTTTTTTCCTGTCAAAAAGGAGTAGTCGTTCTTTCTCAAAAAATTAAAACCCCCCACTCATCAGAATCTAGCTGTGCTGCTTGAAAACAAAGCAGCCTTAGCAGTGAGTTATTCTCTGTCTCCACCGCCTCTCTGTACTCCTTAAATACTGATATTTATTGGAGCCCAGCATGTTTTTGGTTCAATCCACATGTCTTTGATTCTAAATCTCTTCCCTGCTAAAATACATTTTTAGGCTTAAGATCTGTATGTGCCACTGCCTACTGGACATGGCACGTGAGTGTCAACTCAACAAGTCCAAGGTTGGGTTCGCTCTCTCTCTCTCTGAATTTACATGTCCTTGGAAATTTCAATGAATGGCATCTCCAAATGCATGGCGCTCAAGTCAGAACACCACTGGCTGGCGTCTTCACCCTCCTCCCTGCTACCATGTCAACAGGGCTTGTAGTAAGTGGCTGTGGCCAAGTTGGGTTCAAACCCAGCTCTTCCTTACCTCTCTGCTGCACTGAGCTCATTATTCCCTTCCCACCACATCTGTTCTTAGCTATGGCCATGCTGAAACCTAAGGGTTATTTTGGTATCTACTCCTCTACATCCAGATCATGGCAGTTACCATGATCTATTCTATTCTAGTTCTATTTCCTAAATCGTTCCTCTCTACTTCTCTTTACGCCCCAAGTTCTATCGTGATCTGATAATTTGAATGACTGCAGCAGCTTCCTAACTGGCCGTCCAGATTGGAGTCTTGCCTTTCTCACTTTTGATACCATAGACAGAGTGACCATGGTTGATAGTGTTTCTTCCCAGCCTAAAAGCCTTCAAGTCAGCTTTGACTGATTTCTTCACATAGGTTAGAAGACCTTTTCAGATCTGCCCCCTGTTCCTTTCTAGTGTCATTTCTTCATGTCTCTCACCGGTCCCTCAGTGCCCGCATCCTACTGTGTAACTTTCCTTTTACTGAATGTGCCAAATTCTTCTCTTCTGCCTCCTGCCCACACCCTCACGCTTGTCTGACTCCTGTTCCTCCTCCTGGTCTCAACTTAGTCCCACGTCTCTGGCAAAGTCATCCATCCATGCATCTTCCCCACGCTGTGTTAGGCACTCAATAAATACTCATCAATTATATAAATGAATTAAAAGAGGAATCCCCCCATTCTTGGATCAGATAATTTTTTCCTTTTATCTCCGTTGCTATGTCTTTACTGTTTATATTTTTAATAGGAAAAGATTCACAATATAGAAAGATACATAGATACCAAGGCAATGAAATACATATACTTAACTTGGATCAGATAATTTTTATTGATGTGCTCGAAGTTTGAGTTACATTATAGTTTATAACTATATACAACATACATAATATTGTTAATACATAATGTTATTAATAAGGACTAAGGTATTAAACATAGAATACTTTGCTTTTAAAAAATATTCCAGAATCACCTGAGAAAAATGTAATGAAGGAGGAGCACCTTACTCTTATTGAGAAGGTTGAAAAAAAGAGGTGTGAAGTGCTTAATAAATGGGATGAAATTCAAGCTCTTGAAAGAGAAATTAAAACAACTTTGGTTCATACTGGAATTTTGCATATCACCGAGAATAAGATTAAAAGCTTAGAGGTATGCAAATTGTTTATTTGAATGTTTACATTGTTCTTTTGCTGGAAGACCTTGGCAAACACGTGAAGCATTTTGATTTTGCAATAGGGAAAAAAAATAACATAACATTTGGTCCAAACATATTTTCATTTCAAAACACTTATAGCAAATGATTAGAAGAATTAAGAGATACAGCTAAAACAACAAAAATGAAGGTGATAAAAATTCTGTAGAGCTCTGTTAAGGGTCAAATTGGATCTCTTTCAGGTCAGTTGACATCTCTTAAAACTTAATAATTTCGTATAGAAAATGGTTATCATAAAAATTACTCCCATCATTCAGTGTCTAATATATACTATGTAGTTTAATCTGAAGCCCAGAGAAGCTAAGTGACCTCCTCAACTTGACACAGAATACAGGTGGCAAAGCTGGGATTCAGTTTAATTCTTTTGGGCCCCAAAGTCCTTATACTTACTATTGAGCCACATAGACTCCATACAAGTTGTACAATTATGCTGGAAGATAGGATTAGTTACTGCCATTGAGGGTCTACTGTATTAGACTTTATCAATTGTTGCTAACCATTTCCTTGATAAACAATAAAATATAAATTATGATCTATGTTTTGAAATGCTATGATGCCCAAATTTTTAATGTTATGACCTAATTTTTATTTGTGCAGAATCTGACTCAATACAACTTCTACTTAAAGAATTTATAAGTGATATTTGAATATTCTTTTTCTCCTGGTTATAGAGTTACATATATTTTCCCAGTACTACTTTTTTTTTTTTTAAGTCAAATTATAAAGTGTATAGGAAGGTGGTGGTGGTCTAAACTTGTTTTGATTTCTCTCTCTCTATTTTAAAATAATCTGTTCAGATTTCCTTCTGTGTTTTCATTTAGAGTCTGCCCTTTCCTTTTTAAACTAAAACTGTCTTGAGAAGAAACACTAATTTATAGTTGAATTTTTAAACAGTGAAAACAAGTTGTAGCTTTATGTATTGTGAGCATGTTATAATGCAAAATCATGTAAACTTTTCTTTCATAGTTAAGACCTCTTTTAAATGGATTGAACCTAGGAAATAGAAGATTCCCTATAATGATACCATATCAATAATTTATAATACTTTAAATATTTATTATTTATATTTGGCTCCTCAATTCAAATACTGGAGGGTACAATAAAATTGCATTTATTATCCTATTAAGTAACTGATATCTGGATCTGGATTCAAAATGTTATTTCTAACCAGAAGAAAAAATAACTAAATATATCACGGATTTACGATGCACAGATATTTCTGTAAACAATACAAAAATACTATTTCATTTAATTCCCAACAACCCTAAGAGATAGATGCTGTTATTAACCCTCTTTTTCAGATAGGGAAACCAAGGCACAGGTATACTAAGTAACTTGATTAAGCTCACAGCATCAAGTAGTAGAATTAGGATTTAAAATCAGCCCAACTTCTTAATTATACATTATCCAGCCTCATGATGCAATTGCGAATCCTTTTCAATATGGTGGATATCTGGAAGAGCAGATATCCTCTCTTCATCATTATTTTGTTCACAATTATCTTGGATATTGTCATTTACAGTATTAACTAATTTTTCAGTTTCAGTAATAATACTCTTGGTATTTTTATTGTGCTTCTAATGAATTAGAAATTCATTTGGGAAGAAGTGACAGGTTTACAATATGAGCACTCCATCTAGGATCATTTTGTATTTGTTTATTTTAATGCACTGGTCTTAAATATTTTTTGTTACTTTTGTTCTTGTGACTTTTCGGTATCTGTTACTATTGTGAATGGCAACTCAAAATTTTTTTCTTAACATTACAGTTTATAATCAGTTATCACTGATATTGTGTGACTTATTGACGTTTGTATTTTTATATTGTAACTGGCTATCTTAAAAATTCCATTATTAGCTCTGAAAAATGAGGAACTCTTCTACTCTGGAACTTCCCTAAGCTTCTCCAGTTTTTTGCAACATCAGCTACCACCTTCTCTAGTTTTTTACCCAGAGGGCCAGGATCTTTCTGTCTTAATAAATGTCCTTCACGTCATGCTTTCTTTATTCATTGTTTTTAAGTGGTGTGCTGTTGAATACTTTTGAAATTAGAATAACAGAATTCACATAATACTTTTTGTTCCCTAAGTGGGGAAAAATATTTAACAAATATTCTTAACCAAGTATCTTTCTTTTCAAACCATTTTTCCTTCAGACTGAAACTATAAAGTTGGAAACAGCAAATAAAATTTTAAAGAAGAAAATACAAGTAAGTTTGTGTGAATCTATGTTTTTCAATAAAAATATTTCCCCTAGTGCCTTCTCGTACTATGTCATAAACCAAATATGAAAGTATATGCATAATCTTTCTAAATGATAACGTTCTCTCATGCCAGGAGTATCTCGCTATGCAGACATTAGCTTAAAACTGGATAGGTGAAAGCTAATGTATTAATGAAAAGAAGAGCATTCTTTTTTTAATAGTTGAATGTGTCAATCAGAATTGACCATTTCTCTAACCCTTCTGAACATAAAAATTAATTGTAATAAGTTTATTTGGTGACAAGGAATGTAATGTAATGAACTGGCTCCCTTAATGACTTTCCAGGATAGCCCTCCAAAATGCACGGTAACAATTTGTTGTTTCATACATGGTAGTGCTGCCTTGATTACACATGTATTATATACAGTATGAAGTAGTATGCTATGCCTGATTCTAGAAGTGGTAATGCATTTGGACATAATCGACAACATTACCGCCATTACCAATGAGCAGTATCATGCATTACACATGACCAAATGATTTCTGATTCTTGGTAGTTTATTGAAAACCACGTGAAGCAGATCATGGGGAAGAGCAAGCTGAGTGAGGGGGAGAAACAGTGAGTATCGATGCCCTGGTAAAGGAACTGTCATAATAATCTGATGTTGAAACTATCAAGACCGTCCATTTACAACTAGACTACACTGGACAGTACTTCTGAAGTGTTTGCATTCCTGAGTGTTAACTTCACACATGCATGACACACATGCTTTCCAGCGCTTAAGAATGCTTAGTCCAAGATCTCAAGCTCCACTGTATATATTATTCAGCAATCTAGAAATAAATTCTTTGGAAAAAGCTGAAGAGTTGAGGGTGAATCCTCATGGGCAGGGATCAGGAAGGTGGGGAGGCATGTGGCTCTGAGTGGCTTTCTTTTCTCAAATTATATGGCTTTTAGTAATACTAAATCTTTGAAACAACCTATACATGTATGATTCTGAAAATTTTAATTTAAAAATAAAATGCTGATTTGTATTATCTGTTACATATGTTTAGATTTTATAGAGTTAATTTTCTTTTGAGTTGGTACCATATTTTAAATCTCAGGATTTGGAAAGGCTGGGAAAACCATTGATGATTTAAATATGGAAAGAGCTTATTGTATCAACAAGTAAAAAGACGTTTAGTTGTTGGTGGCGTAGGTTCAATGAAATCATCAAGGAACCAGGGTTCTTCTCTCTTCCTTGCCTGCTTTCCTTGAGGATGGTTTTCCTCCTCAGGGCCTCAGCATGGCTGTGTTCAGGCACTGGCTCCATGTCCCATGTGGGAAGAAAGGGGAAAGTGCAGGACAGGTGGCAAAGAGCTTCTCATTATGAGCTTATTCTGTTGTATTTAGGAAGGAAAGCCCTTCCCAGGGACTTCCACTGTATCTCACTGGCCAGCACCACATCCCAAGGCCACCCTTAGCTGCAAAGGAGTCAGAAAATAGAACCATTCCACTTGCCAGTTTACATGGTAGAGAGAGGAGAAAAGGTGTTAGGATGGGTGTTGACTGAGCCACACGGGCAGATCCAGGTTCTGTGAGGCCTTGTATTATCCTCAAAGGAAAAGAATATAGAAGTACAAATACAAAAGAGGGAAGATTCCTTCCATAGTCTTGGCAGTGAGGATGAACTGACCTGATGTTTAAACATCATTATCGTCAGGGTAAATCTACCTCTGCTGCCACACCCTACTTAGCCTGGAAAATGTTGCAGGGGACTGTGCCCATATGTAGAGAGAGAAACTTTGCTACATTCAAGGCCAAAAGTCTACTACAAATATCCTTTGAAAGAAAGTGGAGGGTTGCAAAGTCTTACTCTAAGTTTTTTGAGTAAATGTGTCCTAAATAGATGTTTATTTTGAAATTTTCTTTTATGCTTAATGTACTTTTTTCTAACCCATTGTACTCATTTGTTTTGTATTTTAAGGAACCTTTGGGAATTTATTAAAGAATTTGTAAAATTAAAACAGACAGATAACTCTTAAGTGACTGGAAGAATGACCTAGGAAAACTCACAGCCACCATCTACATAGCGTGGATGTTTGCAGAGGTATAGATTAACGAAGATACATTTCATTTTGTCAGTTTTAATCTCCAATAAAATTAATGTGGTATATGTATCCTACTCAGGATATTGAAATAAGTACATGTATTCATGTGATTAGTTTTACTTTGTATACATATTCATAAAAATAGTAGTTCTTAGAGTATTTTCTGCTTCCATTCAATAACTTTCTCCAGGAAGAAAAACTTTCAATTATTTGATAGGAATAGGAAATTCAGCACTGCTGCAATACAGATTAAACTTATTTCTTATTTGCCAATGCAAGTTTATGTATAAGCATTTAAAAAATATAGTAGTTGTTGAATAAATATCCATTTAATTAAATGATACAGTGCCCTACTGCCGTTACAAAACTAGCATGGTGCTTTGCACTGCACATGTCTTAGCTGATTGTGATCTTCATGACAACCTTTGTATCCACACTTTGCCTATAACATGGCTTGAACACTCAGAGTAAATGCAAGTCCAGTTACTTTGGACAACCATATATAGGGCTGCAGTGAAGATCAAATGTCAGTAGTAGGTATAAACGTGAGGGTTTTAGCCCTAACTTGGAACAGCAGGGTTTGAGGTTAGAGAGAGAGAAAGAGATAAGCAAGGTTTACTTTCTATGGACCAGAAGGTGTGTTCATCACAGGTCTCCTTAAGATGTGCAGCTCTTCCTAGGACATGATCCACTCTGCTTTCAGAGACACACGGGTGGCAACTGAAACAGAAACATTTTACCATGTATAAAAATAAATTAGACTTTATTAATGTTTGTTGAGTTCTCTATGTTCAAGTTGCTTTCTATGGGTTATTTATGTTCTTTGGAATCTTATTGAGTAGGCACCTTATATCCCATTACACAGGGGAGAGAATGAAAATGTAAAATGGTGAGTTGATTTGCTTAAAGTTCACTTAAATAATAGAACTGGGATCCAAACCCAGATGTGGCTTGCTCAGTTCCTAAGCTCTTATCACTGCAACGTGCCATGTCATTTTGACACATCACCAGTCAAGATATAGGGAAATGAATTTCTGCAATGCCAAAGAGCGACATAAAGACCACTAGAACTAAAAACAGACCAACACACAAAGCTGCATTTATTTGCTTGTCAAGAAAGGGAGAGCTATTCACTCAAGAGACGGGGTCAGGGAGGATCTACTTTGGAGGCGGAGAAGCTGGATGCAGAGGCAAAGGGATGTGTTATTCCATGTTATGCGGGCTTCTGGCTTTAGGGACCAAATGGATTTGTGGGGGAGGAGTGGAGGGGCAGGAAAATCCTTCTTTCAATTGGCCATTATTCTGGCTAATGCCACAAAAACACTGTTTTTGAAGAGATATGAGATAAACTACAATAAATCTTTGTCAAGATCAAAGTCTTGTAGCAGTCACTTTGGTATGTATATCCTTGGGACTGGTTAATTTTTCTTTAAAAAAAGTCATCGTACTATTCATTCATTTATTCAAACAACATTCATTGCTTGTCATCCTATTATTCATTCATTTATTCAAGCAACATTCATTACATCAACATTCAGTTACATTTCAAACAATATGCTAGTTGCTGGAAGTATGGGAAAGAAGATACAGTCCCAATCCTTAGGGAGTTTACCGTTTGCTGCACAGATTTCTGAACAGAATAACAACAACAAAAAAGAAAGTCTGCTAAACCTAAGTGCATACAAGGACACAGATAAGCTAAGTCTTATCCACTGCTGAAGTGAGTGTAAATTGATACGAACAGGTTAGAATGTAATTAGGCCACAAGTTGTGCTGGTCACCGAATATCTGTGTTCCTAATGTGTCCCAACCCCCCTTGCAGGAAGACCAGGTAACATGTTTGGGCCAATGTGGGAGTGTTGTGATAACATATTACAAGAAAGGCAAGCACTGGAAAGATCAACTTATTTGTAAAAAGAAATAAAAAGGAATAATACAAAAGAGTCAGCAATTTGGACTTCTCACTATGAAAAGAAATGACTGCTTTGAGTCCAGAGATGTAAGAGATGAGATTATAAAAGCTCTGTAACTTCACTGACCGTGTGAAAATAAAGAGTAAATTACAGGTGTGGCCTTTCCACCAAAGCCCCATCGCCTCCAGGAAGCTGTCCTTGAATTGAGGATTAGAGCTGGGCAGTGGGAATGAGAAAGCAAAGAAAAAGATCTGAGAGCATCTCTAAGCAAACAGTGGGCACCTGGACGTGACTGGAAGCAAATGGAGTGGACATCTAATGAGTTCTGAGGGGAGTTTTACTGCCAAGGAAATCGGAAACCTAAGGCAAAGAAGTCCATTGCTGTTCAAAACCTTGAACCATCCTTGGACCGCTGAACTTCCATGAAGAGGTGCAGGAAGGAAGCTGAGAAAACGTGTATCCCCCCAAGGAAGCATGTTCCGGGAAGCCCACTTCAAACGTGTCCAAGTGGGGAACAAAGGAGGGCCAAGCCAGTGACAAGGACAATGAACAAGAGGGCCCCATTCAGATGCAGAATCAGTACTTAAACCGAGCACTTCACCCCGATGCTTGCTAGGGACCCTTACAGTGTCTCTCTGCAGGCCTTCAAAATGCTGCAGAGCAAGGGCCGCTATGCGTATGTTCTAGTCTCACCTTTTTTTAATTATGTATTTTATTTATTTATTTTTGGCTGCGTTTTGTCTTTGTTGCTGCACTCGGGCTTTCTCTGGTTGCGACGAGCGGGGGCTACTCTTCATTGTGGTGCGCTGGCTTCTCATTGCGGTGGCTTCTCTTGTTACGGAGCACGGGCTCTAGGCGTGTGGGCTTCAGTAGTTGTGGCTCGCAGGCTCAGTAGTTGTGGCGCACAGGCTTAGTTACTCCGGGGCATGTGGGATCTTCCGTGACCAGGGCTCGAACCCGTGTCGCCTGCACTGGCAGGCGGATTCTTAACCACTGCGCCACCAGGGAAGCCCTAAGTCTCACCTTTTCTGTATGAAAACACATCTGTACATTTATTGCAATTATTCTGGTTGTCAGCAGGTGGAGAGACTACAGGGTGTCCCCCAGTGACCGTGGACTTTGAGCTGGATGGAGGGACTGGATGGGAAGTTGTCTCCTTAGAGAGTTTGGAAGTGGCTCCACGCCAGGAAGGAAGTGAGCCCAGAGATGCGTTACTCAGAGCGTGGACTGTGACATAAATATTCCCTGTTGCAACATCAGTAAGATGTAAGCTTTATTACGGCTATATATATTATACATGCCAACAGGTATTAGGGTTAACTTGTTACTGCAGCATAACCTAGTCTATCCTGATCTACCATAAAGGTTGACCCTAGGGAAGCCCCTGGCGGTCCAGTGGTTAGTACTCCACACTTTCACTGCCGAGAGCCAGGGTTCGATTCCTGGTCAGGGCACTAAGATCCCATTATCTGCGTGGCTGGCCAAAAAAAAAAAAAAAAGTCTGACCCTAAAGAAGAAACTCATGTACATGTACCCAAGGAGATTTCTCTCTCTCTCTCTCATTTGGTCTGTCTATTATCTATCTATCTATCTATCTATCTATCATCTATCTATCTACCTATCTATCTACCTATCTATCATCTATCTCTATCTATCTATCTATCATCTGAATACCTATGTATCAATGGTCACTGTATAACTGTGATAGTGGAAAATGGAAGCAGCTTAATGGTTCCTGAGTAGGGTAGTAATGGTCCTGGTGATGAAATCTTTCAATGGAACACTATAAAGCAGTTAAAAGAAATAGAGCTACGTATGTTAACATTGCTAAATATCAAAAATATAATGTTAGGTGAAAAAAGCAAGTTTCAAGAGGATACATACATCGTGGTATCATTAATTAAATATAAAATTAAACAAATAAATAATTAAATTAAGTAAAATTAAACAAACATATAATTAAACACACATTGGTATAAAGCTCACTAACTCTAGGATGGTGATTAGCTGTAGGGAAGAAAAGAGAAGGCATAGCTGGCTTTAATGGTTTAGTATATCTGTAATGTTTCATTTCTTTTAAAAAAGAAAAATTTGAAGCAGATATTCCTAATGTATGTTTAATATTGGTAGTGGATTCACAAGTATTGGTTATATTATTTTCTATACACTGCTGTACAACTACTATGCTAGCACCTAACACGTATTCAACACTCACCATATACTAGATTCTAGTCTATGCGCTTTACGTGTGTTCATTTAATTCTCACGTGACCCCATGTGGTAGATTACAGTTACCATTCTCATTTTATAGATGGGGAACTTCTTATTTAAAATGTTTCACAATTTAAGTATATTTTATAAAGTGATGAGTGGAATAGCCCCGTTATGGGGCTCTGGTGTAAGTATTTGTAAATGGTATAAAGAGTAAAAAGATGGACCCAAAGGATTCATGAGCATTATCCGTGGGAGAGAGGGGTCAGAAAGACCTGATTGATGGCCTGTTTAAGTCTTTTGTTACCATGAAGTTACCAGGAACAGTACCGCTCTCCCAGCCTCTTCCTGCCCCCAGTCCTGCAGCCATGATCTGGGACTTGGGATGGAGTGAGAGAGAAGTGGCCCTCACAGGCTCACACCTTCCCCCGTGGAAGATCGTGAGCTGTCTAGGCCCTCAGCTGGGCTGCCCTGGGAGAAGGATGATGTGGGAAAGTCAAACTTCTCCTCTTACCCACGCAAGTGCATCCAAACTTATAGTTTTTGCTCCAAAGTTGTGCAGGACCTTCTCCTCTGGAAACCTGGACTTCACAAGGCTCCCTTGACTGTAGGTGATTGTCTAAGACAGCGTTTTTCAAGGGCTCCCACGGCTGAGAGGGGCTGGCACTGGTTCATGGGCCCCAACGGGGTGCACACCTGGGACCAAGGTCTGCCTGCCCATCACCAGATGCATGCGTGGGCGAGGCTGTTCCTGGGTCCCTTGACATATGGTGCTGGATCCCACAGCTTCCACAGAGGCACCTTTGTCTGTGGATGGACCATGAATTGTTGTTGTGGAGTCGGGGGGGAAGAATGAAGGACATATTATTCAGCAATGATGTTGACGTCACTCCCTGAAGACTGGGTTGTATTGCAAATCTCACAGCATTTTGGAAAGAGTCTATTGAGTGACATAGATTTATTTATTTTTTATTGGAGTATAATTGCTTTACAATGTTGTGTTAGTTTCTGCCGCACAGCGAAGTGAATCAGCCCTACGCATACACACATCCCCTCCCTCTTAGACCTCCCTCCCCTCCCCCCATCCCACCCATCTAGGCCATCACAGAGCACCGAGCTGAGCTCCCTGTGCTATACAGCAGGTTCCCACTAGCTATCTGTTTTACACACGGTACTGTATTTATGACATAGATTTATTTAGATAAACCTTTAACTGTCCGAGTCCCATCTGTTAGGCTATAGGAAGAAAGTGCAAGGTCTCCAGGGGCTTGGTGGTGCCAGGAGGGTCCATCAGAGATGCTGCAGGAATGCTTGGCTTTGGAAGGGAATGAGAATCATAGTAGAGAGAAGCCGGAGTCATAACACAGATGTCTTAAGCATTAAGTTTGAAGTGAGGAAGGAACAGGAGAATCAACTGCTTTCTGTGATGAAAGTGGCCACTGGAGTCCATGGAAGTGGATGGGGGTATCCCAAGGGTGAGCAGGGCGTGCTGGCATCGTGACTAGAGACCATGGGTCACGCTTTCTCTTCTACACACGAAAGCCACGTTCCCCAGTCCTCTCTCTCCTACAGGTCACCTAACAGGCAAGCTTCGAATTCCTGCGTGTTGCTTCTGCTTATAGACAAGGCATCTCAGCCGGTGGCACTCCCCACGTGTTTCTGGGAGCAGGAGAAGGTGTCTCACATGTGTTTCTGAGAGGGTTCCCTCCTGGTAGGCACTTTACCGGGCGCTGTGTCTCCCACTGAGCTCTCCTTTCCTGTGGTGTGTGAGCCAGCACACCACAGCCCTCATGCAACGCGAGTTTGCGTGAGTTTGCATGGCCGAAGGGAGCTAGGAAGCACATCTCCAGCATGCTTTACGCTCTGTGCAATAGAAACATCCGCAGAGGATTGCTTTTGTGCTTTCACCACGTGAGATGGTAAAACCATCGAGGCAAAACATATTCACTATGTACATTTCCATGGAAGGCAAAATTCTAGACCACAGTCTGCTCATGGGTCTAACTTGCATATTGGAATTGACATGAATCTTGGCTTTTAATCTTGTCTGTGTAGTTTTAAACCTTTATCTTGATTGTAGAGATAATACTACACATGCTATCATCCCAGGGATCTATCTCCCAAAGATACTCATAATATTGACTCAAGGGATGGCCTTCTGGGTGTCTTTCTATGTATACTTGTGTTTGGTGCATATATATATCCATATAATAGGCTTGTGCACTTATATTAATAATTAATGATAAATTAATTATAACTATAAATTAATAAGTGCATACATATTTTAACAAAACTGGATCAACTTATAATAGCTTTGAAACTTGTCCTTATTTGACATTATACTAGCGTCATCTTTTTAAATAAGAACATGAAAATCTGCTTTTTTTTTGAAAAAAAAATACATCGTATTCTATGGTGTGGCTATATTTTAATTGATTTAACTATTCTCTCATGGATTACTGACTCTTAGCTTGTTCTCAAAATCTTTTTGCAATGAAATGGACGTTTGCAACTGCCATGAACAATCTTTATTTGAGACGGTAGTTTTTTAAGATAAACTATTCAAAGTAGGATTTCTGTGTAAAATGGTACATGCAATAATTTTTTTCTAGATTTGTTAAAATTGGTCCAAATCATGAAACTGTAATTTGGTTGCACCAAAATTAAACCCTCATCAACCATAGAATACCCATTTCACCTCTTTGTAACTAGCAGCTATTGGAGTTATTATTTCTAATTCAATCATTACTCACAATTATTTATTGAGGACATACTGTGTGCTGGGCGTTATCCTACATGATGGAGACACAGCTGTAGATGCCAGATACAAAGCCCCAGGAGTCCTGGGCTCAGGAAGCCCAGTTCTTGACCAGTTCCTGACCCGTTCCTCACCAGTAAATTGGTGAATATGTCAGATGGCAATTAGTGCTATGAGTGAAAGTAAAGCAGAGGAAAGGAGACAGGGTGTGTGGAGGATGGTCAGGACGATGCCATTTCACATAGAGTGGCGAGGGAAGTTCTCCCTCCTATCATTATATCGGAGCAGACACCCTAAAGAAGAGAGGTGAAATCATACAAGGGGCTGGTGGAAGCATTCCAGGCAGAAAGAGAGCACGTGCAAAGGCCCTGGAAGCAGAAGGACGTGGGACTTCAAGACACAGCAGGGGTGTACATCCAGTACTGCTCATGCTATCATCCCAAGAATAGGCTCAGCAAGGAGGGAAACGCAGCAGAAAGGAGGAAGCAAGGGAGAAGGAGCAGGGAGAGATGCCCGGAGTTAGGGCAGGGCTTCTACTGTGAGGGCGACAGGTAGTCACTGGGGGTGAGAGCAGAGGAGAGAAGACCAGTCTGTCTCCTGCGTAAGGGGCTTGGATGGTGAGTTTTATGGGTCCGTCTGTCTGGGCCACAGTGCCCAGGGATTTAATCAAATACTGTTGCGGTGTTGGTGTAAAGGTATGTGGTAGGTGGGGTTAACATCTACCATCAGTTGGCTTTAAGTAAAGGTGATCACCTTCCCTAATGCCGGTGGGCCTCACCCAATCAGTTGAAGGCCTTAAGGGCAAAAACTGAGGATTCCCTGTAAAAAAGTTCTGCCTCAAGATGGCAGCATCTACTCCCACCTGTTTCCAACCTGCTGGCCTGTCCTATAGATTTCAAGCTTGCCAGCCTCCACACGGCATGAGCCAATTCCTTTAAAGATTCATTTTAACATGTATATCCTACGGGTACCTTTCCCTGGAGAACCATGGCTGATACAGGCCCCAGGGCAGAAACCTTCTACACAGGGACCCCACGAGGAGAGTTTTCCAGGAATACAGGCAGGAGGTGATGCCGAGCCAACCAGGAAGCTTGGGAGCGGCGAGAAGTGGTCAGATGTGCTAGAAACTGGCGGTAGAGGAAAGCAGATTTGAAGGGGAAATGGCAGGATTTGCTGATGGTTTGGATCTAACGCTGGAGGGGGAGCAAGGAATCTAAGGCGACTTTAAGGCTTTTTGTCTGAGCAACAGACAGGAGCTGACTGTGGGAAGCATGGGTTTTGGGGATATGGAGAGAGTGGAGTGGGAGGGAATTATGAGTTTTTAGTTAATTTAAGATTCTTACTTGAGCTTTTAAAAATAAATTTTATCTGGCCATTTAATGTCTTCTTAACAAGATCAAGCATCTTAAAATATGCACGTGAGCTATACTTTTCCCCCTTCTCTATATTTTTCGCATGCGGTAGATACTCAATAACTATTTTTCATTGCTTATTGGCTACCCATTTATGTCGTGCCCATTTGTTTTATGGGTTTTTCATCTGAATTCTGTGTGACTTGGCACATGGATCTTGTGTAGCATTCAGCAAGTACAAAGCATTGATTTCTGTTTGGAATAACAGCAGTTGAGACAATTGGACTTCAGTTTTTAAGTAATCATGAATTTATTCACCTGTCAACTGTACACAGAGTGTATACTATTAGTACTACTTTATTTAATTAAAACAGCAAGAAAGTTGAAATTATTTTTTTAAGGCGTGTGCCTGCTTGAGTGGGGTTCTGAAGTGCGTGGATGTGTATGTTTTCACTGTAAGGGATCAGGCTGGTTGTCCCACATGGTTGGTTGGAGCACAGCCAGCTCCATCTGAAATTTTGGGGGGCCAACTTGTAAATAGGTAACAGCATTCTGAAGGAGGAGGAGGCAATGTGCAAACTTCTCATGGTTCTCAGAGCTGATTAGAACCTCTCGAAAGCATCTGGAGAGACCTTCTTTCAGGAAAATCACATTTTGTTCCCATTTTACAGATGAGAATACTGAGTCTCAGCTGTAGGTAGCTGGGGGCCCAGGCACCAAGATGGTCCATCTAGGTGAATCCACGTCCTTACCTGCTTGTGGAAATCAGGTCAGATGTATCACCGTGGAGGTCCACACTGTGCCTTTCGTGGACAACAGACCTCAGCTTGGGCCAGTGACTCAGAGACCTTTCCCTTTGTCCTGAGCCACAGGGCACCTCCAGAGCCCCCACTTCTTCCATGCAGCTTCAGTTTCTGCTACTGACCTTCATTCCCACTTGGCAGGAAACAATTTTTTAAAATGATACAAATGAACTTATTTACAAAACAAAAGCAGACTTACAGATATTGAAAACAAACTTACAGTTACCAAAGGGGAAAAGTGGGAGGGGAGAATATATCAGGAGTTTGGGATTAACATATACACACTACTATATATAAAATAGATAAGCAACAAGGACCTACTGTAGAGCACAGGAAACTCTACTCAATATCTTGTAATAACCTATATGGGAAAATCATCTCAAAAAGAAGGATATATGTAAACATATGTTTACATATGAATCACTTTGTTGTACTCCTGAAACTGAAACAACATTGTAAATCAACTATACTCCAATAAAATTAAAAAAACAAAAGAAAACAACCAAGACCGGAAGCCACCTGATCAGAGCCGTCTTTATGTCCTGATCTTTGATGACAAAATCATCCATTTTCGCATCCATCGTTACCACCTTCCTCGAATTTACCAAGTGTCATGATCACGCTAAGAGCCCAGTGCCGGGCTCGCTGTTCTAAACAGAGGAAGGGGCTGTTATGATCCCAGCCCCGCATATGAGGAAACCGAGGCACAGGAGGTGAAGGACTCGCCCAAGTTCACAGAGCCTTGCGGCCAAGCCGTGCTGTCTGGCTCCGGGGCCCTGCTCCAAAGTGCTCCTGTGTAGCCTCCGGAGTCCAAGCTCGTTCCATGTGGGAGACTTTTCTGCCCACATCCTCATCCTGCTCTTTCCTTCCCTGGCCCCTCAACTCAGCGGTGTCTTATTTCCATATATTGTCAGATAGCCCTTTTCCATCAGTTCCTTCATATCAGGGTAAAAATGTCTAAATCTCTCCTATTAAAAACAAAAAGAGGGGCTTCCCTGGTGGCGCAGTGGTTGGGAATCTTCCTGCCAATGCAGGGGACACGGGTTCGAGCCCTGGTCTGGGAAGATCCCACATGCCGCGGAGCAACTGGGCCCATGAGCCACAACTACTGAGCCTGCGCGTCTGGAGCCTGTGCTCCGCAACAAGAGAGGCCGCGATAGTGAGAGGCCCACGCACCGCGATGAAGAGTGGCCCCCGCTTGCCGCAACTAAGAAAGCCCTCGCGCAGAAACAAAGACCCAACACAGCCATAAATAAATAAAATAAATTAATTAATTAATTAATTAAAAAAAAAAAAAAGCCCTCATTTAAAAAAAAAAAAAAAAAAGAAACAGAATTTCTTTACCCGATAGTCTTCTTAGGGGCAAATCTTTGTTACAGAGTCGAGCTTCTTAACGGACCGTTTGCTTGCACTTTGCGGGTGTGTGAGCAGACATCCTGTCCTGTGTGCCAGGGACTGCGGTTGGCTGCACACACATGAGCCAAACGGAGGGTCACTGCCTGAGCCCATGGAGCCTGAGGGTCTGCGTGGCACGACAACGTGGCAGGTGAGCACGAACGTGTAATTTGCTCCATCACACACATGGAATGCCAAGTTGCTTTATTTCTAAGTCAAATTAAATTTGGCTCTGAAGCCCTTATCCATCTGGTAGAAAGATAGCTCATATCAATTATTAGAGTTCCTCTCTCCAGCTCCTCTTTGGTGGGTATAAAAATCTTGGGGGTAATTTTTTTTCTAAACATTGAAAAGACAATTTAAAAATTTATTTGGAAAAGTGAAGGACCAAGAATCAAGGACATACTTTACCCGACATCAAAACTTACTATATAGTTGATCAAGAGAGTATGGTATTGGTAAAATGACAAAAAGTAGAGACCAGAAATAGACTCGCTCATATATGGTCAGTGTTTTTGAAAAGGATGCTAAAGCAATCCCATGGCGAAGGAAAAATATCTTCAACCAATGGTGTTAGAATAACTGAGTATACGTAAGGGGAAAGCGCTTTCTCAAGTTCTACTTCACACCGTCCAGGAAAATCAATTAGAGATGGGCCTACACTTGGCATAAATGCTAAACAATAAGCCACCAGAGGGAACACAAGAGAATATTTTCATGAGCTTGGACAGCAAAGACATTTTTTTAAAGTGAGGGCACAGAAAGCGTGGGGAAAAAAAAAGTAAAAGGCAATGTGGAATTCTGGATCGGATCCCGGAATAGGACAAAGACAGTAGTGGAAAAACTGGTGAAACCCAATCAAAGCTGGTAGTTTAGATACCAGTTGTGGACCAGTGTTAATTTTATAGTTTTCACAAATGAACTGTAGTCACATAAGATATTAACATTAGGGGAATCTGGGTGAAGGTTCTTAGGAACCCTCTGCACTTTTTTATACCTTTTAAGTAAATCTAAGAATGTATTATTTTAAATGTCAGGAAGCCCAGAGGCAGTCAGTTTAGAGCTGATCCAGTGGCTCCAGTGTCCTCGGTACCCAGGTTCTGTCCATGGTTCTGCTGTCCTAGCATTTTGGTTTCATATTTAGATTTCTTCCCTCGTGGTAAATTGGCCAAAGAAGAGAGGCATTTCATGTTACCCCTCGCTTTTGTATCAGGAGGAAAATCCTTCCAAGGAGCGATCAGCAGACTTCCCACCAGAAATCACAGGATGGAATCGGGTAGGTGCTCGAACTCTAGCTGCAAGAGAGGCTGGTGCTACAGGAAGGAGGCCCATTCAGAACAGGATAATCTGAGGACAGTTTACTAACAGAGATGCTGGGGTCGGGGACCTGCTAGGCTGGGGCAGTCTCCCAGGGCTGGGACTTTTGAAATGTTTGCATACCTCGGCCAAAGGGATGAGGGGAGGGAGACATCACTGGACCCCAAAAGTGGGGCATCTTGTAGGGAGACCATGGTGAAAGGAGCAGGGACACTGAGCCCAGAGTGATCTCCAAGGAAAGGATCTGGCATTTCCAGCCCGGATGGTGGGGGGTAGGGAGTGCCAGAGAGCAGCCGAGCTCTGCGGGCAGTCGGCGGTGGCTGCCACGCTCCCCGACGTGGCCGGGACCAGTGGCTCCACATCTCTCAGTTTCTCCATCTGTGAAATGGCAACAGTGAGAATCCTTCCTTCACATATTTCGGGATTAAGTTGAAAAATAAAGGTTAAGCGCTAACATACGACTTGGACTACAGTAAATGCTCAGTAAATGTTAGTATTAGCGTGACTTGTCTGTTTCCTAACCAGATCCCCCTTTCTTATGCTCAGCTTGGAATCCTCATTGCCTTGTGACGTGCCAGCAAGCTGTATTGCTGGACGTCGTTTTCCAAGTCTGGTCCTTGACCAGCGGCTCAGCACCTCTGGGAACGTGTTAGGAGTGCAAATTCTCAGACCCAATTGTTGAGACCTGCTGGATTAGAGACTCTGGGGGTGGGGGGCCCAGCTGTGGTTCAAGCAGCCCCGGGGGGCGCTCCAAGGGCTGGTGTGTAGATCAGGCAGGGGTGGCGCTGGGGCGGGTGGGCTCTGCCGTTTAGCACCTGGCTCAACTCCTGCGTTCATCTCCCCTGGTGCGCGGTGAAGGGGTCGCTGTGTTGAGAACTGACTCAGAACATTGTCGAGTATGCCTGGGCGCCCTGACGCTGCTCGGGGAGAGGTGATCCTTCCAAGTCCTGGAGTTCCTGGGACCGAAGTGTGAGGGGGTGAGGTACGTTGGCTCCGCGAGCTGGTCTGTTGTCCTAACACCGACACGGGGTGGATGGAGAAGTCTGAGAAGAGTGGTACACCAGGGATAAGGTACGAAGCTGGAGAATGACCATGTTTGTACCCAGGCATGTAAAAACTTACCCCATTATTAGCGCATCGCTCTCACTTGCAGTTGGCTTTGTTTTTTGATACAGAAAATGAGGGAACAGGGCTGAGGTGAGAGTATTAAATCTGGTCTTCCCCGCCCTCCACCCCACCATAAGATAGTCTGTGTGCATAAAACTACCTTGTGTGTGCTAGAGAAAAAAAACGGGTGAGAATGGATTTTCTAAGGAATTAAATTTATTTTCTATTTACATTAGAGCAAGGCTTACAGATCCAGTGACATCAAATGCAAACTCTAATTATAAATGTAGGTATAAATACTTTAATTTTAAGTATTGCAAGGGCCTGTTTTCTAGGCATTTTATACTTGATAAAGCAATGCTGCTTATGTTTTTATGCACAGCTGAAGCCCTTTCGCCTCTCAACCATAGTGGTAGACCTGAAGCAAACACTAAGCTGATACAAGAAGTAAATGTGTGTCCACCAGTGATCTTTGTTCCATTGCTACTTTACTTCGATTTTATGAGTATTTGTGTTGGTGAGATTTATCAATTACGACATTTGAAAGTATAGAACTTTTTTCAAGGGGTAGCAAGCAACCTAAATTAATATCATAAAAAAAGGATCTTTTATTGGCTTGTTTTATAGGTAAGTCCAGGGGTGTATTTGGCCTCAGGCTGGTGGCAGGCGTAGGGGTGGGTGGGGACTTGGGGCTGGTTGGGATCCAAGGGCTCCAGCAATGCTCTCTTTACAGGTCCTCAAGATTATTCTCCAGACTCCTCTGTCTCCATGGTATTTCTTGCATTAAAACCAATGATTTAAAGTCCCAAGGGTAGGGATATTTTATCTATATTTATGAATATAGTTATTCACTTTTTTAATAGACTATTTCTTGGAGAAGTTTTAGGTTCACAGCAAAATTGAGCGGAAGGTACAGAGATTTCCTGTATCCCCCCTGCCCCGCCACGGGCACACCCTCCCCCATTATCAACATCCCCCAACAGAGTGGTGTATTTAGGATAATCGATGGACCTATGTTGACACATCATCACCTTAGGGGTTCACTCTTGGTGTTGTTCATTCCACGGGTATAATGACATGCATCTACCATTATGGTATCATACAGAGAAGTTTCACCCACTGTCCCCCAAATCCTCTGTGCTCTGCCTATTCATTCATTTCCTAACCCCTGGCAACCACTCATCTTTTTACTGCTCCATAGTTTTGCCTTTTCCAAAATGTCATATAGCGGGAATCATACAGTATGTAGCTTTTTCAGATTGGCTTGTTTCACTTAGTTGTATGCATTTACGTTTCCTCTATGTCTTTTCATGGCTTGATAGCTCATTTCTTTCTTTCTTTCTTTTTAGAAAATTTTTTATGTAGTGCATTTTTTTCTTCTGGCTCTTATTTTTTTAATTTTAATTTTAATTTTTTATTTACTTTTATTTATTTATTTTTTGGCTGTGTTGGGTCTTCTTTGCTGCACGCAGGCTTTCTCTAGTTGCAGCGAGCAAGGGTTGCTCTTTGTTGTAGTGCACAGGCTTCTCATTGCGGTGGCTTATCTTGTTGCAGAGCACGGGCTCTAGGACACACGGGCTTCAGTAGTTGTGGCATGTGGGCTCAGTAGTTATGGCTCACGGGCTCTAGAGTGCAGGCTCAGTAGTTGTGGCGCACGGGCTTAGTTGCTTCGCAGCATGTGGGACCTTCCCAGACCAGGGATCGAACCCATGCCCCCTGCAGTGGTAGGCGGATTCTTAACCACTGCGCCACCAGGGAAGTTCAGCTCATTTCTTTTTAATGCTGAATAATATTCCATTGTCTGGAGGTATCACAGATTATTTATCCATCACCTAGTGAAGGAAATCTTGGTTGCTTCCAACTTTTGGAAATTATGAATCAAGTTGTTACAAACAGTCATATGCACATTTGGGTCATTTGGGAAGAGTATATTTAGTTTTGTCAGAAACTGCAAGACTCCTTCCAAAGTTGTTGCACAATTGTGCATTCCCACCAGCAAGAAATGAGAGTTCCTGTTGCTCCACATCCTCATCAGCATTTGGTGTTGTCAGTGTTCTGGATTTTGGCCATTCTCACAGGTGTGTAGTGGTACCTCATTGTTGTTTTAATCTGCATTTCCCTGATGACAAATGATGTAGAGCATCTGTTCATATGCTATTTCCCATCTCTATATCTTCTTTGATGAGGTATCTATTAAGATCTTTTGCCCATTTTTTATTTGGATTGTTTATCTTCTTATTGTTTAGTTTTAAAAGTTCTTTGCATATTTTGAATAACAGTCTTAAAACTTGAATTAAAAACATTGACCAAATTAGCAGAATGAGTGAACTAGCAATAACTTTAATCAAACACCATAGTCTTTTTTTTGTGAACTATTTTTATAAACTTCATTAATTTGCACTTGCAGTTAGTGAGCTCATTTAAAACTGATTTATAATATGTCTTCATCTTTATAATGTTGAATAAAGCATTCTGTTCAGAATGCTGAACATCTTAACTTGAATTTGGTCCCATATTCTAATTTGCTCTAGGTCCATTCATAAATGTAAAAATAAATTGTAAAGAGGAACATTTTTGCAAGAGTAAACTATGATTTTTCAGTCTCCATTGATTGTTATCATGGAGACTTGATCTAAAATTATTACTTCATCATCCGAATTCGCTTAGCTTTGGCTCTCAGCTCAGCCTTCTAGTTATAATATTTAAATGGATATTATGTTTTATGTTCAAATATATACAAAATCCCTTGGATCTAATTCATTCAAAATTTATGACCTTAAGAACTATTTAATTTGGTCTATGGATGTGCCATTTCTCCCATGTTTTCTTCTTGAAACACTTAACAGCATTTTAATTCCAAGATGAGTTTTTAAATTCTGCTATCAGTGTGTGTTGTAGATTTATTCTTGTACCTTTCTTGCCTGGAATAGTAAGAGTCAGGGCACTCTGAAGGGTTTTCCAGTGTCCTAAGGATGCAGAACTGTTCTGAGCTGCAAACAGAAAGTGCAAGAGCACTGCCTTCCAGGAAAGGAGGAAATAACTATTGATTTTAAGAGTGTCCTCATCGAGCACTCTCCAAGACTCACTGCCTCTTTACTTATAACTTCCAGTTGCTAAGCAGCAGCTCTTTTTGGATCTCAGAGTCTACTCTTATTTACAAGGGACTCAACGGTGTGTTAACAGCGCTTCTTTGAGCATTTAATTTGTGTGCGCTCTAAGCCTCTGGAGATACCCATTGCTGACTCTTCAATAACCTTGCCCCATCAATCAGACTCTCTATCCTTTATCTGTAATCGCTCCTTTCCTGGGTCTTTTCCCTTAACTTGTAAACATGGCCAAGTTATCCATGTTACAAACAAACATACAGCAAGGAAAGAGAACAAACTTCCCTTGATTTTACTCTCCTGTAGTGTGGGCTGCCTACCCAGCATCTGTTACCCACTCTGCCTTCCTAAAAGAATCCGTGTTTTGCAATTGTTTTATACTTTTGATTTTTAATTTTTTTCCACAGTACCCACCCCTCCTCCACCATAGCCCTTGCAATGTGGCAGACCAGACCTTCCTTCTACATTCAAGAGTGGATCCCAAATTCGACTGTGCCAACGGGTCTCAATTTTATATGAATGTTAGACTCCTCTGAGGGAAATTAAGAAAAAATAGATGCCTGAGCTTCAACCTGGACTAATTAAATTGAGAGATTGGTGAGACTTGGGTATTAGAAATTTGTATAAGTTCCCCTAGTTCTTCTGATGGCTGAGCTGGTGCTCTTGACTTCATCCCTCCCCAGTATTTGGTCAGGAACTCATGCTGAAGCCTGGTATAGGGGACTCTTACTGTCTAGGGGTGGGAACAAGACCCACAGTGGACCAATCAGATGAAAGCCAAGGATGCTATTGTGTGGTTGGGAGCAGTGTCCTCTGGCCCCCGAAGGTCAACAGGGAGGCAAGTTGCTCAGTTGCTGCTGACCACTTTCTGGCAATGATGAAGAAGGACAACGAGAGAGCAGCATAGACACACAGAGATGGGCACAGGGAGGAGGAGGGCACGCAGACGGTGAACTGACCTGACCACAGTCTCCCGAAGGCCACCCGCCTCTGCCTTCTCAGTGTGTTTTCTTATTTGAGCCACATTGACTCAGGCTGTACTGCTTGGGGCCTTCTTCACTTCATCGCTTTCCTCTCCAGAGTGTTTAGAGCCACTGTCTTCTGACCTCCTCGCATCCAGCTGAAGGGCTGGCATCAGGCGTTGGTCCAGGACACCTGACACTGTTCTTGGTCCTTTGCGTTGGTCCCCTGTTCACCCCGTTTCACGCTCTCCGTCACAAGCACCCATTCCTGGCCCCACAGAGCATCACGCCGTCTCTGCTTTGATGGCACAGGGAAGGTTTCTCAGCGTAGAACAGCCTGCCCATCCTTCCTGCTACAGTAAGTAGGATCCGTCTTTAAGAATCAGATGTTCACCTTGTTTAGGAAACCGTCCTAGGGGCACAAAGCCCCCCTGTGTACACATTGTCACAGATGCAGTGATTTTCTGTTTATGGGTCAGTGTCCCCCCACAAGAGGGGTTACTCCTTGAGGAGAGGAGCCATAAGCATACCTGTTGCCTTCAGTATCTTCATAACACGTAACGCATTTTGGTGACGTTATGGGTTGAACTGTGTTCTCCCAAAAGATGTTGAATTCTTAATCCCCTGTCCCTCAGAATGTGAACTTATTTGGAACTAGGGTCTTTGCAGGTTATTAAGTTTAGATGAGGTCATAGGGTGGGCCCTAATCCAGTATGACTGTGTCCTTATGCAAAGGGGAATTTTGGACACAGACCCGCACACAGGGAGAACAAGCCAAGAAACCGCCAGGAGCTAGGAGAGCGGCCTGGGACAGAACCTGGCTCTGCCGACACCCTGATTTTGGCTTCTGGCCTCCAGAACTGTGAGAGCATACGTTTCTGTTGTTTAAGCCACTCAGTCTGTGGTACTTTGTGACAGCAGCCACAGGAAGCAAAGACAGAGAGGAATCCCTGCCTGTCTGCTGGGTGACTGTGTGAACGAGTAAACAGGGAAGCTAACCTTGACCACAGGAGCGAAGCTCTGACCCCCAACGCAGGTAGAGCTTTTACTGAACGCAAGTTCTTATGCCTGACGCACAGTGAGGCCAAACAAACCAAAGTGTGGAGTTTGGAGCAGAGCAAGGTTTATTGCAGGACCATGCAAGGAGAACGGGGGGCTCATCCCCCCGCAAACCCCTAACTCTCCAACGGGTTTCAGCAAAGCATCTTTAAAGGCCAGGTGAGGGAGGGGAGCGGTTGGCAGTTGCAAACTTCTTGTGCAGGAATCCTTTGTTCTTGCAGCTGTTCATGTAGGTCAGGTCACGTGTTCCTGTAAACCTCCAAGAAGACAAATGTTCTTCTCTGTTCTGCAACTTTTTATCTCTGTATGAGTGAAAAGTGTGTTATCCTTAAAGGTCAGAGCCTTGAGAATGAGCTATCCTGTATATTTCAGGCTATAGGCAACATTCTTAAAGCAAAGCGAAAGCAATAGAATACAAAGGTTAAAGTAAAAGACAGATATAATATGGAGTCAGATTTGTTCTTCCCTATTACAGAGCCAAAGGGTGGGGGAGGCATGCTTAGTGCAGGACTATGTTCTGGGGCTCAAACCTAGACCAGCCCTACTCAAAATGGTGTAAATATTGGATGTGACTTTTTACTTGTGAACTCACACTCCTCATTTTTAGTTAAGAAAATTATCTTTTAACCTAAGTTTTGTCTAGATTTCTTATTCTCTGGTCTTTTAAGAAGTTATGTTAGACTTTTCTGAAATGCAAGCATCGTATAAGCAATTGTATATTTAAAATTTATTTCCAGGTAATTATTTGCTTCACTGTATCTTCCATTTCAAATTCTCTCGGTTCATTGAAAGTAATTCAGGTTTTCCCTCTCTCCAGACAATGCCTTGCTAGACATTTTCCTACACTTTCCAAACATACTGAACTCAGAGTCCTTGGCAGAAATGAGAAACTAGTGGTGAACTTCTCTTCAGGTAGTAAAGTGAAACTGACCTATTTGATTTTTCAAATCTCAAGGAATTTACACACAAATAAAGTTGGTTTACACTCTTGTAAGATGGCTGAGCAGTTATTATCTAGTTGTTTCAGAAATGTAACTATTAGCTTATTCTTTCTGAGAACATTACTCTTCACATTTGTACAATAATAAGCCTATTTGGCTACTGTATTTCCTTTTCACCTGTAAGGTTTAGGGCATGACTTTTCATTTCCCCTAGTCTAAATCACGTACTTTCAAGCTTCCTTGGCTTGTGCAGAACAATGGCTTTTGGAGCTAAGTTAACTCTCATTGGCATGTTACCCAGAATATTACAAAGAAGCACCCCAAGTATTTGATGGGACCCCCATCCCTGAACAGAGGCTAATACAGGTGACCTTTCCGTCTCTGCCCTGGCAGGGCCAGGGAGGCCAGGTGGAAGGTTACCCTTGTGTTAGTGCCTTAATGTCTTCCAGTTTCCCTCTTTCAAAACGGGAGGTGATAATAATAACTCACGATAACTATTGTGAAGGTCAAGTCCCAGATACTTGCTTTGACAATATCAGTAATTGCGGTGATCCCCTTCAGAGGGAATCCCACACCCGCCCCTGAGTGGGCAGCAGGTTACTGGGCACCAGTCCTCAGTGTCACAGGATGGACACCTGAGCCCCAGGAATGCCTAACTGAAAGCATATTGCATGTCTGCTGTGGGCAGCTGGGACGCTCAGGGAGCCTGGACCCAGCCCTGAATGATCCCACCCAGCAGGACGGAAGCTGGGGTAGTTATCGCCAACTTCCATCTTGTGTGGGTTGAGGGTTGCTTCTGGGGGTGCATCATGACCCTGGTGCCCCTGAAGGAGACAGCGGGCCTCTGTGGCCAGAGAGAGATCTCAGGAGAGGGGCCCAGGGGTGCGTGGGAACTTCCCACCAAGCTGCAGGTGACATCCAGGGTGGGGTGAGGGACTCTGGGAGGGCAGGGACCGTACGTGATGCTACAGGGACGGGAGAAAGGCCAGGGGAAGCCGGACAGAGAGGACACGGTGCGTACCTGCAGACACGCTGAGGTGAGACGTGCCGGGTAGCCCCTGGGGACTGAGAGACGCTTCGACGCCAGCCTTGTGTGTCTGAGTTCTGGCCTGTAGGGTCCTCATAAAACCTCTCCTTTGGCAGTTCGAATAGATTTCTGTCCCTTGCACCCAAGAGCCTGATCAGAGCACATTTATGATTTTACAAATTCAAGCATTGATTCATACAACTTGATTGAGTGCTATGTGGCCCCCTCTGCGGAAACAAATATTCACGAAATACGGGAATTGTCTGGAATCGCTTCCATTGTGTAGAGCTGTTTAAACTAAAACCAGTTATGATTCCTGAAAAAAGGACGAGGAGATGTTAATATGCAAAGACATGTTTTAACATATGTTTGGAATCCAGGTTTATATATCAGCGTCCTTGGAAAGGAGCATCCCTAGAGAAAAGCGTATTGTCTGGATCTGGTGTGGCGCGCCTGACCTTGTCACCTGCTTGTCACGGGCTGGAGGTCCTGCACTGCCTTGGTCACCCCCTATGGAGGCTTCTTGGTGTCATGTCCTCCTCCGTCTGTCAGCAAGGTTATCTTTCTGTATCCTGGGGTCGCGGGGGGTCAGCCTTGAAACTATGCAAGAGGATTCTTCTGCTTTTGGAATTTTTATCCCCCCCCCAGACACCTCCAGAAATTCTTAAATTTCTCCAAGAAAGATGACTCCTTTTTGCAGATATGATTACCTCTCTAAAGAAACATTGTTCCACATGTCTAACCTAAAGCACGTTTACTGCAGTTTAAGTGAATTTTTGATGCAGGCAGCAGGGAGAGTTAGCAATTTTGATACTATTGCGAACTTTGAAGCCGCTCCCGTTTCTGTACATTTCACAGAAACTATGAAGCCCTGAAATGGAAACAAAATGAAACTTTGTGACTAATGACACAGTCCTACAAATCACATATTGCAGTTTCTGGGTAGATTTTGCTTTAGTTATGGTTGCATTGCTGACAAGGATTCAGGGCTGACCCTTACAGACTCACGCTCACGTCTGCTGGTGTTTTCAGCCTGCAAGTCCAAGAAGAACGTTTATCTTCAGACTTGGTGCACATTCCTAAGCCCCTCTACTCTCAGAAAATAGGAATACTTTGTACTCTATGTAAATATGCTAATTAAACTTTGACTGAACTTTACTTATATATTGTAGATGTTGTAATGTTGTGGGGCGCAGACATGCAGATCGTCCACCTCTGCAGAATCAGAGATCGAACATCTGGGTTGGCAAAATATTGTAAAGACAGGGATAACAAACATTTCCGTTTCTAGCTGTCTGTGTCCCACCACCTTTTCTCGTCTGCTGTGACAAGAACTCATCAAGAGAGCAGTGACAGACACTGAACGTCACGGGCCCTGTTGAAAATAGCTCCGCTTGTTTTACCCTCAGGGTAGATCCAGAGTCACACTGCTCTCACCTGCCAATACCACCTGGGCACCACCTTGCACTTGGCCCAGGTTATATTTTTCTGGGATTATAGTGATCGCCTCCTACTGGTCCCCTTGCTTCTCTCCTTGGTGGCCCCAGCTCAACACCCACAGGGATGTTTCTGAAACGTGAGGCAAGCACTTAACTCTGCTCACAGGCTCCCGGGCAGCCAGTCCTGAGGAGTAAATTCCCAAGTTCTTAGGTGCCTGTCTGGCTCTCATGGCTCCGCCCACCATTGTTCTGCGACCCCTCCTCCCAGCTGGTTCCAACCGGAACACTCTGGCCTCTCCCTGTGACTGAGTCTCTGCTCATGCGTGCCCTGGTGGGGCCTTCTGTGACCACCGTACTCAAAATTACAGCCCTCCATCTCCCATCCTTCATACCTGCTTAATTCTTCCCCCAGACATATATATTATGTAACATCCCAATTAATTTACTTATTGATTCTGTTTATTGCCTGCTTCCTCCCAGCTTGAACGTCAGCTCCGGAAGTTGTAGATCGAAGTTCGTTTTGCCCACTCTGTCCTCCGAGCCTAAAACGGTGATGGGCACAACGACTTTGTGACACTTTTTCTGATGCTTTACGTGTCTTGTGTACATCAGTTCATCTAACCCTCCTTCCGCCCGTAAGAGTAGGTACCCTCTTATTATCCTCACTTCATAAAGAGAAAGCTGAAGCAAGCCCTGCAGGGCCTAACAACTGACCGAGATCGTGGGCTTTGTCAGCAGGGGACGCGCCCTGCCTCCAGAGTAGGCGTTCTTTTTTAAATTTTTTTAACTTTTTATCTTATATCGGAGTCTAGCTGATTAACACTGTTGTGTTAGTTTCAGGTGTACAGCAAAGCGATTCGGTTATACATATACATGTTCTTAAGTCTTTTATCACCACTCAGGAGGCAGGGCGGTCCACACCTCCTCTCAAGTTGAGTGTTTTCCCTTCAGAGCTGGGGCCCTGGCCTGGGCTTAGTTCATTGCTTTGGGTGTGTTTCGGCATCTCCATTGGTGGGCGGTCATTGGTTGACTCCAGACACACAGATATTTAGAGATATTTAAAATAAGATTTATTTTACCTACACATTTCTTAACTCCCTTCTTAAAACAGGAGGCTCTAAGAAGCTCTAAGTCCTGCTCTTGTATCCTCTTCATGTCCTTTACTTCTCAGAAGACTTCATTGTAAGGAAACTTGACTCCTGCTTTGCCATCTGCTTTTTGCCCCATTTCTGTACCCAAATCCCAGTTTTCTCTTTTTCTAATTATCCCCACGGGGAGACAGTGGAATTCCATACATCCTAGAGTTGTAATCCTTGCCGCTGTCGGGAAGATATTCATAAATAAATGCATGCATACTAGAATTTTGCATAAGTGCAAATATTTGGTTGTGGATAGATATTGAATATGATAGTTGAAGCATAAGGTAAGCATACGTTATGAGTACAGTGGATAATCATTAGAAAACATCAAATAGATGAAATAGTCATATTTTCATAGGAAGATTTCTAACTATGGATTATTCATTTGATCTGTTGTGTTTCTCCAACAAATTCCACACTTTTTCTCTACCTTACTCTTCCACGTGCCTCATACAATGGGACCCACTTCTGCTACCTTCCTTTGTTCCTGCTTCACTTTTTCCCCCCAGAGTATTTATCACCTTCCAACATGCTATATTATTTACTTACTTATCTTTCATCCTCCTTTGCCAAAATTTAAGCTCCTTGAAGGCATGGGTATTTTTGTCTTGTTTTGTTTTGTTCACCAGTGTATCTTAAATGCCTTGAAGAGTACCTGGCATGCAGTAAGAAATTAATAAACATTTGATGAATGATTGAATTCGTTGTTAAAGGGTGCTTGATCTTTATTTATCATAACATTTTCATTTAAATTAAAGTCCTTTCTTAACCTTGACCAAACCGAAAAGATATAGACTCTGACTTATCAACAACTGTTCCTCTAACACATGGACTCAAGACTGTGCCAAAATACAGAAGCTTCACATAAGATTTTCCGGAAGGGCTTGTTACTATTTTTTTTTTAACCTAGCATAACTTAATTATAAACTCTTCTTGCAAAACACCATAATTGAATAAAATATACTGAAATGTGGAACCTGATTTTTCCTAGTAAAGCTATCAATCAAAGCAAAAGTTTTTACTGATTAAAAAATTGTATATTTGCAAACTGATTGCAGAATTTTTTAGATTACTTCTTTTTGCAAGTGAAAATGAACACATATAGGATATGATTAGATAGCTATGAAAAGATTGAATAAAGAAGGGAAAAGTGTGATATGAAATACAAGACAATAAATATAATACAAGAACAATTTCAATTTCACTTGCAAACTGATTGATTGATGCCTCCTGTGTGAGAAGCACTGTTTTAGTGCCTATAGAGAGCATAAGGCAGAACGAGATAGTCTTTTCTTTCGGCTGCTTGAATCTTGTGGGTTGAAGTGGCAAACGCATCTCATTTGAAAGGGCCAAGAGAGAAAGAGCATAAATTCAATTCTCAATATTCAATGGTTTAAGAAATGTACAGATACTTGGAAGATAATCTGGGAGCAACAATGACAATTACAGGTAATTGAAATAAGGGTAATATGGCAAAAAATCCCTCTATCGTATTTAACGTTGCATATTTTCTGACGAGATCTTCTGTAATCTCCTGTATTGTTACTCTGTGTGTCATGTATTTTTATCTCTGGTAGCCTTCAAGAATTTATTTTTACTTTTGACTTTTAGCAGTTTGAAGATGATGTGTCAGAGTTTGTGCGTGTCTAATAATTTTTGAGTGCTGACTATTGTAGACTCGTAGAGACTGAGCTCTCGTATATGGGTCCACGTTTCATCTATGATGCTTTGAGTATGGCACGTGAAGTCAGTCCAGTCAATACCTGAGCTGGATTTAGGTTTTATTGTTGCCCTGGTTCCACGCACGACACCCCTAGCTTCAAACTCCGCTGGCATTGCCTTGTGTTGAAGGCTGTGGCTGGTATCCTGAGGGCTTTTCTCAGCTTCCATCTTCCATCTTCAGCTCTTAATCTTTGCTCTGCTCCTATGCCTGGGGGGCTGGGTATTAGTTTCCCAGGCCTGCTGTAACAAACTACCACAAACTTGATGGCTTTCAGCAACAGGAATGTATTCTCTCACAGTTCTTGAGGCCAGAGGGCTGAAATCAAGGTGCCAGCAGGGCCATGTTCCTTGCAGTCTTCCAGGGGAGGAGCCTTCCTTGCCTCTTGCAGCTTCTGGCGGCCCCAGGTGTTCATTGGCTTGTGGCAGCATCTCTCCAATCGCTGCCTCTGTTACCGAGTTCAAGCTCATACAGCTCACCGCATGACAGGCCAATAAATTGAGAGACGAGTTGCTGGGGCAAGGAATAGCGACTTTATTCAGAAGTCCAGCAGACGGAGAAGAGGGTGGACTCGTGTCCTGAAGAACCATCTTGCCTGGGTTTGGGTGTTCGTTTCTTATATAGAACAAAGAGGGGTAGGTGAGGAGGTAAAGTAATAGAGGTGATTAAGTTGTTACAGATATTTCCTGGTTCCGGCCAGACTCTGGAGGGGATGGGTTAATTTCTTCCTTCTTGCAGCCATTCACAGGTAGGCCTGGTCAGGATGTTTCCTGCACTAAACAAAGGTATTTTAGCTTAACTTCAGGCATGGGAGGCAGGGTTCCTGGTGATGGGTCGTTATGTGTAATTTAAGTTATAGGCAACATCCCTTTAGTGATTAACTTGTAGCAAAATCAATAGAATACGAAGGTTAAAGTAAAAGAAACAGATCCAATATGGAGCCAGATTTGTTCTTCCCTGTTACACCTCTGTCTTCGTATGGCCATCTTCTGTCTGTGAATGTCTCTGCCTCACAAGGCCTTTTCCACTCTGCATGTCTGTGTTCAGATTCCTTTTATAGAGACACCAGTCACTGGATTAGAGCCAACCTGATCCAATAATCTCATTTTAACTTGCTAACAAATCCAAAGATTCCATTTCCAAATGAGGTCACATTCACAGGTACTAGGTGTTTGGACTGACATAGAGTTTGGGGGGACACAATTCAACCCAATGCTCTCACCCCCCTCCCAGTGGTAGATTGCTGTCACTTGTTCCTCGGTGCTTGCTAGCCTGGTGGGGGGCACTGGGAGGGGGCATTTCTCTGTTTTCCCAGTGTAGCCTCAGTCTTTGGCTCTACGTACCTGAGTCATGATTTTTTTTTTTTTTTTTTTTTCAGTGATTCTGGGAGGTCTTTCTTTTCTTCCCCCAGTGGTAAAAGACCTCACTGAACTGATTTAGGATCCTGGGTCCAGGAGTTTTCCTTCACCTTCCCCAGGACAGAAGGCTTTTGTTCCTTTTACTCTTTCCCAAGCTGCAATGGGTCATCATGTGAGCACTGCGGTTGGCTGGGTTCTAATAGTGGCTTAAAGCTTAGTTTTCAGGGGGGAGGAGTCCTTCTATCTTGGGCCTTTTCTGCACTAGTGAACCACCGCCTCCCCCAGGCTGCACCAGAGCCCATAGCTTTCTCTGCCTTGCCTTTCTGGGAGCACCAGCAGAAGTATGTAAGGATCCAGCGAGAGGGTGTGACCTCCTCTTGTGTCTCTGGCTTCCAGAAGTTCTGTATTCTCAGGCTTGCCCACACAAGCCTTTAGGAATTTCTACAATTTTTGGATCAATTCTTGGTGTCTACTGTTTCTTCCCGTGCTCTGCTACAAGTGAGCCAGGGTCCATCACCTCTTTCCTTGGATGGTTATGCCTTTCTGTAGATTTTAGGTTATTTGCTCTGTGACCTTAGCTCTCTGTTGGGATACTATTATTATGTTTTTGAAATTATCCAACTTTTTCTCGTGGCTGGAGTAGGAGGAATGTTCTTCCCAGCTTTCTGATTCCCAGGCACAAGGAGAACACCTTCCTTCAGTTGTGTTTCCAATTGTAAATCTCTACTAATAGCTTCGGACATATTTTGTCAATAGAGTAATTTGTTTTTACAAACATAATCCTCAGGTGTTAGAAAATCTTGACAGGCCTTTTGAGTCATGTGAGAGTCTAATGATTATCTAGCACTGCTTTGGGATCCTATTTACTTAGAGATCTAATTTGTTGAAACTTGGTTGTGCCTGCAGGACTTAGCCTCAATGAACATCAAGACTCCAGACCCACTTCTCAGCTTTGTGTAACAGCCCTTGGGAATTGAGAGGGAGGGAGATATTACCCATGGAAGCAGTCAGGCAAGGGGTCCCAGGTAATAGATTGCACTGATCTGCTCCTGAAAATCATCACTGTTGAGAACTGTAGCTTGGAGTTGCTGCTGCAGTGGCATTTTGGGGCTTATTTGCCTGTTACTGGGTCATTATCATACCCATCCCACCCCCTCCCTGCCCCACGCTGCCTACTCCCTACTTCCAGTTTGATATTTTTATTCTCAAACCAAGTCATTTAAAATAGTTAAAAGTATTTTCCATTTTGCATTCCATTTACACTTATCATTTTTACCCAAGACTTTCTATGGAGACACTTGAAAACATAAAGCAACCTTTATAGTGAAAGGGTGAAATATTCATTTCAGATCTCACTTTCTGTTCAGGAGTGTATGGGATACGTTTGTGATTGCCAACTGGAGTGCCACCAGTGGAATGAATGGGTAATAGGAGTAACTATGCAGGAGGGAATAGAATAGAGGGTTTCTAAAAAATCGAGTATCTGGAGGTGTTATTGAAACGTTTCGAGCTACATGAAATATTTTATCAAAGTTTTCCCTGAAGTAATTGCTTACTTTTGAAAAGCAATGCTATTTTATCTAAATTGGCTTGAGTCTCATGGGTAAATGAAATGTAGTATGTAGACATATGAAGGAATAAGGAAATTTACTATAATTTAATTTTGTCAGGTTAGGAGTTAGAGAATTCAGCAGAAAGAAATAATAAATTTCACTCAGCAGCTCCTTTCAAAATTCATGGGTTCTTTACATTATTTATTTTGTAATAATAATAAAACACTTTTATTAAAAGCTTTCTATTCTGTTCCAGAAAAAACATAAGTCTATTCCTATGGAGTTGTTCAAATATTTATTCAGCCCCTTCTATATGTTACACACTGTAATGAATAAAGCTTAGCCCATGTCATCAAGTGGTTTACATTTCTCATGTAACTGACAAGGGTCCAAGCTAGATTTACACACATTTTTCATTTCCTTCAGTGGATAAAAGAAAGAGTTCTTATGGCACTGTGTATTAAGTCTTATAAATGTCTTTGTGTTTTTATAATATTTTACCTGTTCAAATGGAAACTTTAGGAGTCACTAGGGTTTTTCTTCTAACCAGTTTGACTTTTGAATTCATTTGGATTGATTGAATTGACTGGTGGTTTTGGCTCTGAGAACACATAGACAAAAATCATTTTCTAGCTGATCTTTAGCTAAAAATGTCAGTCATGTAAACTGTCATGTAGTTATTATTCTCTAGCCTTTTAAAATATCATTACAGACCACTTAAATTTTCTTCCCCCTATTTCCTATTGATCCATGGGTTACTGAAATAGTTTCAAGGGCAATTTACTAAATTAAGTATATTGTGCATTTCATTTGTGTCCTCTTTTTAAAGCCATTAGAAAAATCTGAAAATATTTGCTGTGAAGTCTCTGATCAGGATATGTTTGAGGGGCAACTTTAGAGTTTCATCAGTAGGGAAAGTAGGACCATGTTCACTTTTAGGGAACACCTGTAGCCTAAAGATGGAACTCTGCACCAGGAGAGTCCAAGAGAACTTTGAATCTGGTGCTGCCTCATTCCCTGGTGAATTCATAAGTTCAAAAACCCTCAGACATGGCCAGTGGCTTTCTATTATGATCAGCTTGCTAGAGGTCAAGATTTAGAGAAGAAAAGGATCCATCTCAGCAAAAAAAACAGGTGATAATGTTACAAGGGTCCGTGGCTCTTTGAGTCTAAAAAAAGTAGCAGACTCTAGAAGAACTGATGCTGAAATTGCAGGGTTAATCCTCTGTCCACTCTGATGGTGTATCCTCTTCCTTTGGCGTGTGGACATTCTTATATACCTGATTTCCTGGCCAGGTGAGGGCCCTTTGAATGCTCTTTCTCTGTGGTCTAATGGCCACCTGCATCAGAATCTTCTTAGATTTTGGAAAATTTGGATTCCCTGCTTCTAATCCAACTCAGAGTCTCTAAGGGTGAGGTCTGGGAATCTGTATATTTCATCTGCTTCTTGAGTGAAAATGTCTCCTTCATTTTGGGGGACCTCATTTTCCAGAGTTTTAAATCAGGAGATTAGACTGAAATGTGGTTTTTAAGACCTTTCCCATGGGATGCAGGCACAAGTCAAGGAATGCCGACAGCCCCTAGAAGAGACAAAGAATGGATTTTCTCCTAAAGCCTCTGTGGGGAATATAGCCCTACCAACACCTTGATTTCAGATGCTGGCTTCCAGAACTGTGAGAGCATAACTTTCTGTCATTTTAAACTACCAAGTCTGTGGTAATTTGTTATGGAAGCCACAGGGAGCTAATACACACATTCAGTTTTCACTGAATATCAAAAGATAACTTCCTGGGAATTTTCACTTTTATCACTTGATGGATTATCTGGGATTAGATTTGCCTTCCTACTCTAAAAATCTAGAAACTGGGTAAAATAATGAAAGAACTGCTTACGGACATTGGGCAACAGGCGATGTAGTACTGTGTTCCCTGAGAGAAGAGAACAAATGAGGGGGCCTTCGAGCAGGAGGGAGGTCACCAGTGAGTGTTGGTAGTTGGAGAGACAAAGAGGCTGGAATTTGCAGGACAGTGGACAGGAGAGTTGTGAGCTGTGCAGAGAACAAATTCCAGAAGTCTGCTTATGTGACTCTTTGAACCTTTGTTAAGTACTTATCCGTACATCTGTACCTGCTCATGTGTACTGTACATTTGTAGTGTGTTGATGAAAAATTAATCAGTTGATCTAAGAAACAATTGGAAAATGTTATTCAAACCAAATTTGAGGATTATAATCTGGGAAAAGCATCTCAGAAAGCTCTGAGAACTGTTCCACCCATTAGAAGTCAAGACACAGTTTATATAAGTTTTTTGAGACAGAGGGCTGTGCATCAACTGATGTACGTATTATTGACAGTTAACGCAATCCAGAGCTAAGCGCCACATGGCCCCTTACGAGATCAAGAAGGAATGTTACCTTTAAGGAGCTGTCTTGTTGATGTTGGGAGAATGCCGCTCTTTATGGCTGAGCCGGTATTCCTGCTGATGGGGGAGGTTTGGTTGATGCATAATGCAGATACACGATGTGCAGTGGAGGGAGAGGGGGGGCCAAAGGACAGAGAAGAATTTTTATGTTTAAATTTTTCTTGTCTTGCCATAAAATATGAATCTTATTTCACAGGTGTGATGCTTATCATTAGTAAACAGGACAACGCATCCTGAAACCGTAGTAAGATATTCCAGCATACTTGCTCCGTCAGCTAAAGTGAGGTGTCCACTGTCAGCATGGATGTGGTGCAACAGGTACGGTCATACACTGCTGGTTGGAAAATAAAACGATATAACCACCTTGGAACAAGTTCAGGCAGCTTCTTATAAAGTTATTATACACTCACGATATGCCCTTGTGAATTTACTCCAAGGCATTTCAAGAGAAATGAAAAGACTTGTGTACAAATGTTGACGGACTTATTTATAATTACCCCAAACTGAAACTACCTAGACATCCACCAGGTAATGAATGAATAAACAAAATATGGTATATCCATACAGTGGAATACTACTCAGCAAGAAAAAAGATTATGTTTTTTTTTTTTTTATTTTTTTTATTTTTGTGTATGGTGTTAGGGAGTATTCTAATTTCATTCTTTTACATGTAGCTGTCCAGTTTTCCCAGCACCACTTATTGAAGAGACTGTCTTTTCTCCATTGTATATCTTTGCCACCTTTGTCATAGATTAGTTGACCATAGGTGCGTGGGTTAATCTCTGGGCTTTCTATCTTGTTCCATTGATCTATGTTTCTGTTTTTGTGCCAGTACCATATTGTCTTGATTACTGTAGCTTTGTAGTATAGTCTGAAGTCTGGGAGTGTGATTCCTCCAGCTCCATTTTTTTGCCTCAAGACTGCTTTGGCTATTCGGGGTCTTTTGTGTCCCCATACAAATTTTAAGATGATTTGTTCTAGCTCCGTAAAAAATGCCATTGGTAATTTGATAGGGATTGCATTGAATCTGTAGATTGCTTTGGGTAGTATAGTCATTTTCACAATGTTGATTCTTCCAATCCAAGAACATGGTATATCTCTCCATCTGTTGGTATCATCTTTAATTTCTTTCATCAGTGTCTTATAGTTTTCTGCATACAGGTCTTTTGTCTCCCTAGGTAGGTTTATTCCTAGGTATTTTATTCTTTCTGTTGCAATGGTAAATGGGAGTGTTTCCATAATTTCTCTTTCAGATTTTTCATCATTAGTGTATAGGAATGCAAGAGATTTCTGTGCATTAATTTTGTATCCTGCTACTTTACCATATTCATTAATTAGCTCTAGCAGTTTTCTGGTGGCAGTTTTAGGATTCTCTATGTATAGTATCATGTCATCCGCAAACAGTGACAGTTTTACTTCTTCCTTTCCAATTTGTATTCCTTTTATTTCTTTTTCTTCTCTGATTGCCGTGGCTAGGACTTCCAGAACTATGTTGAATAATAGTGGTGAGAGTGGACATCCTTGTCTCGTTCCTGATCTTAGAGGAAATGCTTTCAGTTTTTCACCATTGAGAATGATGTTTGCTGTGGGTTTGTCATATATGGCCTTTATTATGTTGAGGTAGGTTCCCTCTATGCCCACTTTCTGGAGAGTTTTTATCAGAAATGGGTGTTGAATTTTGTCAAAAGCTTTTTCTGCATCTATTGAGATGATCATATGGTTTTTATTCTTCAGTTTGTTAATATGGTGTATCACATTGATTGATTTGCGTATATTGAAGAATCCTTGCATCCCTGGGATAAATCCCACTTGATCGTGGTGTATGATCCTTTTAATGTGTTGTTGGATTCTGTTTGCTAGTATTTTGTTGAGGATTTTTGCATCTATATTCATCAGTGATATTGGTCTGTAATTTTCTTTTTTTGTAGTGTCTTTGTCTGGTTTTGGTATCAGGGTGATGGTGGCCTCATAGAATGAGTTTGGGAGTGTTCCTTCCTCTGCAATTTTTTGGAAGAGTTTGAGAAGGATGGGTGTTAGCTCTTCTCTAAATGTTTGATAGAATTCACCTGTGAAGCCATCTGGTCCTGGACTTTTGTTTGTTGGAAGATTTTTAATCACAGTTTCAATTTCATTACTTGTGATTGGTCTGTTCATATTTTCTGTTTCTTCCTGGTTCAGTCTTGGAAGGTTATACCTTTCTAAGAATTTGTCCATTTCTTCCAGGTTGTCCATTTTATTGGCATAAAGTTGCTTGTAGTAGTCTCTTAGGATGCTTTGTATTTCTGCGGTGTCTGTTGTAACTTCTCCTTTTTCATTTCTGATTTTATTGATTTGAGTCCTCTCTCTCTTTTTCTCGATGAGTCTGGCTAATGGCTTATCAATTTTGTTTATCTTCTCAAAGAACCAACTTTTAGTTTTATTGATCTTTGCTATTGTTTTCTTTGTTTCTATTTCATTTATTTCTGCTCTGATCTTTATGATTTCTTTCCTTCTGCTAACTTTGGGTTTTGTTTGTTCTTCTTTCTCTAGTTTCTTTAGGTGTAAGGTTAGATTGTTTACTTGAGATTTTTCTTGTTTCTTTAGGTAGGCTTGTATAGCTATAAACTTCCCTCTTAGCACCGCTTTTGCTGCATCCCATAGGTTTTGGGTCGTTGTGTTTTCATTGTCATTTGTCTCTAGGTATTTTTTTATTTCCTCTTTGATTTCTTCAGTGATCTCTTGGTTATTTAGTAACGTATTGTTTAGCCTCCATGTGTTTGTCTTTTTTACGTTTTTTCCCCTGTAATTCATTTCTAATCTCATAGCGTTGTGGTCAGAAAAGATGCTTGATATGATTTCAATTGTCTTAAATTTACTGAGGCTTGATTTGTGACCCAAGATGTGATCTATCGTGGAGAATGTTCCGTGCGCACTTGAGAAGAACGTGTAATCTGCTGTTTTTGGATGGAATGTCCTATATATATCAATTAAATCTATCTGGTCTATTGTGTCATTTAAAGCTTCTGTTTCCTTATTTATTTTCATTTTGGATGATCTGTCCATTGGTGTAAGTGGAGTGTTAAAGTCCCCCACTATGATTGTGTTACTGTCAATTTCCTCTTTTATAGCTGTTAGCAGTTGCCTTATGTATTGAGGTGCTCCTATGTTGGGTGCATATATATTTATAATTGTTATATCTTCTTCATGGATCGATCCCTGGATCATTATGTAGTGTCCTTCCTTGTCTCTTGTAACATTCTTTATTTTAAAGTCTATTTTATCTGATATGAGTATAGCTACTCCAGCTTTCTTTTGATTTCCATTTGCATGGAATATCTTTTTCCATCCCCTCACTTTCAGTCTGTATGTGTCCCTAGGTCTAAAGTGGGTCTCTTGTAGACAGCATATATATGGGTCTTGTTTTTGTATCCATTCAGCCAGTCTATGTCTTTTGGTTGGGGCATTTAATCCATTCACGTTTAAGGTAATTATCGATATGGATGTTCCTATGACCATTTTCTTAATTGTTTTGGGTTTGTTTTTGTAGGTCCTTTTCTTCTCTTGTGTTTCCCACTTATAGAAGTTCCTTTAGCATTTGTTGTAGAGCTGGTTTGGTGGTGCTGAATTCTCTTAGCTTTTGCTTGTCTGTAAAGCTTTTGATTTCTCCATCAAATCTAAATGAGATCCTTGCCGGGTAGAGTAATCTTGGTTGTAGGTTCTTCCCTTTCATCACTTTAAATATATCATGCCACTGCCTTCTGGCTTGCAGAGTTTCTGCTGAGAAATCAGCTGTTAACCTTATGGGAGTTCCCTTGTATGTTATTTGTCGTTTTTCCCTTGCTGCTTTCAATAATTTTTCTTTGTCTTTAATTTTTGCCACTTTGATTACTATGTGTCTCGGCGTGTTTCTCCTTGGGTTTATTCTGTATGGGACTCTCTGCGCTTCCTGGACTTGGGTGGCTATTTCCTTTCCCATGTTAGGGAAGTTTTCGACTATAATCTCTTCAAATATTTTCTCTGGTCCTTTCTGTCTCTCTTCTCCTTCTGGGACCCCTATAATGCGAATGTTGTTGCGTTTAATGTTGTCCTAGAGGTCTCTTAGGCTGTCTTCATTTCTTTTCATTCTTTTTTCTTTAGTCTGTTCCGCAGCAGTGAATTCCACCATTCTGTCTTCCAGGTCACTTATCTGTTCTTCTGCCTCAGTTATTCTGCTATTGATTCCTTCTAGTGTAGTTTTCATTTCAGTTATTGTATTGGTCATCTCTTTTTTTTTGTTCTTTAATTCTTCTAGGTCTTTGTTAATCATTTCTTGCATCTTCTCAATCTTTGCCTCCATTCTTATTCCGAGGTCCTGGATCATCTTCACTATCATTATTCTGAATTCTTTTTCTGGAAGGTTGCCTATCTCCACTTCATTTAGTTGTTTTTCTGGGGTTTTTTCTTGTTCCTTCATCTGGTACATAGCCCTCTGCCTTTTCATCTTCTCTATCTTTCTGTAACTGTGGTTTTTTCGAAAAAAGATTATGTTAATGGTACATGCAACATGGGTAAATCTCCAAATCATTATGGTGAGTGAAAGGAGTCAGGAAGCAAAGCAAATATATTGTATGATTCAATTTATCAAAAATTCTAAACCTGGCACAACATAAAAGAAAGCAGATCCGTGGTTAGGGCTGGTATGGGGGGGCAGTGTGGCAAACAGGCATGAGGGAAATTTGGGGGGTGATGGAAAATTTTATTTGTGGTGGTGGTAGCAACAGTTTTGTTTGCATTTGTCAAAGTCCATTGAACTGTACTCTCAAAATAAGTGAATCAATAAATTTGATTAGTAACATGTTTCTCATGAATTTTTATTGAGAGTTCCAAGTAAGTGTTCAAGAGCGGCATGGGGATGGTTGAAGTTGGGCTAAGCTGAAGACCCCTGCCACCCCCTCTTCTTAGTTCAGTTCTCCAGAACATTCCATCTTGAAATACATACACCATCCTCTCAAGAAATAAAGATCAAGTTTTGTGGGTCAATTTTGAACAGGAGATTTTCTTTGTATAATATCCACCACAAGATGGCAGGGCAGCCTGCCTTACAACATTTTAAAAGGCTCCATCCAAATTCAGTTATGTTTGGCTTATTGTTATGGTCCTAACAACGATTATTTGGCATTTTGAATGGCAAACGTCCCTCCGAGGCTGAGAGAGAGGGCTATGCTTTCAACCAGGGACACCCAGCCATACCTGGTGCATTTGGAGAGCCGTGCACAGAGAGCTTCCGTTACCCTTCCATTTCTATTCCCCTCAAATGCTCAGGAAGCGCCAGTGTAGAGACAGGCAAACCTTATCATGGCCATGCACCACTTAGCAGGCCCTTCTGCTTGTTTGTGATGTCAGAGGTTTTGAGATGCATGTAATAATAATTTGATTCAATACACACTGTTATTAAAAGGTCTTCAGCAGCTGGGTCAAGAGGCTGCATTATTATTGAAACTCTGTTATTGAAACTCTGTTATTATTGAAACTCTATTATTGAATGCTTCGGCCACTGGCTTGCTGTGCCCAGAGCGCTTTCTTTCACACCTGCTGCCACCGTGGAGGAGGAGGAGCGGCAGGGGAGGGAGGGAGGATGACCACAGAAGCACATTATTCCTTGGTGGGCACAGGGACAGACCCTGTCTTCTTCTTCTTCTTCTTCTTTTTTAATTTTATCGAAGTACGGCTGATTTACAAGGTTGTGGTAATTTCTGCTGTACAGCAAAGTGATTCAGTTATACATATATATATACATATATTCTTTGGCATATTCTTTTCCCTTATGGTTTATCTCTGGATATTGAATAGAGTTCCCTGTGCTCTACAGTAGGACCTTGTTGTTTATCCATTCTACATATAGTAGTTTACATCTGCTGACCCCAGACTCCCAATCCATCTCTTCCCCACCCCCTCCCCCTTGGCAACCACCAGTCTGCTCTCTATGTCCGTGCAGACTCTGTCTTCTGTTGGCTCCCGCTGTCCAGATGCTGGGCAGGCTGTGGGCAGGGATGGCCTCTAACTTAAGACCTGGCTGAGAGAAGTTCTCCTTAATCTTCAGCCTAATTTTAAAATCTTTGGACTAATTTAATCTTTGGCCTAATTTTCAAAATATACTTGGACACTTTTCTTCTTTTATCCTCCTGTAGACTTTTCATTTCCACCTAATTAAACTCTTTCTTCACTTTCTGATGCCTTATTTACTTTCCCTCATTTTCTCTGATTCTCCTCCCCACTCATCCCCTTGTGTTCACTGCCTCAGCGCTTTCCTGTAAAGACTTCTTTCTGTTTTCATTTTTGAACAATTCATTTCTCTACTTTGCCGTAAAACTTTACATTACTACAATGAAAGTATTTAGCTATAGTCAATGAAGGATCTTAAGAACGTCACAATACACTCATATATTTAAGCAGTATCATCAGATGAAAGAAATAACAGCTGATCGATGAGCGTGCGAAAGGCATATTGCAGAAATGTGAATATTTATTGCTTGTTATATTATTGTTGTAACTGGGATGTTTTGCAATTATGAATGTTTATTTGACCTTTTATATGGCTGGGAAAATGTATTTATTATTATTATTTTGATGTAGTTTACTAGTAGAGGATACCAAATGTGTAAAGTCTCATTTACTGGATTTACATGTTTACAATAATATTTTTGAAAGGAAATATAGCTTGTTCTTTATTTCCCTTTCTCTCACGTATTCCAACACATATATACATGGGGGATACGTGTTCAATTATTTAGCCAATGGAACTTATTTATCCTTCTCACACTGATAAAATCAGCCTTGGAAAACTTAGAAATGACTAAGAATAGTAAGAATGGAGCATTTAAATGTTGTAAAAGTAGGAACTATGGTGAGACAAAGCATAAATATTGGCAGAAAAGTATTTTAAAAATCTTTATGAAAAACCTTTGAACTTAGAAATTATACCCAAGACAATTAGGTATAAATTTAGGTGCAGTGTAAGAGTTGTTCAAGCCTTCTTCCAAATGATTTAAAACTAATGCTTATTGCATTCAGATTGACTTTAATGAGAAAATATATTTCTTAAGTGAAAGCACATTTTTCTCTCTGATAAAGCAATATATGGAAAGTTTATTTCTCAAATGAATTTGAATATAAAACTCTAAAATTTTATTTTGGTTCATTTTTACCTAGAAGAGTTGTCTTGCAACTGATTGACAATTGATATTATGCTGTGTGTTCCACAGTAAATAATAGAGATTGGAAGAAAACTACACCTTGAGCACTTATGCAAAATAAATGACAAATTGTGATAGTAAAGCCAAAAAGTTATTAGTGGTTGACTATAAGATCAATCGATGAGAGAAGTCAATGAAACCATAGGAAAGAAGCACATGAAGAGATGCTTAATACTGCTAGATTTCAGGGAACTGAAAATTAAAACCACTGTGAGACATACCTTATAGACTATCTTACATTAAAATGAATGACCATGCAAGTGTTGACAAGGTTGCGGAGGACCTGAAACTCTCATACACCACTGGTGTGACTGTAAAATGGTACAATCACTTTGGAAAAGAATTCAGCAGTTTCTCAAAAACTTGAACATACACCTCCCACATAACCCAGGCATCCTACTCTTAGGTGTTCAGAAATGAAAGAACACGTCCTTGCAAATATTTGTACACACGTTCATAGCAGCTTTATTTGCAAGAGCCTCAAACTGAAGAAAACCTAAATGTCTATCCATAGATGGATGGATAGATATATCCATACAATGGAATATTATCCAACAATAAAAAGGAATACACTATTGATATGGGCCACAAATGGATGAATCCCAAAACACGATGCTGAATGAAAGAAGCAGAAAGGATATATTGCATGGCTTCACTTATATAAGATTCTGTGAGATGCAAATGAGATTCTGTGAGATGTCCTTATAGTCACCTATAATGACTGATGGTGGGTTACTGGTTCTTGGGGATGGAGGTGAAATGAAAAGGGCAGGAGGGAAGGATTTCAAAGGGGCGGAAAGAAACTTTGCACATAGTTTTTATTTCATAACATTGATTACAGTATATAAACTTGTCAAAATTCTTAAATTGTACCCTCTAAATATGCACAGTGTACACTATATTAGATATATCTCAACAAAGCTGTTAGAAATACAAATAAAAAATAAAAATAGGGCTTCCCTGGTGGCGCAGTGGTTGAGAATCTGGCTGCCAATGCAGGGGACACGGGTTCGAGTCCTGGTCTGGGAAGATCCCACATGCCGCGGAGCAGCTGGGCCCGTGAGCCACAACTGCTGAGCCTGCGCGTCTGGAGCCTGTGCTCCGCAACAAGAGAGGCCGCGATGGTGAGAGGCCCGCGCACCGCGATGAAGAGTGGCCCCCGCTTGCCGCAACTAGAGAAAGCCCTCGCACAGAAACGAAGACCCAACACAGCCAAAAATAAATAAATAAATAAATTAAAAAAAAATAATAATAAAGAAGTAATCTACTAGAGAATATGTTCTAACCACCCCCAAATAAAATAACAATTACTTTAGAAATTTTATGGCATGATGTCTGATTTTGTTAACCTAAAGTGATTTGCTTCCTTGAAGTTAGATCCACAGCCTGTCCAGTCTTAGGCTCCAATGGCTCTGTTGCCTGCCTGTTGTTTGTGATGCATTGTTCTCCTGACCAGCGATTGCTCACGGACAGTGTATGTCCTGGTTGACTGCGTGTATTACTTTGTTCCTAGAACCAAGTCAATAATTCCGAATTCTTTGTTCCTCACTGTGTGTGCACATGATCTTCATGGTTCTTCTATTTTCTTTATCCAGTACACACAACTAATTTCGTTTATAGTTAATCTCAGTGATTATGCATTGTATTAATGCTCTGAGCAGTGCTGGTCACTCAGGGCAATGCTTTTCCTCTGCCACACCGTGTCCAGAGCAGCCAGCAGGCCGCCTGCAGTCTCTGAGCCGGAGGATGACAGCATCTAACCTGCTGTGTGATTCCAGACCAGCACTAACCACGTCTCTTAGGTTCTGGTCTCATGGTGCCACCCCCCGTAAATCCTTACATATATAATGGAATATTACTTGGCCGTAAAGGAGAATGAAATAATGCCATTCGCAGCAACCTGGATGGACCTGGAGATGATCATACTAAGTAAGCCAGACAGAGAAAGACAAATATTATATGATTCAGTTACATATATATATATGATATATATAACTGATTCACTTTACTGTACACCTAAAACTGACACATCATTGTAAATCAACTCTACTTCAATTTAAAAAAATAGTTAATCTCAAAAGTAAAAAACCAGCACTTGCCGTGTGGGCAGGGGTATCGGGTATGGGAGTGACCACTCTGCCGTCTGTCCCGCTGGGGGTGAGGGAGCGGCGTCCTGTCTCGGCGGCCAATCCCCCGGAGCAGGTCTGATGGCGACGCGTGTCTGGGTCTGTGTCCCGTGGGCTCCGAGAAGCCTCGGGGATGAGGTCCGCTGCTGGCACCTGTCAGGTGTGAGCGGCGTGGGCCGCACTGCCTGTCCCTCTAGGGCCGGGCCTGCCCTGGGCTCTGAATCCTTGCGCCACCGTGGGCTCCTCTGTCCCCTGCAGGGGCCGGGGGTCGTGGCAGCCCGGGGAGGCCAGGGGTCCGCAGTGGAGCCTCTGCCCGCGGTCTGCGCACCGAGTCGGGCTGAAATCGCGTGGAGGGCAAGACACGATCCCTGAAGCACAGGGGGCTCCCGACCTCTGCCTCGGGGCCCCACGAGGCTGCCACCTGGGCCGCCGGCCGTCGCAGAGCCTGGGGTCCCGGACACGCAGGGGCTCTGTCTGCAGTGCTGGTGGGAGATACCTAGGGGGAATGAAGACATTTATTTTCTCTTGGGAATTAAAACAAAATAACCAAGCAGATCCTGTTATACTTGCTGACTTCCATTCAGATTCTATGTTCAGACACTAGTATTTAACTTGCCCCCCTGGCCGGCCCGTTCGTACCTGTGCAGGAGAGCCAGGCCCTGCGACAGACAGGCCGTGAACACCTGGGGGTACCTGACCAAGGCAGAGCTCATGGGAGGCCCTCCACACTGTGCCCTTCCAGCGGCTTCCAGGGGGCAGGCACTCCAGCCTGTGGCCTCACTAGAAGGCCAGCCGACCCCTCGGAAGGAGACCAGCTCTCCCCAAGCCAGATTTTAGGCAAGCAAGGCAGAAGGAGCAGAAAGGTTGAAAGGTGGAGGAGAGAAAGTGACAGGATGGATCCAGTTATCTTTTAAACCGGGGTCTAAATATTTCAGAATCTTAAGTGATATGAAAGTGGCATAGATTTATATTCAGCGTGTAGCCTCTTGGGTACCTGGACGGAGAGGGCGTGGATGTGGTGGGGACTTTTATGTCAGCTTGGCTGGGCTGTGTTACTGGTTGTGACATCACATACCATCTAGGGAGTGCTCTGAGGTTACTCTGCAGATGCGATGAACATTTGCAATCACTCTGCGTTTGGTTTAGGTAAAGCCCATTACCCTGCATCATGTGGGTGGGCCTCATCCAATCAGTTGAAGGCCTGAAGAGGTTTCCTGCAGAAGAAGGAATTTGGCCTCAGGATCCCAACGTCAGCTCTGCCTGCGTGCCCAGCCTGCCCTCCTGCCCTGTAGATTCTGGACCTGCCAGCCTCCACAATCTCCCAAGCCAATTCCTTAAAATGAGTCTCTCTCCCTCTCTCTCTCTCTCATTGGTTCTGTTTCTCTAGAGATACCTGACTGATACGGCATGGGAGAAAAAGGGTTTGAAGACAAAAGAGGACATTTTCATAATTTGCTGGTAGAAAATAGGCTTTTTGAGCCTGAAGACACTTACATCCTTTATGCTGACTCTGGGGGAAGAGACCCAGGTTGGGTCTCCACCGCCCTTCTTGCCAGCCTCTGAGCGGCTTGTGTGGGATTGCCTGTTTTTCTGGAACTCGTGCACTCACCTGTCGTGGCCCCAAGGCTGGTGAACCGTGGCACATGATTCTGCAACACACGTGTCTTTGGGGCACATTCCTCCAATATTTAAAGAGTTTTCCTCACAATCCTTCAGATTACAATCTGCAGCAATCCCAGCTCTCACTGCAGGAGTGGATTTGCATCTTTTGGGAAATATTCCCCCCGTCGGTTGGCGGGGTCTGTTCCAAGCGTTTGTTTTGGAGGCGTGTGTGTTGAAGCTTTTCTCGAAAGGATCCAATATCATACTGACTTTTGCTGGAGGCAGGACATGGCACCAAAGGGACCCTTCTTCTGATTCCACATTGAATACAGACTTATTTCTGTTTTCTCACCGCTTGGAAAGAGCTACTCTTGGTAGTCCTGAAGCCTTCAGATTTGGTGGTATTTAGTCATGCTGGGTCAATATTCCTCAAACTTTGATCTTTCCAGTTTCAATGTGAATTTTACATCCTCTTTTCAGCATACTTTGTTTTTCTCACAAAGGGCTAGGATTCAGCCTTTGATAAATTCTCATTTGCAGAGGGAAGTAAAAGGAGAAAAAAAGCATTTGGACCCTTATAACAAGTAAGGTTTTACCGTGCGATGGTTTTGAAGTTTGAAGGCTAATACGCGCGTGTGTGCGCACACACACACACGTGCACTTCAGACATGAAAAGAATTTGAAATAAATCAGGCACCACGCAAAGGGATGGAACTCAGAGAAGAAGATGCTGTAAAGGCTGTGACAAGCCCTTTCTTTACTCTCTTGAGCTAATTGTGTCCCTTGACACACTGGCATCAGGCGTAGTGAAATTCTGACAGGCTAATTCGAGATGGTGGTTCCAATGAAATGTACATAAGGCACTAGTTCTATTTAGTGACAATCAGGGCCATTTTCTGTTTAAAAGCAATCCATTTATTTGGTCGCCTGTGAGTGCAGTAGCCCTTTGGAGGGACCTAGAGACTTAGACACAGTAGGACAATGGGGAGGAGAGACCAGAGGGCAGAGAGAAGGCCCTGGCTATTGGCTGCTTTGGGTCACCCTGCGGCCAGGGCCTGAGAAAACGCAGGATGGTGACACATGCTTGCATTTGACAGTAAAGATGGGCTTACACCTTGCCTGGGTGATTTCACCCCTATTTAGTAAGATCTTACAGATTTTGACTAACAGAGATTCAGATGGTGATTTTATTTGGTTATAAGTCCAGCCTGTGGCTTTAGGTAGAAAGTTAAAAGCTAATTCCACATGGATTCCTGGAAACACTGTTAGCCCAGAAAAAAAATCAATAAAATGAGAAGGGGGGGCAGAATATATTTTGCCAGTAGGTGGCAGTATCTAACCAGACAGAGCACAGCTTCCTGCACGGCTGCAACAGGGAGATTATAGAGCTGTGTAAAATTTCCCGTTAGCATAGAAGGTGAAGTCAAGGGTTGTAATAAAGACCACTTTGAGTCTTTGAAAATGCCGCGTGTCAGCAGCAACCAAGACTGACCCTTTGAAAGAAAAGCCCAGTGACCAGGTCACCGAAGAGTGTACTGAAACAGTGTCCTAGTTGAAATAATGTCTGATGTCATGGGTGAAAATAGACACATCTTGGCTGTTTATTTCGACCATAAAGTGGTCACATTTCTTAGGCGGCTGGAAGTTATTTCATTTTAAAAGAGAGAGGCATATTAAAATAATTTTTATACAGCTTATTTTTCAGAAAGATAAAGAAGGTATTCTAAATAATATATATCTCCTAAATCTTGTGTGTGCCCCTCAGGAACCCTAGTGCTAGAACAGCAAGGTCAAGGTAGGATGTAATTACAGTGCCAGATGGGAGACTATTTCTGCCATTCAAAATTCTAATTTAGTCTTTCTCTTTATCCAGCACTAAATTGACTCAACTTAATAGAACCACACACAGCCACTGCTGTGTAGCATTCTGATTTGTGCCTATCTTGTAACATTTCAGAAAAGCCACATTTTTAGATTGAATGAACGTGAAATAGGAATGTTACAAGAATAACTAAGTTCCAAAGAGACTGCAGAAGATTTAAACACAGTATAAACTAGCCTGAAATGGTACTCTGACCCTATCAAACCTTACCTGGGGGCGGTGAGGTGATGTCCCGATTGGTGAGCTGTCATCCTAAGCTGCTGTTTCCTTAATGTTGACACCGGACTGTCCTAGCGAGATTTTTTTTTGTTTTGCTCAAAAATCTTTATTGAGCCAACTTATTTCCCCCTTACTGAAAGCGATCATCAGCTAAAGCTGTAGTAAAACCCCTTTCCCCCAAATCGCTGTAGTTTCTGGGCAATGAAATGTAATCAAGTCAGAGCTGTGCTATTTTCTAAAACAGTGGTCCAGCCATGAGGACTTGGGGATCTGGCTTCCTTCCAGAGACATGTGTTAGTGCCATTTTATTAGGGAACAGTAAAGTTATGGACAGAAATGTAAGAAATAGGGCTGAAAAATTGGCGGGAGAGAGAGCTCGGAAGAATCCAAGTGTGGTCAAGATAAACAGTTCTGCACTGGGCAGCCCGATTTCGGGAGCCCCATATTTTGTTTGGCTTATTTTTGTCTTGCCAGAGTGAACAACTGTTGATACTAACCAAGTCAGAGTCCTGCAGAGGCAACTATGGCAATTTTCCAAATGGAATTTAAGCTTGGTCAATTTCATAAACTCCAGTAGCTAAATTCTTCACTATTACTCATTTGGCCTCTCAAATTAATGCTGCTTTATTGCAAATCTCCACATTCACTCAATCCCGATGCATACAATTACTGCTCCAGGCAAATCTTTTACCCTAGTGTTCTCCTTGTGAAAAGAGTCTGGATTTGGAGTTAGAATCTCTGACTTCATTCCAGGTCTATAATTTGCTAGTTCGGGCTCCGCTCCTGATCCAGACCTGGCCAGGCCATGATCACTCACTTCAGGAGCATTCTTCCCATATTTCTGGACACACTGGGAAGGAGGGGGTTGTCAGGCTCTCTGCTCTCCTCTGTGCTTCTAGAGGGTTATCCTAGCATGATTCCTTAACAAATGCTTCCTTTGTTCGATCGTCACCATCTGATTACATTGTCCATTTCAAGCCCTTGTTGGTCCTGGTCCACTGACCTTTAGCCTATCTGGACACCTTCTTTGGAGCCACAGGGAGTCTCTCTACCTTGTCATGGTAGGGACAGAGTAAAGGGACAAAGTAGGTGATTAAATAGTTAATCCCACTAACGGATCCTAAGTAAAGGAAACGGTATGGGAGACCCCTGTAACTTGACGATCACTCAAGAAAGCAGGTTTGCTTAACCACAAAACCAATCAGGCTTGTTTAGCAACAGAAGCATGAGACATGCCCCCAAACAATAAAACAATGGTGGCCTGAGACCCACATCCTGCCCAGTGAGCTCAGTAAGCTAATGATTCCTAGGACATGCTCTTCTGGGCACACTAAAAACAAAAATATAAGGAAAAGGTGACTTTATCCTGAAACTTGAGAAGATTTACCATATTTTAGCATATGTTACCAACTTTTTGCTCGTTTCCCGGCACCATGACAGTCCCAGTTTGACCATGTAGGGACAAGAAAACTCCCCCGCCCAATGTGGAGGAGGAGGAGGGGCTGATGATGGAAGCTCGACGTCTACTCAAGAATGAGGAAGAAGGTGGTCTTCTCCCCCTCCCCACTTTCCCTTTGAATATAAAACTGTAGCCCACTGAGTTCTCAATGTGGCCCTCTCTTGCCCACCAGCTTGTATTTCTCACACGCCTCCTATTCTAATAAACTCTTTCCTTACCTGTCACTCTGCTTCTTACTGAATTCTTTCTGCATCGAGACAGGAGAACCTATGCTCTACTAAGTACCGAGATGCATTCTACCAGTTTTAGTCACAGGGCCAGTCGAGTGTTGGTTAAAAAATGGGTTGATGTCCTGGAACACGGCAGTTGTGACGTTCTGCTTGTGGACGTACCACAAACTCATGCTTTCTCTCCACAGCCAGATATCCGTCTTCCTTTCCAACCATCTTAGAGTAAGAAGGATCTCATTTCCAAGGCTAACCCTTCCAGTTGGCATCTCTGTGTCCTTCAGGATTGTATTCTTTTAATTTTCCCTTTTGTTCCTCTTTTGTCTCAATGTCCTCCCTCCCCACTGCTCCTCTTCTGTGCCTGCGGACATGGGTATTTCCCACAAGAATAAAAATGGGTAAACATTTCCCTGGAATACTGTCAAGGATCCCCTCTCATACCAAAATCATGGCCTTTTCTCTGGAAACCACCGCCAGAAGTCAGCATCCTACCTCTGGAGTCACATAACTGGTTTCCTGATTTCTGCTTACATGCCCTCCATTCTATTCCACACATCAGCACGCGTGATTTCTTTTAAACATAAATTCAGGGCTTCCCTGGTGGCGCAGTGGTTGAGAATCTGCCTGCCAATGCAGGGGACACGGGTTCGAGCCCTGGTCTGGGAAGATCCCACACGCCGCGGAGCAAGTGGGCCCGTGAGCCACAAGTACTGAGCCTGCGCGTCTGGAGCCTGTGCTCCGCAACAAGAGAGGCCGCGATAGTGAGAGGCCCGCGCACTGCGATGAAGAGTGGCCCCCACTTGCCACAACTAGAGAAAGCCCTCGCACAGAAACGAAGACCCACCCAACACAGCCATAAATAAATAAATAAATAAATACTTTAAAAAAATAAATAAAAATTAAAAAAAAAACAAAAAAAAACATAAATTCATTATGCCAATTAATGGCTTAAAATACTCCAGAGTGTTCCAGTTACTCTTAGAATAAAGACCAAGCTCCTTACCGCATTGTCCTGGACCAATTTGCCATGGAAGGCCTGGGTTGTGACAAGCACTGTGACCTCACTTTGTGTTGCTTCATCTTGTTTGTGCCCCCACGGTCACCCCAGTCTGCTTCTACTGTCACAACGCATTGAGTTCTTCACACCGCAGAGGCTTCGCATTTGCTGTTCCCTCTCCTGGAATGTTCTCCCCCTAACTCTTCTCGTGGTGCTTCTCCTCAATCTTATAGAAACCTGCTTCTTTCTTTTCTGGCACTTAACATAATACTTAATTAATGAACTTGTTTAGCTTCTGTCTCTTCTAGTAAAATGTAAGCCCCATGAGGGCAGGGATTATTTCTGTTTGGTTCACTCTTGTATTCCCTGCACCCACTCAGCAGGGTCTCTGGTATATTAAACACACTCAGTAAACAATTTATTGGTCTAGTGAATTAACAAAGGGATGGATGAAGTAATTAACCCTGTGACCTCAACCAGCCATCTGTCATGTGGACATTTGTCCACTGAGCCCTGTTACCTCTGCTGCTGTTCTATGAATACTCATGCTTCTCCATGCCATTGATTTAATGAGAGCTAATTTTGAAGATGCAGACCCCATCTCACCTACTCAAATTACTCCACTCCTAATCAGCTTAGCCTAAGCTCATCTCTCCCTTTTCTCTGAGTCATAGTATATTACCTTGTACTATTTACAAAAAGCTAATTTTTTCATGAAAGCATGCTTTGTTCTTTTAACTGGATTATGGGCCTTGACAACAAAAAACGTGTTTAATATCTTTTCAATTTCCTAGAGTTCTTTAGCACTATAATGACTGACTGCTAGACTTGAAAAGGAGGATGATGAAAGACACTTACTGAATGTTTAAACTTTCATCAAGATGGAATAAGTCATATAAGAGTGACTTTCCTAATCTTTATATACTTTGCTCCAAGATTTCCTTCCACTGTGATGAAAAAAAATAGAATATTTAAAAAATACTAAATAATATGTAATATACTTCAGTGGATATGACAAATATGGCTCAATGTAGCAGATGAAAAGGTAGTGTCAACAGTCCTTGTGCCTTATCTTTTGAGGAGAAATTCTTCCCCTTTTCTTTTAATCTCTCAGGTAGGGTTGGAAACTACTTACCCAAGAAAATCAATGGAGGGAAGTCAGTTTGGGAGCCAGACTGTTGCCAGTTTTGGATCAGAAGAGGTTTTCAAGTGTTTTCAGACAGCAGGGTAGAGCATGGTCTACACACGGTGGCTGGGGTGCTTGTTTGTGTGGACATAGCAATGCTGCTGCAAAATGAGTTCATCATATTGCACTCATGTCATGATGTGCATTTGGTGAAACGTGCTTAAAATCAGTTCAGTGTCACCCACTGTTGGAGAAAAAAAATTCTGAAATTGATTCAAACAGCTTTGTGGTTTGGCTCTGATTCAATGGGGTAGAGTGATCTAAACCACTTTTTACCACTCTAGTACTCAGGAGGCTATACAATGTCTTCTAAACAATATGTACTTGAACAAGGTATCAAAGGCCAGTGTCATAAATTGAGGATTAAAAGATGATACAGAAGGAGACATTTGGGACAGGTTAGAAATTAAGGATTAGTATAGAAATTCTACTTGAAAAATGCAACATGATTGATTGTCACTCGGGTATAAAAAAACAGCAAACAGATTCCCGGGAAAGAGTTGGGTTAAAGCCAATTAATCAAATTAGAGTTGGAAGCATAGATTAAATCAGAAATCAGAGGAAAGTCTCAAGTGCTCATGGAACATTCTCCAGGATAGATCATATCTTGGGTCACAAATCAAGCCTTGGTAAATTTAAGAAAATGAAATCGTATCAAGTATCTTTTCTGACCACAATGCTATGAGACTAGACATCAATTACAGGAAAAAATTCTGTAAAAAATACAAACACATGGAGGCTAAACAATACACTACTAAATAACCAAGAGATCACTGAAGAAATCGAAGAGGAAATCAAAAAATACCTAGAAACAAATGACAATGAAAGCATGATGACCCTAAACCTATGGGATGCAGCAAAAGCAGTTCTAAGAGGGAAGTTTATAGTAATACAATCCTACCCCAGGAAACAAGAAACATCTCAAATAAACAACCTAATCTTACACCTAAAGCAATTAGAGAAAGAAGAAGAATAAAAACGAACAAACCCCCTCCCCTCAAAGTTAGCAAAAAGAAAGAAAACATAAAGGTCAGATCAGAAATAAATGAAAAAGAAATGAAGGAAAGGATAACAGAGGTCAATAAAACTAAAAGCTGGTTCTTTGAGAAGATAAACAAAATTGACAAACCATTAGACAGACTCATCAAGAGAAAAAGGGAGAAGACTCAAATCAATAGAATTAGAAATGAAAAAGGAGAAGTAACAACTGACACTGCAGAGATACAAAGGATCATGAGTGATTACTACAAGCAACTCTATGCCAATAAAATGGACAACCTGGAAGAAATGGACAGATTCTTAGAAAAGCACAACCTTCCGAGCCTGAACCAGGAAGAAATAGAAAATATGAACAGACCAATCACAAACACTGAAATTGAAACTCTGATTAAAAATCTTCCAACAAACAAATGCCCAGGACCAGATGGATTCACAGACGAATTCTATCAAACATTTAGAGAAGAGCTAACACCTATCCTTCTCAAACTCTTCCAAAATATAGCAGAGGGAGGAACACTCCCAAACTCATCCTACGAGGCCACCATTGCCCTGATACCAAAACCAGACAAAGATGTCACAAAAAAAGAAAACTACAGGCCAATATCCCTGATGAACATAGATGCAAAAATCCTCAACAAAATACTAGGAGAGAGAATCCAACAGCACATTAAAAGGATCATACACCGTGATCAAGTGGGGTTTATCCCAGGAATGCAAGGATTCTTCAATATATACAAATCAATCAATGTGATAAACCATATTAACAAATTGAAGGAGAAAAACCACATGATCATTTCAATAGATGCAGAAAAAGCTTTCAACAAAATTCAACACCCATTTATGATAAAAACCCTCCAGAAAGTAGGCATAGAGGGAACTTACCTCAACATAATAAAGGACATATATGACAAACCCACAGCCAACATCATTCTCAATGGTGAAAAACTGAAACCATTTCCACTAAGATCAGGAACAAGACAAGGTTGCCCCCTCTCACCACTATTATTCAACATCGTTTTGGAAGTGTTAGCCACAGCAATCAGAGAAGAAAAAGAAATAAAAGGAATCCAAATCGGAAAAGAAGAAGTAAAAGTGTCACTGTTTGCAGATGACATGATACTATACATAGAGAATCCTAAAGATGCTACCAGAAAACTACTAGAGCTAATCAATGAATTTGGTAAAGTAGCAGGATACAAAATTAATGCACAGAAATCTCTTGCATTCCTATACACTAATGATGAAAAATCTGAAAGAGAAATTAAGGAACCACTCCCATTTACCATTGCAACAAAAAGAATAAAATACCTAGGAATAAACCTACCTAAGGAGACAAAAGACCTGTATGCAGAAAACTCTAAGACACTATGAAAGAAATTAAAGATGATACAGACAGATGGAGAGATATACCATGTTCTTGAATTGGAAGAGTCAACATTGTGAAAATGACTATACTACCCAAAGCAATCTACAGATTCAATGTAATCCCTATCAATCTACCAATAGCATTTTTCACAGAACTAGAACAAAAAATTTCACTATTTGTATGGAAACACAAAAGACCCCGAACAGCCAAAGCAATCTTGAGAAAGCAAAACAGAGCTGGAGGAATCAGGCTCCCTGAACTCAGACTATACTACAAAGCTACAGTAATCAAGACAGTTTGGTACTGGCACAAAAACAGAAATATAGATCAATGGAACAGGATAGAAAGCCCAGAGAAAAACCCACACACATATAGTCACCTTATCTTTGATAAAGGAGGCAAGAATATACAATGGAGAAAAGACAGCCTCTTCAATAAGTGGTGCTGGGAAAACTGGACAGCTACATGTAAAAGAATGAAATTAGAACACTCCCTGACACCATACACAAAAATAAACTCAAAATGGATTAAAGGTCTAACTGTAAAGATCTAACTATAAAACTCTTAGAGGAAAACATAGGCAGAACACTCTATGACATAAATCACAGCAAGATCCTTTTTGACCCACCTCCTAGAGAAATAGAAATAAAACCAAAAATAAACAAATGGGGCCTAATGAAACTTTAAAGCTTTTGCACAGCAAAGGAAACCATAAACAAGACAAAAAGACAACCCTCAGAATGGGAGAAAATATTTGCAAATGAAGCAACTGACAAAGGATTAATCTCTAAGATTTACAAGCAGCTCATGCAGCTCAATATCCAAAAAACAAACAACCCAATCCAAAAATGGGCAGAAGACCTAAACAGACATTTCTCTAAAGAAGATATACGGATTGCCAACAAACACATGAAAGGATGCTCAACATCACTAATCATTAGAGAAATGCAAATCAAAACTACAATGAGGTAACACCTCACAATTGTCAGAATGGCCATCATCAAAAAATCTACAAACAATAAATGCTGGAGAGGGTGTGGAGAAAAGGGAACCCTCTTGCACTGTTGGTGGGAATGTAAATTGATATAGCCACTGTGGATAACAGTATGGAGGTTCCTTAAAAAACTAAAAATAGAACTACCATATGACCCAGCAATCTCACTACTGCACATATACCCTGAGAAAACCATAATGCAAAAAGAGTCATGTACCACAATGTTCATTGCAGCTCTATTTACAATAGCCAGGACATGGAAGCAACATAAGTGTCCATCAACAGATGAATGGATAAAGAAGATGTGGCACATATATACAATGGAGTATTACTCAGCCATAAAAAGAAATGAAATGGAGGTATTTGTAGTGAGGTGGATGGACCTAGAGACTGTCATACAGAGTGAAGTAAGTCAGAAAGAGAAAAACAAATACCATATGCTAACACACATATATGGAAATTAAAAAAAAAAACAAAAAGGTTCTGAAGAACCTAGGGGCAGGACAGGAATAACGACACAGATGTAGAGAATGGACTTGGGGACATGGGGAAGGGGAAAGGTAAGCTGGGACGAAGTGAGAGAGTGCCATGGACATATATACACTACCAAATGTAAAATAGATAGGTAGTGGGAAGCAGCCGCATAGCACAGGGAGATCAGCTCGATATTTTGTGTCCACCTAGAGGGGAGGGATAGGGAGGGTGGGAGGGAGATGCAAGAGGGAGGAGATATGGGGATATACGTATATGTGTATGTATAGCTGATTCACTTTGTTATATAGCAGAAACTAACACACCACTGTAAAGCAGTTATACTCCAATAAAGATGTTAAAAAAAAAAAAAGAAGTCAGAAGAAAGAACAAGGCAAGGAAGGATGTAGGAGAAGTTCCTGGGCCACTTGCTTCTCTCTAAGAGAAAAGAGAATATAGGAGATTGGATTGGACTGTTTTGTTGCTCTGTGACAAAACTGTTTGCCTATTGGGAGAAATCCAATTCATTCACTTGAGAGAGACTGTCTTGAGCACCAGCTGGGTTCCAGGCACAGTTCCCGGTGATTGAGATTCATCAGTGAACAATACAAAGATTATTGTCCTTCTGGAGTTTATATTCTAATGGAGGTGGTGGAGATGTGAAGACAGAAAGTAGCAAAGGCATATTTGAATATTTAATTTGTAACTTGTTAGAAGATGAGTGCTATGAGAGAAGACACATACGGGGGCTTCCCTGGTGGTACAGAGGTTAAGACTTTGTGCTTCCACTGCAGGGGGCACAGGTTCAATCCCTGGTGAGGGAACTGAGATCCCTCATGCCGCAGGGTGCCGCCAATAAATAAATAAATAAAACAGTTTTAAAAAAGAAAAAATACATACAACGTAGGGTCGGGTGGATTGGACGTGGGAAATGAGAGAGGAGTCAGGGTGATGAGTGTTTTTGTTATGAACAACTCAGCAAAATGTGCATGTGAAACTAATATATTTTTCTCACTGTTTTTCCTTTTCAGGGTGTCAACTAGTTTGGCATGAAACATGGGCTAACGTGAGCATGATTATCAGTCTGCAGCTAACATAGGCATCTAATATGGAGAAAAAACTCTATAGCCTAAATCCATCTAGTGAAACCATGAGTTGAGTACAAAAGAAAGTGGGCAAGGAGTATGGATTAAGTGGCAAACACCATCTTCAGAGGGAAATAAGTATATTATTGATTCTCCAAGTTCCTCTCCCTGGTGGGAAGCCTGGCAAAGTTGGCCTGGTGGTTATATGTCCCAGGGGACCTGGATGGGTAGGAGGAAACACCTTTGACTCTCAGCCTTATATTTATGACCTGAGGGACGTTTAATTTGGGTTAAGCTTGATGTTTGCTGACATGAATCACTTGGGGACCTATTTCCAAATGGATTGTCAAGCAAGCTGAGTCTGAGCCTCAGCAGTGAAACCAGAGGGTAGAAAGTCAAGAACTCTCACAGGCGTGACGGGAGCAAGAGAAACAGGCGGACAGAAGGGAAACCTTGTTGACCTCAAAGACAGAGTGCGTGCTCAGATTATGGTGGTATAATTGTAAAAGCTTCAGGTAGAGTAGACCCGAAGGGGAGTCTATAGCCTTCTCTGATTTATTCTGGATGGTGTATTTTTAGATGCCTGTATCATTATCCATGTAATAGCTATGAACTGGCCCATTTACATGAGTAGAAGCATTTGTTTCTGATGTTACATGTAGGCGAAGAGGCTTGTGTAATTATACAACCTCAATATTTGGGATGGAGCAGTAATCAGGAATGGAGGTTGGATGGGTCCTAAGCAGTGACTTTGCTCTGACATTGTCCTGCCCCTGGATCCTACATGGTGGAGCTCTCAGCCAGCTGTATGAAAGGCTAAGTACGAGAGAGAGAGATTATTCTACAAGGCAAGGCTCATGGGCTTGTTCTTTTCCAGTTTTCTCTTTTTCTCCCATGATACCTGTGATGGCTAATCTTATGAGTTAACTTGACTGGGCCATGAAGTGCTAGGATATTTTGTCAAACATTATTCTGGTGGTGTCTGTGAGGAGCTTTCTGGATGCGATTAGCATTTGAATCTGTAGACTGAGCAAAGCAAATCACCGTCCCTTATGTGGGCAGCTCCATCCAATTAGCTGAATACCTGAATAGAGCAAAGCACTAACTGTCCAGCCAGTAAGACGGAATTCCTCCTGCCTGACTGTCTTCAAGCTGGAACATTGTTTTTTCCTTGCCTTTAAACTTGAACTATATAATGGGGAAAAAAAAAACTCAGTTTTTTCCTTCCCACGTAGGGAATAACCCAGTTCTTCCCTACCGTGTGTCTCCAGAAAACACTTCACTTCTGACACTTCTGGTTACAAAATGTATGGAGGTTTTCCCCACGCCAAGCAATTCTCTGCAACACCAGCTCTGTGTCCTATAATTTAACTCAATTCTGACACTACTGACTTGGACAGAGCATCAGATCCCCCAGGTTAAGGGCTCAGTCCCACAAGACTGCCTTCCCTCTTCCACAACCCTCCCCCCTCCCCCCGCTTCAGATGCTTGTTGCAAACCTAGGTTATCACCTGTGGTTCTGACCAATTGGCTATAGATCAGAGGTTCCAATGATTCTCCTCCTTGGGTTTGATTAATTTGCTAGAGCAGCTCACAGCACTCAGGGAAACACTTATTTACATTTACCCATTTATTAAAGGATATAATAAAGGATACAAATGAACTGCCAGATGAAGAAGTAAATAGGGTGAGGTCTGGGAGGGCCCTGAGCACAAGAACTTCTGTCCTCATGGTGTTGGGGTACATCACCTCCCAATGCGTGGATGTATTTGCCAGCCTGGAGGATCACCCAAGCCCATACTATTGGGGTGTTTTAGAGGCTTTCTCATGCAGGCATGGTGAATTATTATCTTCATTTCCAGCCCCTTTTCCCTCTATGGAGGATGGAGGTGGGGTTGGAGCTGAAAATTCCAAGCTTCTAATTCTGGCTTGGTCTTTCTGGTGACCAGCCCCCATCTAGGAGCTCATCCAGAGTCACCCCATTAGTACAAAAGATGCTCCTAGTTTTCTTATCATTGAGGAACTGCTGGAGGATGAGAGACCACCTGGAGCAGAGACTTGCTATCGCATTTGAGGCAGTCCAAGATCAAGAAGCCCCCAACAGACCCAACAGCGGACCACAGATCCAGCCTGAGTGAGCCCCACTGAGACCAGAAACACAACCTATCTCAACTTGCCCAAATTGCTGACTCATGGAAAAGTGAGCCACATTAATAGTTGCAGTTTTAAAGCATTAAAGTTTTTTTTTGGGTAATTCGATATAGAGCAACACCAGCTTTCATTCTGTTCCTCTAACCAGAAAAACCAGTCCCCTCATCTGGATGGCTCTGCACTTGCTGTTCCTTCTGCCTGGAATACTCTTCTCTTAGCTCTTTTTAGTCATAGTTGCTTCTGAGTCTTTGTGATCAGGAAGAAACTATTTAAAAATTTTGCATGGGTTATCTTATTTAATGCTGATGACATTATTATTTACATGTTTCCCAATAAGAAGACTGAAGTACCACAAGTAGCCTGTTAGTTTTCTCAGTGAACCAGTTGGGGAACTGGGACTCAAGCCAGGAAAATTATGATTCCAGGAGCCCATGCCATTTCTTCTCCCTTTATGTATACACAGTAAGATACTAATAAATATTTGTTAAATGAAAAAAAATGTGTAAGTGAATGCATAAGGCAAATGTGTGGCAGAAACACAAGAGTAGCAACCTTCTTTTGGAGACTGTGCTGGGGGACAAAATGTTTCTAAAGGACTTTTCCAAGCATACATTTTTAGTATTCAAACATAAAGGGAGGGAGAATATATTAAGGAAACATTGAACATTAATGATCGTAACAGGTTTATTGAATGATCTGAGCTCTGAGTAGTGAATAAAGAAGCAACTTCTTTTTTGGCTGCACCACACAGCTTGCAGGATCTCAGTACCCCGACCAGGGATTGAACCCTGGCTGTAGCAGTGAAAGCCTGGAATCCTAACCACTAGGCCACCAGGGAACTCCCCACAAGCAACTTTTTCTGACTCATGTCAGATGGCCCTCTCCCTAAGAACAAAGACTCTGGCAAACGCTCAGTCAATTTCAGATACTGATAAAGTTTCATGCACAGAAAAGACCTAAATGGAAGCTTCGGTTTCTCATTCAGTTTAAACTCTCTTTTCCACAGGTCTTCTGGCCTAACCCAGAAGTTTATGTAGGAAGAAGGTGTGGTTTGCTTTTTCCTCTTTGCTCCTTTTCTTCTCTTAGCCCTGGTTCTTCTGGCGCCTCCAGGGTGAGCAGCGAGAGGAGTTGTAGGAATGTGAAGGTCTTGCTTGACTGGTGTCATTGCAATCCGGTATAGTACTCATGTTTCTGCTGTGAAAATGCAGACACTTCAGTCTTGGGGTAAAGCTCACAGAGCTTCTTTCCACTGGTGTCACTTCTCCCTGACAAGCCATTTTTGGGACGGACTCTTTCATGGAAGTTCATGGGCCACTTTCCATGGTGACTACTCTGGCCCTTGGAAAGCTCTTGGCAGGCCACTCTCCATGTAGCTACCACTTCTCACTCATCTATCGCAGATACCTACAGCCAAACTCTTGCTTTTGGATTTTTCTAGATAAAGGTCAATTACTCAGTTTCTATGCCTCAAACTTTATATGGTGAATATAATGCTTCCTTTTACCTGACTTGAATTAGAGGAAATATACCCTTTCCAGGATGGGGGTGAAGGACACACAGCACTCTTAAAACACTTTCCAAGAAAATTCTCAGGGTCAGTCTTCTCCCTTACTCATCAGTCTCCTGTAAGTACCTGGCCTGGGGGAGAGCTCCAAAGAGCTTTCATCGTCTTGTGCGTGACTTGTTTGTACTGGCTGGTGTATCTCTTTCGAACATGGGGATACTTGAAACCTAGTGTCCTTAGCAGCAATTCTGACTGGAAAAGCCTAATTTAACATGTTTAATAACTTAGTTCCTTAAAAGGTAGCTTAGATCTGATCACTGAGCAAATCAGTGTTAGGAGAGTTTGACAGAATGGGCTGAACATGGCAGGGTTAGGCAGAGTCCTAAGATGAAGTTCCCAGTATGTTCCCAGTAAGATGAAGTTCCCAGTATGTGGGAAGAAGACTGTCTGCTGGTGGAGGCAAGGCAAAGAAAGTTTCTAACAGGGCACCAAGTGTGTGCCCAGAATAAAGATCATTAGTCTAGCCTTCACGACAATGACCTGTGATATCGTTATTCTCATTTTACAGATGAAGAAACTTACGCTACTTATATTATTTTTACTGTTTTCTAGACAAAGGAGAGGACAAATATTTAGATTGGTAACTGATGAAAATATTATCACCCAGTAAATAGGTATTTTGCTTTCTGTGTTCAGTTTGATAAATAATTTTAATTACACTGCTTTGTTCATTAGCTGCACTCTAATGAGTAAAATGATCATTAACTTCAATGTTCCATACGTTGCTTACTTTAACTTTCATGTTTCATCTCACATTGAATTCTCATCTACCAGGTGACAGATAAAGGTTTTCAGTATTGACAGGAATTGACCGCTCGAGTTAATTCCCATGCTGATGTAGTTAAAAATTTTACCAGTCTGGGCCATTTAAAATAAGAATGCATAGGAACATCCGAATATGCTCTGTTTTTGTCCCAATCCTCCCCCAGGTTCTTCTAAAATGACCCCACTCTTGCCAACTCTACTATCTTCTGTATTCATCTATTTCTATGATATTAATCTGTGGTATCTAGACTCTGAACAAATATTCATTCAGACTGAGGCAAAAACACCCAGTGTAAGATTCCAAGGGAAACCAGTCATGCACTCTTTATCTGGACACATACAGAGAATGTAAAAATAGTTGTCAAGTCCTTTTGTGTCTATGTAAGAGATAAGACACTTTTTTCTCACCTTCCAATTTATCATTGCCCATTGGAATGTTTATCCAGTGTCAGGAAAACAACCCAAGCATCTATTTTCTACTTTAATAGCCTGCCAGACACAGGTGGCCGAATAGCTTTTATTTTGAACGATATCCTCGTTTTTATTACATTTACTGTTTGTTGATCATATATCACTTGACATAACAAACTTGACTGTGTTCTTAAAATATATAACAAGACATGATAAGGGTTTAGGTTTCAGATAATTTTGACTGAGTGGTGTTGGATTCTAGCACTGCTGAACCAGACTGAGACTTTTCCTGATGGGAGAAATGTGAATACATTAGAATCAAGCGATCAGCCTTTCATATCCGAACTAATGGGATGCAGAATTTAAACAAAAAATAATCACAGCAGCACTGCCAGCGTTCCTATCGGAGAAGCAGCTGCGCTAACACACTGCCGCCCCTCTCTTCCAAAACCTGTCTACATGTAAGATGTCAAAGGGTCACATTTGCTCACAGCTGTGATTCCCTGAGATCTTTCATCAAGATAACCAGCTTCTGGGTAATGCGATCAGTCTTCATTTATCTCTGCAGAATGTCCAGTTTAGAAAAATGAAATGCCTGTATGAGTTAAGATTTAAGGATACTTGAAGCCAAGCTGAAATCTCTATTCATTAATTTTTTTCCACACCATTGTCTCATCTGCTATAATGACGTAAACATTAAATGCACACTAATACAGTGACACTGAAAGATAAAGGCACAGGAAATTGTTTAGGTTTAGGAATAAGACAGAAATGAACTTTATGGGGCAATTATTAATATTTCCCATGTGTATGACTTGCAGAAAAAGCAGCCGATGTGTCTTAACTAAACTGTCATTGATTGCCAGCTGCAGTTACAAAGGTCGCCATGTCAAAGTAAGGCGTGTGAAAGCCAGTTGATGTCGGTGGTGTGACACAGCTGTCAAGATTTTTCCTCAAGAGGAAGATGCCAAGGGTGAATGCTAAAATTGAAATGGCATCAAGAATATTAGGGCCACAGAATAGAATTACTTGAACTGAAAATTGACCTGATCATGAGGACAAATGCTCCCTATCTTATGAAAATGTTTTAGGAGCTCTCCAAAAGAATTTTCTATCACGTGTGCTGACTCCAGCAGCTGCAACTTTCACCAGCTACAAAGCTCTCCTCACCCTGAACTGTTCTTACTGCACATAATAATTTTGACTCAGTACCTTCATATCTTGTTTGCTTACCACCACAATCTCCATTGTTTTCAAGAACACCTTTAGGATTGAATTTCCCCATGTTTTGTTCCAAATAAAGTTAGTTCAATTGGGGAGAGCTTTGGCACTATCTGTAATTATGCCTTTCCTCTTCCTCTGGGCAACAATCTCTGTACGACTGCTCTGGAGCTGGGCCAAGCACAGTACCACACTTCTCTGAAACATCCTGCTTCACAAGCATGGCACTGGGCTCGGGGGAGAGCAACTGGGGCCCTGATATTCTCCATCTGCCGTGCTTAAGGCCGAGCTTCTGCTTTATGAGTGAGAATTGGGTAGATGAAAGAGTCTCAGATCCCTCTGTTGCCATTGTCTGGAAGAAAAGCCTCTACAACATGACCTGGGGCTTTGGTGAAAAAACACTGGTAGCTTTCCCCTCCTGGGGAGATACCATAGCCATCCACTGGGAGCTGGGGGGAGAGGAAGCTGTGTGTCCTCTTCTGTCCCCATACATGTGGTGCTTCTGTCACTATGGGTGAAGGAAGGAGGAGGGAAGGAGGGGATCATGGCTCAAATACTACAGACTGTTTCTTTTCTTATTTAGATTTCATAGATTTTCTTGACTGAATGTTTATTTGTTTGCTATATACACTTAGGACAACTTCTAGAGACTTAAAATTTCTTTTTTTAAAGAAAAGTTTCACCAATCATGCTCATTTCACAAGAGAGTGGGTCCTTGCTTATGCTACCAAACCAGAAGTCATCCTCATGTATGGTTTTTAAAATTAACGTTATTAATGTATAATTTTCTTACAATAAAAGCACCCATTTTCAGTGCATCTTTTGATGAGGTTGACAAATTGATACACCTGTGTATCTACCAATGCAATCAGTAGGTAGAGCATTTCTGTCACAGCAAAATAGTCCCTGTGCCTCTTCCCAGGCAACTCCCAGCAGTGACCCCAGGCAGACACTCCTCTGTTTTCTGTCTCTACAGGTTTTTCTTTTCTAGAGTTTTAAGTACATGGAGTTATACAGTATGTACACTTTTATGTCTGCATTCTTTTACTCATCACTATAAATTTCAGGTTTATTCATGATATACCTTGTATTAACAGTTCATTCCTTTTTATTCCTAAATTGTATTCCATGGTAGCAACGTGCCACAATTTGTTTATACATTCACTTGATGGACATTTGAGTTGTTTTGATTTTTGGTTAATTCAAATAAAGCTCTTATGAACATTCTTTGTGCAGACACATGTTCAATACCCAAGAGTGACATTGTTTTCCAAAGTGACTGTACCATATTGCATTCTTGGAAGGAGTGGATCAATTTTCCTATTGCTCCACATCCTAACTCTCTGTATTGTTTTAAAAATTTGAGTCATTCTTGCAAGTTTATAGTAGTGTTAAATTGTAGTTTTAAGTTAGATTTACATAATAGCTAATGATGTTGAGCATCTTTTCATGTGCTATCCGCTGTCTTTATATAGCTCTTCTTTGGTGAAGTGTCTGTTCAAATCTTTAGCTTATCTTTTTAACTGGGTTTTAAAATTTTTTATTATAGAATTGAAAGACAAAAATATTTTGGTTATAAGTTCTTTATTGGATACATGCTCTGGAAATATTTTCTCCCAGCTTCTCTGTTTATTTTCTTAAAAGTGTTTATTGTTATGTCTTCTGGGAAAATTGATCCCTTTATCATTGTGCAATGTGCTTCCTTGCTCCTGATAACTTTCCTTGCTTTGAAGTCTGCTGTCTGAAATTAATATAGCTACTCCTACTTCCTTTGGATCAGTGTTATCATGGTATAATTTTTTTCAACCATTTACTTTTAATCTATATATGTCTAATATTTAATTATATTATTTTCATAGGCAACATATATTTGGGTTTTATTTTTTGATTCATTCAGATAATCTTTTAATTGGTACATTTAGATATTTGATGTTAAATTGATTACTGATATAGTTGAATTAATATCTACCATACTTGTTACTGTTTTCTATTTGTTGTCTTGTTATTTGTTCCTATTTTTGTCTTCCACTTTTTATGCCTTTTGAGGTTTTAATAAACATTTTATATATGGTTCCATTTTCTCTCCTTTCTTAGCATATCAGTTATACTTTTATTTATTTATTTATTTTTAGTGGTTACTCTAGTGTTGGTAAAATACATTTACAACTAATTCAAGTTCACTTCCAAATAAAACTATATGGCTTTACAGGTAATGTGAGTATCTTATAATAACAAAATAATAGTAATTTCTCTGTCTGTCCCTTGTATCATTGCTTTCATTCATTTCAATTATACATAAGATATATATATAAGCATACATAATTGAATACAGTGTTATTATTTTGAACAAATTGTTATTGGTTAGATCAATTAATAAGAAAAATAAAAACTTTATTTTACCCCCATTTACTCCTTCATTGATATTCTTCCTCTCTTTATGTAAATCAGAGTTTCTAAGCTGTATTATATTCCCTCTCTTTAAAGAACTTATTTTAACATCCTTTCAGTTTCTGTTTGTCTGAGAAAGTCTTCATTTCTCCTTCACTTTTTAAAAAATTTTATTTATTTATTTATTTATTTTTGGCTGCATTGGGTGTTTGTTGCTGCACGTGGGCTTTCTCTAGTTGCGGCGAGCGGGGGCTACTTTTCATTGTGGTGCGTGGGCTTCTCATTGCGGTGGCTTCTCTTGTTGCAGAGCATGGGCTCTAGGTACAGAGGCTCGGTAGTTGTGGCTCGTGGGCTTAGTTGCTCCATGGCATGTGGGGTCTTCCTGCAGCAGGGATTGAACCCCTGTCCCCTGCATAGGCAGGTGGTTTCTTAACCATTGCGCCACCAGGGAAGTCCCTCTCCTTCACTTTTGAAGGATAATTTTGAAGGGTACAGAATTCTAGGCTGGTGATTTTTTTCTCTCAGCACTTTAAATATTTCACTCCACTCTCTTCTAGCTTGCGTGGTTTCTGTGAAAAGTTGATATAATTCTTATCTTTTTTCCCCTTTAGGTAAATTGGTTTTTTCCCCCCTGGCTTCTTTCAGGATTTTTTTTTCTTTACCTTTGATTTTCTGTATTTTGAATATAATATGCCTAGGTAGAATTTTTTGGGACATTTGTTCTGCTTGGTGTTCTCTGAGCTTCCTGGCTCTGTGGTGTGGTATCTGTCATTAATTTTGGGGAAATTCTCAGTCACTATTGTTTCAAATATTTTTTTCTGTTCCTTTCTCTCTTTTTTCTCATGCTATTCCCATTATGCATATGTTGCATATTTTGAGGTCATCCCGCAGTCATTGGACATTCTGTTATATTTTTTTCAGTCTTTTTTCTCTTCGCTCTTCAGTTTTCGAGGATTCTATTGATATATCATCTAGCTCAGAGATTCTTTCCTCTGCTGTATCCAGTCTGCTAATAAGCCCATGAAAGGCATTTTTTATTTCTGTGACAGTGTTTTCATCTCTAGCATTTCTTTTGGGCTCTGTCTTAGGGTTTCCATCTCTGTGTTTATATTCCATTAGAGTCCCTGGCATGTTGATTACAGTTGTTTGGAATTCCCTATCTGATAATTCCTTTATCTTTGTCATGCCTGGTTCTGATACTTTCTCTGTCTCTTCCAACTGTATTTTCTGTCTTGTAATTTTTCCTTCATAGCTGGATATGATGTACAGGGTAAATAGGCCTTTAGTAATGTGGTGTTGAGGTTTGGGGCTGGGGAAGCATTCTATAGTCCCAGGTTATGTTGATAAAACCATGTTTGCTTATGCTTATTTATGGCATTTAGAGGTGGGGATCATGAAGATTCTTGAATGATGCCCACATTTTTTAGACGGTGCATGGCAGGGTACTTCCATGATCATTGAAAAGGGAATTTTACAGGGAGATGCTTGTAAGAAAGGCTGTCACTTCAGTTGAGGAGGTGCTGTCTTTGAGATGCCCAGATGCAAAAGCCTTGTAGGTATTTGGTACCCCAATAGATATCTGAGCTGGAGAAATATATTTAAAATGTATGCACCTTGGGAATGGAGAGAGAGAGAGTGATTGCTTTTGTGGAATGATGATTCCAATAAGGAAAGAAAAGTTCAGTGTTTTGTTTTGATTTTGACAGAAAATCAGCACTCCTAAGGTGAAATTCATCTTATGGTAGGTAGAAAATTCTCCTTTGATGAATCATTTGTCAGGGTAGAGCTGCTTTTGGAGGCAAATCCAATATTTATTTATTTTGTACCTTGCCTTGTTACTAAAGGCATTTCAAGTGGCTTTCAAGGGTGGATAATATGTGACAATATTAAGTGACTCAATGACAGCACGAAGAGGAAGGAGGAGGAGGAGGGAGGGAAGGATGATGAGAACAAACTGCAGACAAGGATCACGTTAAACGTGTGTTACTAAGGCCTGCATGTATTCTCTGACCGAGTCCCAAGGCATTCTGGTAGTGCATGTGACAATGACTCTTTGTATGTATTCTATACTTAGAATTGGAACTGCTCTGGGGCTAATGTCAGGTGAGAATTCAGAGAGTCTGGTAAAGAATTACACTCTATGTAACACAACGTACAAAGTCCTCAGTGACTTTACAGTAGATATTGAGTTTTATTACTGGGGGATGCTTGTCCCCCACTCGTGATGTTTCCCTACAAGTGGAAGATGCTTCATTATAGAAGCACGTCTGGCCTCTCTCCATCCTCTCATTCCCTTTGTGAGTTGGTGCAAAGCAAACCTTGGCATGAAGAGTACAGCAGCTTCTCCCTCTCCTTGGGAGTAAGGTGTCTGCTGGGATACAGACTTCCCTCTACTCTGAGTTATTACCTATTACAGGGGAATCCCTACAGCCATCAAAAATAATGGGAAATGATGCCAGCCCACTACTGCCTATGACTGGATCTCTGAGTAAATCCGAGTAATCCCACTGACTGAAAATTCTTTAATATTCGTTTATCAGTCAAAAAATAGTATGTTGGATTTCCACCTATTTGCTTATTTTCTATTTCTCAATTGGCTCAGCTCTCACACGGGGAAGAGATGGTTGTTTACTTACTGAAACCCTTAGAAATGCAATAATTTTCACAGTTATTTATTTTAAAGATAATCAATGTAAGCTGACATCATAAAAAGAAAATGCAACTTAGTAAGTGATTCTACAAGTGCGCCAATTTGACATTGGTACCGTATTTTGCTGGATTTTCTAGATCTAGAAATGTATTGTAGAATATCTAGAAAACAGTAGATGGTCTGCATGACCTTGAGTTTGCTTTGTTTGCTGGAAAATAGTCAGAAGAGCCACTTGTTTGGGAATCAGGAGACCTTTATTGCAGTTTTACCTCTGCTTCTCGATGAGCGGTTCTGGCAAGTCAAGTGACATCTTGGGAACTCATGCTTCTGACCCTCTAAGGCTCTGCTTCCCAAACCTGCCATTCATCACACTTTCTTGAGAGCTTATCCTGTGTTGTGGCCCGAAGATTCTGGGCCAGAAATTCTTGTGTGCACTACTTGAATCTGGATTTGATCAGCAGCTCAGGAAGAGAGGTTTTTCCCACTCTGAGAATCCCTGATTCCCTGAACCTTCCAACTGATGGATGACATTTTCTGTCTCATCCTTAGTACGTCACCAATCATACCATTCCCAACATCATCTTCACATGCACGTTTTTATGTAAAATATATTCTCAGTTGAGTGGGGGTATGGTACCTGTAGCAGGTTGCATACAACGGAGTGTGGCATCGTGTTCTTACAATCACCCCGAATCTGAAGACTCCAGAGGAAGCAGGGCCAGGAGACTCATCCATTTTGAGTGGTGCTGGGAGTGACGCACAACCCACGGTTTTAGTGGCTAGTTGACAGGTCCTGGTTGCTGTGAACGGGGCCCCACTTGGTTCTCTTCAGATCACTCATTACTCATCTGTGCCTGGTGCTTCATGAAGGAACAAACGCTGCCCTCAGCTCGGAGCCTGGGGCCACCCAGTGGAACTCCAACAATGCATCCTGTCAGCAGGGTGCTCCTAGACATGAATAAGGAATCTTTTAGACAAACTATCTTGTCAATCTGCAGTTTGCAAATTTGCATAAATAGGATTTTTGATGTGATGACTTGGAGCAGCCCCACATACGCTTTGTCAGTGTGCTGTGCTAATCCACAGAGAACTGTTAGGATATTAATAATGTCGCAGTGGGCCAAGCTTATTTCTAAACCAATGAGGCAGATCTTATGGAAATGGCAGGGTACAAGGTGGGAAGCACTACAAAGATAGAAGAAAAGGGATTCACTGGTTATTTTTGTCCATAAAAGGACAAGAGATAGATTATTAGTTGTTTGTTGTCAGCTTTCAGACCCCTCCACAAGGTACTGTTTGAATCACACATGATTTAGAGAGGAAATGGATTGGACAGTTTATCTAGTCAAATCTCTTCACTGCAAAAATGAGGAATATGGTCTTTAGAGATGTGAAGTGATTTTTCCAAAATAACACAGCTAGTTGATAATAGATCCAAAAGTATAGGATCATTTACCTTGTGAAAATAGTAACGAGATATATTCTTCCTGTCAATTTCCGACTCTCTCTGTGGAAGTACTATTTTTTCATTTCTCAGCTGTCATATCAGAAGTATATATTATCTGATGGTTTCCTAATTTAAGCAACAAATGCGTTACCTTCTTGTAAATCATTTCCCCAGCAACTTATCAAAAGTGATACTCATGCCATTGACTCAGTGGGTTTCAGAGACAGAGCAAAGATTGGTGACATGTAACTGCAAGGGACTCAAAGATAAGAAAAGTCATAATATTAAGGAGTAGCCCATAGATCATTCAAATACGCATTTCTGGAAGGAAACTGGGATTATCCACTTTTAAACAGAGAACATTAGGGAAAAAAAGACTGTGAAATGCTGACTGAGATTGAGTCTGGAACACTTGCTTTGTGCAACAAGTAGCACAATATTTAGTTGTTTCACAATAGGTAATACATGCTGAGGTTCCAACATATTATTTAGACATTGCTAATTAAAGATGGAGGCTCTAGAGTTCAAATTAGTAGTCATTACAGAAAACAATAGTGCCCAGAAATACATGTTCTTGTTACTCTTTTTTTCTCTTAAGGAGGTTAAATGGGTTGAAATTGGCCACAGTGAAACAGATCATGTTACCATCTTACAATTCACATTTCATGTTTTCATTCATGGAGGAAGAAATAGGATATTGGTTTGGGACAGAATTTGAATAAAACTTGTGATCCTTAAACATTCAGTGTTAGCCCTTGGTTACAAATTGGTGGGAAAGGGGATGTTTATATATCTCAGTGTCAGAGCAGGTAGACGTTGGTGCTGCATCTGAGATGAGGTAGAATGTAGCACAGTTACCTCTCCAGGTAGCAAGTGGGATGATGACTTTTTCATGACATTTTCAGAGGGAAAGTATTTTTTCCTTCATAGACCTTTTGTATTTACCTGTTGAATCATGCATTAAATCGTCAGTATTATAATTTTGAGAATAACAGGGCAGGACTTCAACAAGAAAAATGTTCCCTCACCCTCAAATGCATGGGCTCATTAACCCATTCATCACGTTTCTTGCACACCTGCCATTACAAGGAGCTCTGTCAGGAGCTACGAGGACTGTGAAAGTGAATAAGGTACGAATGGGTTCTACACCTAAGATCAGAATAAGAGGTGTAGATCTCTTGTTACTTTCTCCACTCCATGTGTTTAAACATTTAGATAATGTCATAATATGCAGAAAATGTATTTTCTTCCATCACACCATGGGGATTTACCTCGTAGGGTTTGTTTTTCAAATTTAACAGCTCCAGAACTTGTGAAAAAATGATGACTTCCCCCACCCAACACCCCCCTTCCCAAACGGGACACTCCTGTATGCCGTCTAGGTCACTACCTCACACAATTTCTGAGGGTCAGCGTTCTGGGAATGGGTTAGCTGGGTTCTTCTGGCTCGTAGTTTCTTGTGAGGTTGCAGCCAGTCTGTTGGCTGGGGCTTCAGTCATCTGAAGACCTGATGGGGCTGTGAGATCACCGGCATGGCTGTTGGCAGGAGGCCTCGGTTGTTACCATGTGGTCTCTTTGTGGGGCTGCTCAGGACGTGGCGACTGGCTTCCCGTAGAGTGAGCAATCTGAGAGCAAAAGAGAGAGGGAGAGAGAGGAAGTGGAAGATGGAAGCACAGCATCTTTTACACTGTCATCCCAGAGGTGACTCACCATTACTTCTGCCATTTCTATTGGTCGAATGGACCAACCCTAGCACAATGGGAGGTGTGGGGTCTGGGGCCATCTTAGAGCTCCCATGATGGGGAAAGGACTGAACAGGATTGAAGAGAAGATCCCTCTAGTCCTGTGACTATCTGATCTTTGAATTTATTTAGAGGATGAGACTCTTTTCTATTTGGCCCCATTAAATGAAAGTAAGAAAGGTTCTAATACACTTCTCCTTTGCAATAAATGGTGGATGCCAAAAATGCCTTATAACACTCCTAATGAAATAGAACATACTTTTGTAAACTTTGGTCTCTTTGTCTATGGCCCTTATAGCCCACTGAATATGCTGGAGCTTGGTAGAACTAGAGGTATTCCTCTAAGCTGGAGGCTAGGACCAGAACACCTGTGCAGAGAGGCTATGGGAGATCAGAACCCTAGTAACAACTAGACACTGGGTGGTGCTGAGTCCCAGTCAGTACAGACGGTGGGCAAAGCAAGTGGGAAGTCCAAGCAGGTGAGGACAGAAAGAAACTTGGACAGAGATTTACAAGTGAGTCAAGGAGCAAGTGGGTCTAAATCATGCCCCTCAGAAAACTGACTTTGACTTGTGTGGATGAGTCTGGGTGAAAATCATGGGAGTTGTTCTTTCTGTTGTTTTCCCAAAGCACCTTTTCACCTGTTTAAATAATTCCAGCCCCAGCTGGCATCTGGGCATGGTGCAAGGTTCTGTCATGTCGCCAATATAGGGCAATTGCATCTAATGAGATGGAGGCCCATTGTAGGATAAGATTAGTGATTACATAAGATTATATTCCATCCTGAGGCTGTAAGAGGCTTACACAGTGGTGGAGATCTGCATAAATGTGATTAACTTCAGCTAATTAGGACCCTTCTAAACCTGAGAAATCTGGATTCCAGAAGCAGAGATGAGAACACTTGGACCACTTTACTGAATTACAAAGCAGCTTACCATTTGCCTGTGGCCGGTGCTTGTTTAAATCCTCAAGTAGTAAAGGCTTTAGCTGAGGATATTCAGTCTGGCCTGAACAGAGCAGCTGTCTACAAAAACCTTGGATTTATCCGGTGGGGTCTCTAAGATTTTGATTGTTGGACTATAATTGTTCAGAGGGAGTCCGCCGCATCCAGACCATGCAAAAAAGGCGAGAAGCCCCACTTTCTCTTAGAACATTGAAGAAAGAAGAGCATTTATTAAACATGATGCAACCTGCTTTCTGGATTAAGAATGGCAGAGGTGTTTCTTTCCAGGTGTTAGATTTGCCTAAAAACCACGGCTCTCCATAACAAGTGGAGAGGTCCTGCTTTTCTTCAGGTTCTACCTGCCTTGAGGGTGATACTTACGTAGCATCAGACAATCGTCTCTTCTCCTCAAGTTCAGTCGCTTTCGGGTTCTGCTGAGCTTTCCGCCATCCTGTGGTTTTGCCCGATGTGCTGAAGAGATGCGTGTTTCAGGCCTTCACAGGCTTGCAGAATGTCCTCAGCCTTTGCTTAGGTAAGTGTTCAAAATCCCTCTGATATGCAGCCTTAGTAACTGTTTCTGGTCTCTGTGTATTGGAATATGTGCTAGAAAGGAGAGCTGCATATCACCCCAAGAATAGCTCCTGTAGGCATGTGTGTCCGAAGGCCCCTCTCCGCACTGAGTTCTCTGCGGCTAAGGTGTGGACACGGTGCTTGTCCTGATTGGGAATACGGACTGGAAACTGGACCTTTGCTTTGAAGCACTATGACGCTGCCTAGGTAACCCCATTAAATACTTCCCTCCAGAAACCCCGATCCCTCCTCCAACTAGTGCAAGCAAATGTCTGCACCGTGGGCACACACACCGTAGATGCAGGGTTAACTATATCCGACTTTGTTGTGTCTTAGACTACTATTAGCTTATTTGCTTAGAAGTGTAGAGTAGTGGTTAAGGACTCCAGCTCTGGGGTCTCACTTCAGCTCCTGGTGTCTGAAGCTTGACGCTCCTCAATGTTTGACCTCGAGTGAATTACTTAACTTCTCTGAATGTCAGTTTCCTCAATGTTAGATCTATCTATCTATCTATCTAATGTATCCTCTGTCTATCATCTTTCTCTCTCTGTCTCTCTCATATCTGTGTATCTCTATTGCCTATCTATCACTACGTCTATCAATCTTCTGTCTCTCTAGTATCTCTGTATCTATCTGTCATCTATCTATCCGTCATCAATCTATCAGTCTTCTATCTATTATCCACGTCTATCCATACCTCACAGGTTGTTGTCAGGATTAAACAAGTTGCTTTATGCAAAGTGATTCAAACAGTGCCTGGCCCATAGGAAATATTTAATAAATGTTAGCTTTTAAAATTGTCTAGTGGCACCCTTAACGTCACCCATTTTATAACAGCCAAGTTTTACCTTCTCCATTTTCTTACTTGCATACATGCCCTGCTGTGTTGCTTTTATCTTTAAATGTTGTGTACGTGTTCATCCCTATCTGAAGGGCATGAAAGGCAATTGGAAATGCTGTTAATTTGGACTAATAAGTAGATCTACATATTTAGCAAATTTCCAACCCAAATCGTAATGCCTTTCCTTTTATAACTAGACGGCACTTTTTCTGAAGTTCCTAATGAAGAAGTGCATGAAAATAAAGATATTTTTGTAAATTAATAAGAGGGCTGCTTGCCATACAGGTGAGACATTGCATTGATGACCCAGGGTGGGGGATTGAAAGGACTCACAGACTCCACAGGGTACACAGGACACATAAGTGAAGACAAAGGATGCAGCAAACAGGAGAAACTGCTGAAGGTCACGGTCACAGAGGGGTTCCAAGTGTCCAGGTGCAGCTACTTTCCCTGCATCCCCCTGGTCCCTTCTCACCTTCATGGGATGTACTTTATGAACCACTGAGAAATATAGCTCAACGTCAGAGGAAATCAGTGAGGAAAGGGTAAATTAGTCAATAAATTATAACAGTGTGTTCTAGGCATTTGCTGTTTTTCTGGAGCCATCATTTCTATTTTATAAGTGACCTTTGATTTTACTTCCTGGTAGCCCAGGGACTCTTCTGATGGTCATATTGCAGTAAGATACCAAGAATACATAAATTTCAGGGAAAATATATTATTACAGTTCTCTGTCAAATTTTCAAAACTATGCTGTCCTACATGACTTCGGTGCCATAGGTATTGCAGAAGTAAGACCAAAAAAATGAGAGAGAGAAAAACACCATATTTTCTGTTTTATCCTAATTTTTACTGGAAGTCTATGAAGTTTACTAAAGAATCTCTTTTCATTTCATTTTTAGATATTTTCTATTTTAATACAAGGCAGATGTCTATCTTATCATGAACTTTAACACCAGTATTCTTCCAGTTTCTTTTTGTATACAGCAAAGTTTTGATAGGCATACTTAAAAATGTCCTTTAAAGGTATACATTTAAATGTATTTATCATCTTCAAAACGTTTGTTACTATTACTTGTGCTTGTTGAGTAAGGCACTCAATTTTGTCTTCCAAGCTTGTTTCTAGGACAGGAGGTTCCTTGGAGACCGAGCATAGATATGCTGGTCATTGGAAAATTGTCTATTTTCTCATTATTATAAAATAATACATTGGCATTCTGTGTTGCAATCTGCTGGTCTGGCCTCTGGGAGCCAGGTTCTTTTAATCAGTTCCTTAGGGCTTTAGTTAAATGCTCTTCGTCCTCCAGAATTGAGAATAAAAGGAGCATTTTACAGCAGATGTCAGAGACAAGATCTTACGACAGGGTGAATAGGGTACAGTGCATATGAAGGTTACGATGAACAGCTTTTTACTTCCTTGGTCAGAAAACTCTAAGATTCCGCAATAACTTTGTTTCTAATGGTATCATTATATCTCTGTTTATTAGTTTTATTCTAATGACCAATTCTCAGCCAAGTACACTTGCATATTTCAACAGTCAAGATACATCTGCAACAGAAAAAGTGGTTTTTTTTGTTGGTTAAAGGCAAATGAGGACTGGAAAAGATGTCGTCAGCACAAATGTGCTCTCTTTCTGCTCTTTATGAATTAGAAAGCTTCGTCAGTGATTTCCTTTAAATTATAGGCTCCTAATCTTACCACCTAGCAGTCACATAATTACCAAGTCCTTATCTGTTGCCACTGATTTTCCATTTGTAACGTGTCCATTTTGGAATGAGAGAAGAATGGCACAAGGGATTCTCAAATAAGAAGAATAATGATAAAAACTTCAAATGTTCTGCCAAACAAGAATAAAGCCACTCTCATTTCATTTCCACACCATCTTCTTATCTACATCACAGTCTGTCCTGGAGACTCCTGCAACAGCTGGGATATTAACACAATATGGCTGATGTTTCAAAGTCAAGTTCAAGTTTGGCAGCAACACTGAACTTGATATAATAAAATAAAAGAATGGGGACTTCCCTGGCGGTCCAGTGGTTGGGACTTCGCCTTCCAATGCAGGGGGTGCGGGTTCGATCCCTGGTCGGGGAGCTAAGATCCCACATGCCTCGTGGCCAAAAAACCAAAACATAAAACAGAAGCAGTATTGTAACAAATTCAATAAAGACTTTAAAAAAAAAAAAAGAATGAAGCTATTCAGTCTTAAATGTTAATGGAAAGATCTGTTGGCTTCCTTCTTTTCTTGACGCTAACTTATCAGCACCTCTTGCTAATATGAATAAAACTTTTTAATTTTGCATGTATATGTAAAGTATTATTGGTGTATATTTAATTATATTAATTGAGTCTTATAGATGTTTTCTATGTTAATTTCACAAAGCAAAACAGGATAACTGGAGAAGGAAAGTCATGTGATATTTAAAATATAACAAACATGGAAGAAACACTTAAGAATATTGAGACTTTAAGATGCGTTATTGTTCTGAGCCAGCCTGATCAGAGGTAGTGTAGGGTAACGGAAAAACACTGGGAAGGAAGTCAGGAGACCTGGGCTTATTGTGATTTTTTTTTCTGACAATTTTTTAACTGTCTCATTTTCTGCATTGGGAAAATGACCGTGTTGGGTTATTAGGTCTGATGATGTCAAAACTCTCAGAGTTCAAACATTACCTGATATTTTCACTTCCTCGTGTTGTCACTAAAGTATAGGGGTTTTAAAAGCTTGATGAACTAAAGGTGAAGAATCACACAGAACCATTGTTTAATTTTGTCTGATGCCATACTGCAGATTAAATTGTAGTCTGCTTCAGGAAATGTGCTAGGCACTTTCATTAGTTATTCTCCTAAAATAACTCTCCATTTAACAGCTGAAGAAACTAAGAGAATTTAATTGAGTTTGTTAAGGTCGCACAAGCAGTGAAGGGCAGGCAGAGCTGGGATGTGACCTGATCTGCTGTCTCTGTATACAAAGCTGTTTCCCTAAATCTCTGACTTGGCATAATATTTATATCTAGATTATGACAATATTAATTAACATTACACTGATGTTTTTTACACGTAAAATAGAAAGTGATGTGTAGTACAATTTGAAGAAATGCTGGTGGAACGACTGACACTGATCATTGAAATTATCTTTTACAGAATGATTATTTTGGAAACACGTTTCATTTAAATCTGCCTAAATCTGCCTGCATTATTAACTTTTCACAATACATTAGTATAACTGATAACAGAAATAAAATGGTTTTCCAAGTTCCTCGCTCACTGGTCAGTATTTACTGACATGGCCATGATCCCAGTATAACTAATAGATGGGTTCAGAGATGAGCAACAGGCCACAGAAAAGGGAAATGGAAGTTTTATGCGGGGAAGTAGACTAGGGATGTCTTCCCATCCACTGATCACGGATACAGTGGATTCTTGAGACAAAATAAATTTTGTGGTTTTAAAGTGAAAAAAAAAAAAGAGATTTTATTACTAGCAAGAAAGGAAAATAGACACTGGGAAAGAAATTGAAGTTCCAACATATACCAAATAAGGTTCCAGAAAGACATAATAAAGTAATAGGGAAGGAAGTTTTCTGGAATTGAAAAAAAAAAAAAGACATGAAACTTCAGTATGAAAAAGCACAATGTCTCAATAACAACAAATAAAAACACGTTTATTCATAGGCACATTGTAGGAAGACTATGGGCCATCAAATATGAAAATAAATATCTAAACAGCTATCAAAGAGAAAAGACAGAATGTCTACCGAAAATGACCATTGAAAAGTCTACTCTTCAGGAGAAATGAACATCGCAGGACAATAAAATGGGTAAGCTATAGTGTTAGGGGGATAATGGAAATGACCTGAATAGAAATCAGGAGATCTATGAAGAAAAAGACAAAAACCACGTCAGAAGTGAAAAAAAAAATTATTGGGTGGCTTAGAGTGAATCAATTGAAATATACTAAGAAACTTTGAAGAAAGGCAGAAAAACGATGAAGAAGATGAAAATGTAATAAAAGTGAAAGGTTCAGAGGGAAAGAGTTTGTGACTGAATGCAGGAAAAATGGCCCCAAGTAGATATAATTGGAGTTACTGAAGAAGTAAAACAAAATAAAGGAAGAGAACCAATATTTAAAATAACAATTCAGGTAAATTTTCTGGGAAAGTGAGGAAAGGCTGAAGTTTATTTCTTGAAAATGGCCATTGTTTTCCCAGGAAATTGAACTGAAATCACTAAACCTGAGACAAAGCCTATTAAAAGAATTCATTGGACCTCCTGAAAAAAAAAAAAAGTTACTGATGTGGTTAAATGAATTAGACAAACTTGAGACCAAGTAGTCCTCCAAGTACAGGCTTTGGGACAACAGCACTGAAGGGGCGGGAACTCAGGGGACAGAGTGGACACATGCGCTGCATGAAACATCACTGAAAGGATGACCATCATCAAGTGGGGAAGCCTTAGCAAAGAATCGATGCTGATAACTTAATCCTGTTAACTGACGAGCTAAGATTAAAACAAGAATATGTTCTGACAATGTAGAAAGAAACACGTAAATAATGGCAATTAGAGGAAGAGACAAAGGGAAATTAGAGTAAGATCATTGAAAATAGAAAATCACAGAAAATAGGTGTGAGTCAAACAATACAATTTAAGCCTCACAGACCTAATAGCAGTGGTTATGTAAGAAAACAAAAAGAGGACTCTGCATTGTAAAAGGTATAAACATACATTTGACAACTAGAACAAGTTTAAGCCTTTGAAAAATACCAAAGGAATTTAAAAAATAATAACAGAGGTGACTCCCCATATAAAGAAACAATAAATATGACATAATACATACAGGTATTATAACAAAAAATTATGTGACAGATCTGAGACCAATATATCAGTCATATCAATAAAAGGTGCATGGGTTTGACTCATCTATTAAAGCTAAAGCAGGACTTCCCTGGCAGTCTGGTCCAGTGGTTAAGACTCCACACAACCAATGCAGGAGACATGGGTTCAATCCCTGATCAGGGAAGTTCCACAAGCCATGTGATGCGCCCCCCGCCCCCCCAAAAAAGCAAAACCATCTTCACAGTGGCACATAAAATAAAACCTCGCTCTATGTTGTAAGTAAAGACACACCCAAGGCACATTGATTCAAAAAGCTAAGAATAAAGGGATGAGGGACCGTATACCAGGCATGGAAACAATAAGAAGATTGGTGCTGCAATTCTGATTTGGGATGAAGGAGAATTCAGGCAAAAGAGCATCATATGAGGTTACTTTATAATGCTAAGAGTAAAAACTCATAACCAAGAAATGATTTTCTATGCCCCAAACAGCCACTATCTGCACAAAGCAGAAACTACAGGAGATGCAAGGGGAGATACACATAAACACACTAATAGTAGAAAATTTTAACATACCACATGGTGAAAGACAGGTCAAGTGCACAGGTAAGTAAGAATATAAAGGATCTAAAAAACATCTGGAATAAAGTAGCTCTTATGTATATATATATATATATATATATATATATATACCTATATCTGTCTATTTCTGTATCTATGTATCACTATATATAATAATATATCCTGAAAATAGAGAATATACCTTCTTCACAACTGCACATAGATCATGTACAGAAAGTATGTAATTTTGATCATATATCAGATCATCAAGAAAGCATTCGTAAATTCTATGTAGTAAATATATTTCAAACAAAACTCTTTAATCAAAAAAAAAAACCCCCAAAATCCTAGAAATTGAAAAGAAATTAAAAACTCCTCAAATTCCTTCTATTTGGAAATTTAAAGCTTTCTATTAAACAACTATAGGAAGAAGGGAAATATGAATTGAAATTTCAGAATTTCTGGAAAAAATAATAGGAACTTATATTACATATCAGAATCAATGGGATACATTTGAAGCAGTGACAAGAGGAAAATATATAGCCTCAAATAGCTCTAGCAATGAAAGCAAGAGTGAAATAAATGTATTTACAATTTAAAAAGTTATTCAAAGTACAAGGTAAACAGAACAAAAGCACAAAAGCACAATAAGAAAATAATAAAGAAAAATTAATGCGGTTTGGAACAGAAAAATATTGGATGACTCTAATAATTCAAAATGTTGCTTCTTTGAAGATATCAAAAAAAAAAAGAAAGAAAAGAAGAAAATCCACTGACCAATTTCATCAAGGAAAATGGGAGAAAACACATATACAAAATATTTATTGATACAGAGGAATTTGAAACAACATAAAACATTTTTACTACTCTATGGAAATATATTTGAAAATCTCAGTGAAATGAGCAGTTTCTTAGGAAAATAAAATTTATCCAAGTTAATCCCAGTAGAGACAAAAAGCTTCTATTCATTCCTATAGAAGAAATAGGAAAGTTATCAAGGCCACAAAAAGTACCAGGCCCAGATGCTATCACAGGGGACTTCCACCAAATCATTACATGACCAGATAATCTCAAAGTTAAAAAAAATTGTAGAAAATGAATGAAAACTTCTAAATTCATTTTATGAAACAAGATTAACATTGACACAGATGTGCCAAAAATAAAATATAAATCAATGTTGCTTATGAATATAGTGCAAAAATACTAGTTACAATATTAGTAAACAGGTTGAAAACCACGTTAAAAGTAAGTACACCATGACTAAGTGAAATGTATACTATGAATGCAAATCTGATTTAGTATTAGGAAAGCTTTTTTTTTTTTTTAATTTTATTTTTGGCTTTGTTGGGTCTTTGTTGCTGTGCGCGGGTCTTCTCTAGTTGCGGCAAGCGGGGGTTACTCTTCAATGCAGTGTGCGGGCTTCTCATTGCGATGGCTTCTCTTGTGGAGCATGGGCTCTAGGCACATGGGTTTCAGTAGTTGTGGCTCACGGGCTCTAGAGCGCAGGCTCAGTAGTTGTGGCACACGGGCCTAGCTGCTCCGTGGCATGTGGGATCTTCCTGGACCAGGGCTCAAACCCGTGTCCCCTGCATTGACAAGCAGATTCCTAACCACTGCCCCACCAGGGAAGCCCAGGAAATCTATTAATATAACTCCCCATACTAATGAGTCTAAGAGGAAAAATCATATAATTATCTCCAAACGTGGTTTAAAAAGTTTTGAATTTGGCAAAATTCAACACCTGTCCTATTAAAGACTTTCAAGAAAATAAGTACGGATAGGTACTTTCTTAACATCATAAGATATAAATACCTCAGTCTTAACATCAGACTATTAACGGGGTGGAAAGAGGCATTCCCTACGTGGTCAGGAACAAAGCAAGAATATTTAGCAGGTCGTGGGAAGCCAATGCAATTAAGAAAGAGAGAACAATTGGGACACAAGACTTAGAAGAAGAGTAAAACCACTATTAATAGCTGATATGAAAGCATGCTTGGAAAGCCCTAGAGAAACAATAACAAAACTAACTCAAACCATAAAAGGATTTATCAGGGTAGTAGAACATAAACTTTGCACACAAAAATCAATAGTCTCCATATACAGAAAAAAAATAACCAATTAGAGTATAATGGAGGAGAAAACCCCATTTATAACAGCAACAAACAAGATAACATATTTAGGAATAAATTTAATAATTTAAATGGATTAAATCCATCTATTAAAAGACAAGTATTCTCAGAATGGATTAAAGAAAGTCTAGGTACATGCTGTTTAGAAGAGTTATCTATGTACCTAAAATACAAGGATATAGAAGGGTCGAAAATGTAGAAAGGGAAAAAGATAAACCATGGAGTTATTATCTTAAAGAAAGCTAGATTAGCTATATGAGAAAAAAAGTTATGGGGAAAAGAATTAAGGAGAATAAAGAAGGAGATTTCTTAATAATAAAAGCAATATTTCCTCAGAAAATATAAAAATCATGTCCCTTATTCACCTAACCCCATGGCCTCAAAATATTTAAATCAATAGAAAAGGGATAGATTATAAAACTCACTGACAAATTTACTCTCATAGCAGAGATTTTAATAAACTGAGAGAAGAAATCAACAGATCATTGTCATTTGTATATTATGCCTCATTCACTCTTCACGATAATCTTATGAGGTAGAGACAATTATTATCCCCAGTTGAGGGAACTGGGAGCACGGAGTGGTTAAGTAACTTGCTCAGGGACACACAGCCAGTAAGTGGTAGACCCAGGAATCAAAATTTAATGATCTAGCCCCAGAGCCTGTGTGTTCACGCTCTGAAGGCAGATGGGGGGACCTCACCAATTAGCTGTGACCTTAAGTTACCTTACTTGCATTACTGTACTTAGGTTCTCAGTTTACCATCTGTAAAATAAATGAATGGTGCATGGTGCCTGGTACATAGTGGGTCTCAATAAATGGTAACTCGCAGCGGTCTCAACCTCTCTCACTGCCATCTAATCCAGCTTTCCCTCCTGAAGAGGCTCCTGAAGAAGGGGCTGTCTCTTCATTCCCTGGTTCATTTCTTACATATCACTCTAATTTGTCTTCCCCAGCTTTAGAAAGATTCAGCGGACAACTCAAGAAAAGAATTGCCAGAAGACAGGCACAATTAACTCACAACAAGAACTACATTTGACTAGTAAACATTTGATAAAAGTAAAGGTCACCCCCACTGGTATTCCAAAACATGAAAAATTAAAACAGCATTTTCGAATATCAGGTTGGAAGCCATTTAACAATGGTTAATACTCAGTGGTGGCCAGGTTGTGTGAGAAGTTTATTCTCGTTCATTGTTGGTTGGAATTTTACTATGTATAATCTCTCTGAAAAGCTTGTATCAAACATTTTTTAAAAGTTCACATATGACTATAATTCTACTTCAAACACTTATATGAAGATAATGACAGACAATTACTGAGTTCTTGTGATGTGCCAGCATTGTTCTAAAATCACGTGTAACTTTTGCTGTGGGCTCCCATCTGTAGCCCAGCTCATATTTAAAAATCTTTTTATTGGTGTATAGTTGACTTATAATGTTGTGTTAGTTTCAGGTGTACAGCAACGTGAATCAGTCATACACATACATATATCCATTCTTTTTCAGATTCTTTTCCCATAGAGGTTATTACAGAATATTGAGTAGGGTTCCCTGTGCTACACAGTAGGTCCTTATTAGTTATCCATTTTATATGTAGTCGTGTGTATATGTCCATCCCAATCTCCCAATTCATCACTTCCCACCCACATTTCCCCCTTGGTAATCATAAGTCTGATTTTGAGATCTGTAAGTCGGTTTCTGTTTTGTAAACAAGTTCAACCGTATCATTCTTAATTAGATTCCACATATAAGTGGTATCGTATGATATTTGTCTTTCTCTGTCCCACGCCCAGCTTCTTTTTGAAGAGGCTCAGAGACGCAGCTGGGGACACTCCCCTAGAATGCAGGTGGCTCAGGGGGCTCACATTCTTGGCATTCTCCTGCTCTGAGTTCCCCAGATTGGCCAAGAAAGTAGGTACCTCATCATGGGGAGGTTTCTGGAATTTCCACCCTGCCTTCAAGTCCCAGCCAACCACAAGCCTTGAAATTATCCCCATGGGTAATCAAGCCTGATAATGGTCCCCAAGGAGCTGAAAGCACAGCCGGCCTTGGGATGGATTTGGAGGCTGCCAGAGGCAATCCGAAACTAAACTCCTGGCTGGACCCGCAGTGGGGTAAGACACCTCAGGGACAGTGCACGGGACATTGTTTTTATTCCCTGCTCTGAATTTTTCTTGTTTTCTCCATGTCCTGTGTTGTAAACGACGCTTTCAAGTGTTTTCTCCTGTCTCCTTTGCAGATGATTTTTTTCTTGAGATAAGCAGTACCATCCGCACATTCCCGCATCATACAGAGCGCGGTGTCTCACGAGAGACGCACACTCGGTAAGGACTGATGGAGTGACTGAATTGCCACTCCACGAGTTTTCTCATATTGTCGCTTGATAGTTCCCCTCGTATTTTAGCAAAGAAGATTACATAAAAGAGTAGAAGAGATTCCAAAGCAAAGAATGTAATTGCAGCCTAGTGTGGGCAGATCTGGCACAGCTGACTAACAGGTACAGCTGTTCAGGCTTTTCTGTAGCTAGGCAGCTATGGCATATTTTCAAACTCAAATTATATTTGTATTTTCTTGGGTTGACATCCCAAGTTCACTGTGTAAGGTTCACATTTAGGATAATAAAGAAAAAGAAAAAGTGAAGCTTTTACACCTTGCATTTTTTTTTTAGGTCAGCATCAGCAATTAGGAGGCAAAAAGGAGGTGGGGAGGAGAGAGAAATAAGAAGAAAAACCTCAACCCTGCTTTATAGAAATTTATCATACAACTCTACTGGAATATTTGACCAGATCTGAAATGCAGCTTTTTGATTTAGCAGGAAGTTTTGCTATCTAACCGGCAGGCAACTGACAGCCCAGAGTCCAGAGTATTTTTTCCTGGAGCTTCTACTCCAAAAGCGGCTGGCCCTGGCTGTAACAGATATTCTTCTATCAGCTGAGAAATGGGATTAGATAGCAGTTAGGGTCTAGTGGAATCTAATCCAGTATATTTCAAAATTTTATTTAAAAGAGATATTTTATAAAAAATCATCTACTTAATTCACAACCCAGTGGTTTAGATTTCAAATTTCCAAATCAACTTGAAATCTATTTAATTCAATAAATAAGCAATCAAATAAGCCAACCGCCGTACTAGGTATGGAGATTGCTCTGGGTATGTGGCAGGTTATGCCCTCAAGGAGCACGTGATCCAGCGATTCTTCAGAAAATATTTGCCACTGTTGACTTACATGCTGGCATATCTGAAGATGAGAAATCACACAGTTCTTGGAAAAGGCCTTGATTTCTGTGCATCCTGAATGAGTTCACCACTGAGCTTATCCAGCACATACGGATTTTTCTCGGATGATCTTCAGTAGATACTTTTCAGAAGTGCTGAGAAGTTCATTGACGTTCTTAAGCACTTACCTTCCAGGTCTCCATCATAGCTTGAATTCCAGGTATCAAGGGCGAGCCCTTTAGAATTTCTCCTTGTGCTCTCTTACCAGTGCTTGGCCTCCCATCTCATGGCACACACTGGAGACATTGGGACTTCTGTCCGGTATGTTGTAATTTCACCATAGCAGTCGCTCTAATGCTGATGTCATGTGGCTAAACGTACTTCACTAAGTACCTTCTGATGGCATCCGAGCACTAAAATGCCACTCTGTGGTGTGTTCTCTTTACTTATGATATCGGTCTCAATGCTTTTGTTGTTGTAAGAAGAAAAATATTCTCCACATTTTTTTAAGAGGGAGAAAGAAAATCTCCCAGAGCAAAGAAAGACCTCTCTTGAAATGCTGAGGGGTGGAAGACAGTCGTCAGAAAGCTGTTTGAGTTTTTCTCTTATAGATGGATCCCTGACTTTTCAGTATCTAAAATGCCACTATTACGTGACAACTTTCATAAGAGGAAAGGCTATACCTTGGCAGATTACAGCATGTTTTCATTCATTCACAGTGAATCTTCTGGACTCATTATTGATAAAAATGAGCTGGCCTTCCTTTAAAGAATGACTAAGTGCTTTTCATACAGATAGGCTCTTTGGTCCTTTCTATTTTAGAAAAGCACATAGATAAGAGTTTCTATATTTTCTCTGGTCCTGAATGCCTTCCACGGACTGCAAAGGTTACCAGTAGCCATGAAGCAACGCAGAGGATGCCAGTCGGAGTGGTGTCTGCTGGCCGGCCTCCCTGTGCCGTAGGACCTGCTAAGGCCGGTGATGCGGGGTTTCTGCACCTGGCACTGGGGACTCCCACCTCCTTCTACAGGAGCTGCTGCCACCTCTTGTTATACGAGGCAAGGCCGCAAGGGAACCTCTTCCCCTGAATTTGTGTCACGCCCTGGTGTTTGGGGCTCCTGACCTGTCATTCATTCATGAAGCAAGTATTTATTTATGCACCTGCTATGGCCTAGAAACCCTTCAAAGTCTTGGGATGATGCATCAGTGAAGAAATAGACAGTGATCCCCACCCTGATGGAGGTTCATATTAAAGTGGGACCAAAACATCCCATGTGTGGAGCAGAGTCTGGAGAAGCTGATTTGGGTGAGAAATCAAAGGAAGGAAAGTGGCGAGGGACCAGGATGTCCTGGTGGAGAGCAGGGGCGGTCAGTGCTGTGGCTAGAGGGGGACCACAGCCGGCCTTCCTGCTGGGCTGCCCGTCTTGCCCAGGGCTTCTCTGGTGTCAGATGAACCAGGAGTAAAGACCAGAATCACTCACAGGAGGGTGAGGCCAGAAGTCAAGTGTGGACGAGGAAACCATGAGCCTTTCTCCAGAGCTGTGTGAACAGACCTCCAGAGGAGCCTCTCGGTGTCTGTCGGAAGCCCTTCTCCAGTGCCTGGAGCTTTCTTTTCCCTTGTTGCTTAGAATCACTTTGTACTTTATGAGCTCTCTACTCCAAAAAAGAGGGTGAATTAGTGAACTGATAACGTTTCTTGTGGCTTCAGCAAATATAAAGTGTGCATATAATATTTCAGAGCATAAGGTATTAGGTGGATTACAAATATGGACCTTTCTAATCCATGGTCCAAATCTAGTCCGATGGTTTCTGGCTCTGGCGAAAATGTATTCTTCTGGAAAAATGTAACAGGGAAACTGGATCAAACCTGTCCGATTCCACTCTGGGCAAGTGTCTGACGCACATTCAAGCTGGGTTGCCCACAATGCCCTTGTGGGCTGAACTAAAGGCCACGTCTTACAGTGTGAAATACAGGGAGGACTGTCTGAAAGCGGGGAAATCTCCGAGAGACCTAATGAAAATACTTCCAGTGCCCGTCCTGGCCGGAATATCTTCCATCAACTATTATTTGGGGACGAAAAGTAACTAGACCAAAGAAGATTAAACGCATGCTCACTCATTTGTTCTGAACTTTTCAGAAGCAATTAAAAAAATCTGAATCAAAATCTTCTTCTGATTACAGGACAGTAAGTAGTGTACCCCTTTGTCTCCCCATCCCTTTCTATTTTTCTATCTCTAACATCATGGAATTGACTGTCGATATTTTAAAGTTAGGTGATGATGATTCAAATTCCTTATGACGGAAGAGATAGACAAATATGCCATAGCTGGATTTTGAAGGCAAAACTGTGTGTAATTGAATATTTGCTTTCAATACATGTAACTTGAGGATCTAAAATAATTCAGTAATAATTTATTCAACACATATTCAGTCAGTGTTTATCAAATTCTTACCATGGGGGAGGTGTCCTCTGTCAGGCCCTAGGGGTTAATAAAATGACCAAGAATCTGTCCTTTTTCTTTAGAATCTTAACATCCAATCAGGGAGCCAGGTGTGTCTGTAAACGATTTTATTCCAATGCAGATATACAATAAGTAAGAGACAATATAATACTGAGGGTAAAAGAAGGGAGAGGTCAGTTTTGTCTATGAACACTTTAAAAAAATCTGTGGAATAGCTTCTTAAAGAATCTAGAACTGGAGAAGTCATTTAAAAGATGCCTGGAATTCAGAAGGGCAATTCATGCAGAGGGAACAACTTGAAGAAAGACAACGGACTGATTATATTAGGGGCAATAGAACTTTATCAATTTAGGGGGCTTTTAAATACCAGAATGAAAAGTTTGAAATAGAAAGCAACTGACTATTTTATAACAAAGGAGTGGCATTCTCTGCTCTGTATTTATGGAAACAAACCTGATGATGGTAACGGTAAAGAGCACAGATTTGGAAGAAGCAAGATGGTAGGAGGAGGGCTGTCAACTCCAGTTAGGAACCTGGGCAGTGGCGGCAATAAGATAAAGGTGGATGCGAGGAAGTGGATTTAATGATTGTTCAGAGTGGAATTAGAGAGGCATTGATGATCTATCTGAGTAGGAGTAGTTTGCCGTGTGTCTGTGGGGATTATGTGGTATAAATTCTGTTTAGAAAATGTTGTTTCAAAGGTTTGGGAATCTTGTATCAAGATGTTAATCAGGCAAATCAAAATGTGGTTTTGGAGCTCATAAGATAGATCAAAGCTGCAGACAGGGGTTTGTATTCCATCAGCTTAGTATTGCTAGTGGAAGCCGTCAGAGTAGAACATCTTGCCAAAGGAGAATGTGTCGAGTGAAAAGGAAGGAGAATGAATATTAAGGTAGGTAACAGCTATAACAATGATGACAGCCATAGCAGCAACTAAATCCCTACGTCAACGGCTGTGGCAGTGAACTTCCCAGATGGCCCTGAATGATTCTCAGCTCCTGGTGTCATGTCTGTTTTGGTCAAATAATGTCCCCCCCAAAATCCTGCCCCCCTGGAACCTCAGAATGTGATCTTTTCTAGAAATAAGGTTTTTGCAGATGTAATCAGGTTAAGGTGAGGTCATACTGGATTGGGTGGGTCTGTAAATCCATGACTGGTGTCCCTATAAGAAAAGGGAGATCTGTAGACACAGAGTGTAGAACCCCATGGGAAGCTGCACGCAGAGACTGGATGATATATCTATAAGCCAATGACAGCCAAGGATTGCCAGCACCCACCAGAAGCTAAGAGAGAGGCAAGGAAGAGAGTCTCCCTTCCAGAAAGAAGCAGCTCTGATGACCCCTCGATTTTGGACTTCTTGCCTCCAGAGCTGTGAGAGAAGGCTAGTTTAAGCCACCTGATTGGTGGTACTTTGCTACAGCAGCCCCAGGAACTAATACAAGGTCCTGTGCTGTCCTCTCTCGCATTGGACAGGGCTGGGCTGCCTGACCCATGGGATATTGCTGGCATGACAACGTGTGGCTTCCACCTTGCTCTCTCTTGGAGCGCCCTCTGGGGGGAGCCGGCCGCTGTGTCTGAGGACACATAAGCAGCCCAGTGCAGAGGTCTTGGGGTGAGGAACCGCAGCCTCGGTCAGCCACCGGCACTGCCTTGCTGGGTCAGATGTCGGGCCACACTGGAAGAGATGCCCCAGCCCGGTCAAGCCTTCAAACGATTGCAGCCCAGCCAACATCTTGCCCGCGGCCTCCCAAGGGGGCCTGAGACAGAGCACCTGGCGAAGCTGACTGCAGATTCCTGACCCACGGAAATTGTGCAAGCTTATAAATGCTTGTTTTTTGAGCTGCTAACTTTGCAAAATGACTTTTACACACTGAAACAGAATGGATTCTCATTTGGAAGGGTTTTTCTTTTCCCTTCTCCATGGCTACACCTAAGGCAGGTTATGGGGAACATCCTCTCCTTAAGGACTGAACATGCAGTTTGCTTTGGGCTTGTGCAATGTTTAGCTCCTCAAGCCTTTTTCAAGGCTCACCTAACAATCGTGGGATTTTTTTCATACCAGAGTCATGGTTTCCTGGGCAACACCTTCCCCTTAGACACCATCATGCTTCTGGCCTGTTTCTGGTCAGTCGTGTGTGGGAGAACCGTACCCAAGTTCATTCCCGGACGTGCCTTTCATCTTTTCTTCCTCCTTCCATGCTTCTTTCACCATATAAGCATCTTAAATAACAGGCTTAGGGGGGGTGGAGCCTGGTATTTAACGCAGCTCCAGGTCACTCTGTCCAACTGAGGAGTCTTATTAGCCTTTGTTGCCCAAAGCTCTAATCAGTCTTATTCCCTTCTATTTGGGGCCAGAAGCACTTGGCTTTTCTTTATTTTCAGAAGTTCTGTATTTCCTTTAATTTCAGCTTGAAAACCATCGATGTTTTGCCTAAGCTTATTTCATATGTTGCTAAGGGCAGCCCAAAGCAGCCCAACACATGATGCTCTGACTCTGCTTTATTTATTTCCTGCTTATCTAACCAGAGCATATGGGTCAACTTCAGAGTTTCTAGATGTAGGGGATTCTGTTCCTTATATTTTATCCAGGGACTCAGGCTGCCAAAGCGTTGCCACCTTGACATTGCCCTCCAATGTTCAGCCAGCACACATGTAAAGAAGATGGGGGATTATGCAGAGAATATTTTTATGGGTCTGACTTGGGGCATATATAGGTCATTCTCACTGGCTGTATGTGAAGCTGGGAAATGTAGCCTGACTGTGGCTTAAAATACAAGAAAATAGGATTGATGGTCAGCTAGCAGTCTCTGACACAGATATTGAATCTTGTAAAATACTCTCACTTAAGGCATAATTATCAGAAGAAAGGAAAGACGAAATTGAAAATGAAGCTCTTAGAATGGGATGGGATGCAGCAGAATCCAGTGACAAGGAAATAAATACATACATACATAAATAAACAAAACAAAAAGAAACAAGGAAAGTGATAATTCTAAGGACTGAGGGTCAGGTTTTGTGTTTAAGTCTGTAAATCTCCCTTGTCACCACTTATGTCTTCAGAAAAATACACTATGCACATTACATATGTGTATGTATGTATATTTAGAAATGGGTTGAGATTAAATGTTGGGTTTATGCAGTAAATTACAGATCAGATTGCTAGTTACACATACCTAGACCATCTTTAGATGTAGATCTTAAAACTACATTGGAAATATCGGGTGAAATAAAGCATACTCATATTAAAATTATGTCCACACTGGTTTCAAAATAGGTTGATTTAGTTAAATTGACCAGTTCACCAGGCTATGTGGCGGAGATGTGAAGAACGAAGGCTCTGGGTTCAGACAGATTTGCACTAGAATTCCAGCACTACCTCTCTCCAGCTGTGAGGCCCCCTGGGAGTCTCAGCCTCCCCATCTTTAAAATGGGAGTAGCAACCATAGTGCTTATTTTGTACAGGCTTTGATAGGATTGGTTAAAATAATAAATGGAAATCAATAAGCATAGTTCCTAGAACAAAACAAAATATACAATTTATTCATTTTTAAAGAAAGGGCCCAAGAAGTGGGTGATTGTAGCTGGAGCATAACCTCTAGGGGTTGCAAAATTTCCCACCTTCCTTCTCCCATAAGGAAGTGGCATGTAAAGGAATATGGTGGAAAAGTTAACCCTACGATGACTAGGACTTTTATACTTTCGTAAGTAAAGTAAGTAGAGCTTTTGAGTGGAAAATCCAAACGGTTAGAAGAGCTCTTTTCCATGTCCCTTTTTGATTTCTTTACCATTTAGATTTTCATCTTTTATTGTATTCCTCTTCCATGGGGGTAGTGATGAAATGTGATCCAGGATTTCCTGCAACCTGGGAGAAAATACCTCTCTCATCCCTCTTTCTAATAACTCTGAGTTATAAAGCCAGGTAGTTGCAACCTAGTGGGACCCAGGAGACAATAAGCATGAGGGAGGCCTCTTAAGGTCACATTTTGTCTGGGCTTCAACCTGGAGGGAAAATCAAGATTTCTTAATCTGACTCATGTTACCACATGAGGAGAATTTATAGAGATATGTGGCTGAATTTCTACTAATCACCAATGTGTGAATTTTTATGGAGTGCCTTTTGTGATATGTGCCCATAGAAGACTAGCAGAGAATGAATTTTCAGAAATTCTGATTCCTGGTTCTCTTCACAGAAGAGAGAGAATAATAGTGATAAGTGAACAAATAAAATGAGTAAATAAGGCTTCCACCTTGAACTGTATTTTGTTCCCTTTCTTGTGCTATTTTAAAAATGTCTACATCCTATCTATCTATCTATCTACTATCTATCTATCTATCGATCTATCATCATCATCATTTATTCACCATCTATGTATCTTTTATTTTAGTAACTGTTAGGAAACATTAATCATTTCTAACCCATACATTGGAGATTGCTTGATAAAGTACTTCTTTCAGTACTATAAATGGTCCCAGAATGTGTTCTGTACATTTATTCATATCATATTGAGTACATTTGCTTAGGGCAGTTTCTAAATATGATTCACTGTTGGAGTAAAGCAATTGTTGTACCCCTTTCCTATCATTATTCGGGCTGCCCTTATGTTAGCGGGTAATATGGTTATGTCTAATTCTGTGCTATGCACTCAATAATGTTTTGAGGTCTAAGTCACAATTAAAAGTGAGCCCAAAATACCAATTTTATATCAGGGCATTAATTCATTAGTTTCTTTCTCAGTAATATTTTTATGATGTTACTTGTTTCTATTCTAATTTTAAAAGAAGATTGATTTCATAGTAGTGTCTATTAGAAATAGAACAAGTAAGGAAAAATTTGTAAATTGTTACATAAAACAATTATTAATACATTTTATATTTCTAGTTGTTTTCTTCCATGTAAATACACATATATAAACTTGTGCTTATATGGTGAAAAAATTTGCTTATACAAATGTATATGTGGAGGGTAAAATTGGAATAACTCTGTACATGATGTATTGTTCATAATAGGGTCATGAATCTTTTTCTGACTTAACATGACATAATGAGCATTCTTAAATGTTATTAAGTAATTAAAAAACATCTTCTAATAGAATTACACTTTAGATTTGCATTTCAATCATTTTCCTGTTATTGGTGCTTTGGTTTTCTGTTATAAATAGTGCTGTGAATGATATTTATTATTATAGTTTCTTTATAATAAATGCTAGGAAGTAACATTACTGATTTAAAGGGTGCAATTCTTTAAAAAAAGTCTGCACTGTCTTGCACTCTCACCAATAATACATATTCACAAAATAACTCTTTATACTAAGTATTTACTAAGATTAGAGGTGAATATAATGCATCAGTGTTTCAACTTGTATTTCTGTAATTACTAATAAGATGGAATTTTCCCCATATTTTTATCAGGCATTTGTATTTCTTTCATGAACTGTCTTTACTTGGCCTTTGCCCACTGCATATTATGGATCTCAGAGAGATTAGATTAATAGCATCAAGAAAACAGGATGGTTCCATTATTTTCATGTGTTGATTATTGGCACAATTAGAGTGCCCTTCCTCCCTTCCCTATTGTGTTTTCTTCTCTATCATCTCTTTTGAAATATCAAACTCATAGAAAACAAAAAGTAGAAAGTAGGTGGGGTGAAGGGGGGGACTGTCAGCAGAACATTGGTCACAAGTCAGGGGCCACAAGGAGTGGGGTGAGGGGGAGAGCTCTGGAGCAGTGCATGCTGGGATTCATGGTGGGCTTTGTGTTTCATTGGTTGGGAGTATTGGGAGGTCCCACTCTGGTCCAACAGAACCCACCTGGATGAATGTCTACTGAACATGAGGATAGAGGGAAAGAAACTATGTCCATCAACTTATTCTGCACCTGAATATCCTACGAGGAATTTTGATTGTCATCCATGTGGATGGGGAATAAGTCAAAAGCAACGCACATACCTCTCTTGTTGGTAAAGAATGGTTCTGTTGAGAGCCTGCCTTACTTTAACACAAATAAACAAGGGTTCTATGGAAGACCAAAGGGGCAAGTGAATAACATCTTGAGTCATAGAGGGAACTTAGCATTCCTTTCAATTGTTTTATTACATGAATAAGAAGAAAAATGTAGAAAACTGCTAAACATTCTTAATAGGTTGTAAGATAGAATGAACTCTTAAGACACAGGGGCTGCTATACATTGGAAGAGAAGAAAGAGGATAAAAACTGAACAGGGGTGAATAAACATGGAGATGCATGAGTTAAGAAAGAACTGCAGTGAAATTTTTAAAAATGTAATAGTACCTTTAAGTCAATATGAAGGATTCATTTACAAAATGATCACTGTATTTTGGAGTAATCTCTTCTCAATGTCTTTGAGAAGAGATTCATTCCTAAGTCCACTAGGTATTTTTCTTTTCCTTTTTTTAAAAAAATAGACTATTTCTTAGACCAGTTTTAGGTTCATAGAAAAATTGAACAGAAAGTACGGAGAGGTCCCATATGCTCCCTTCCACCACACACGCACAGCCTTCCCTCTATGGTGTTTTTCTTTTTAGTTATGAGAACTTATAAAGATTCTGGAAGTATTGAAGAAGTATGAATATTTTACGTTCAAAGGTGCAAAAGCTTAAGTTGGCTTCCTTCTTTTCCTCTGCACCTAGTTTCAGAAGAAAACTGTGCCGTAATCAACATTTGAGATAAATGCCTGCTACCCAAGAAGCACATGACCAAAGAAGTTGTTTTTTATGCAGGAAGGCATTAAAGACAGTTACAGATGTACAAGAACTAGGAAAATACGCTGTAAATTTGTTATTTTTATGGTAAAAAGAAACCTTGGAAACATACCAAGATGCATTGAATCTATGACTTTAAAAGTAACATATTCATGGCTCAAAAGGGCTTGCAAGTCTTCCCTTCCTGGATTTCACCAGAGACTCTGGAATTTAGCTGAGCTGTGTACTCTGACAGGTACTGCAGGTGGACCCAAGCTGGATTTTCCTCATTGGTTACACACCTGACTACTTTTCTCACAAGGATCCCTTTTCTCAGCCATGTTCCTCCCCCCGTACATGGAAACAGAATCTAACACTCAACTTTGTGTCCACTTCCTATGATTACTCTTTGTTCTCTTTCACTACTTACCAATTTTGGTAAAATATTTCTCTAATTTGAACTCTGAGATTGGAAAATTACTTATTTAAAAAACTCTAATCTTAACTCCTATTCAAACAATGTTGTGAAAGGCAACAAAATGGCCATTTATAAAAGAATTTGAATAGTAATTTTATTTTTTTTAAACCTCCTTTTGATTGACTTATACACTGCATATGTTAGTTAGGAAATACAAATAAACTACTTATTAATAGATATTATTTGTTTCCAAGTTGTCTTCTGTTTCTTTTCTGTCTATAACCTGTGCATACAGCAATGCTATCATTCTATATATATTTAAACAAGCATTCCTGGCAAAAATGCTGGAAGGAAATATTAGAAGTAATTATCTATTTAAAGCCCTAGAGGCGTTCCTTCTTTTCTTCTGTACTGTGTGTTTCAAATTCACTTAGTTGTCCTGAATTTTTAATTTGGAAGAAAACAATTATTTTATTGATAAAATAAAAATTATAAAAATACAATTTTAAAATGGCTTCCATATTTTAAAAAGAAAAAGAATTGATATTCTGAACCTGTGATGCAAGATTTTGAGCAAGATATAGATTCAAAAGTATCATAGAGAACTTAAGTTTGTACAACATTTCTGTCTACTCATTTAATAGTAAAAAATAGGCAAATATTTTGAGTGAATATTTTTAAAAATTATATGTTTAAAATGTGGTACTTTACAAATTTACAATATTTTTAAATTAAAAAATCAACAACAGAATTTATTTTGAAGTGTAGATTAATATTTTAAAAATCAAGTTTGGGAAGTTTTCAGACTTCTAAAAAATATTCTATCTGCCCCTTTCTTTCTCTCTTCTCTTTCTGGGATTCTCATTATGTGTATGTTGGTACCATCAAAGTCCCATAAGTCTCCGAGACCTTGTTCATCTTTTTAATTCATTTTTAATTTCTGTGATTTGGATTGGACTGTATTCATTGACTTATCTTAAAGTGTACTGACTATTTCTTCTGCCTACTCAAATCTACTGTTAATCCCCTCCAGTGAACTTTTCAGTTATTTCATTTTTCAACTCCTATTTAGATTTGGTAGCTTTTTCTAATTTGTATCTCTTTTTTGATATTTTCTATTTGTTTTCATATTTCCTCTAATTCTTTAGACATGGCTTCTTTCATTTTTGAATATATTTATAATAGTTCATTTAACATCTTTGTCTAGTAAGTCCAACATGTGGGCTACCTGAGAGTTTTTATTGACTTATTTTTTCCTGCACAGGGGCCATACCTTACAGCTTCTTTAAATGTCTTGTAATTTTTTTGTTGTTGTTATTGAAAACTGGAATTTTAAATAACACAATGTGGCAACTCTGGAAATCATATTCTCCACCTGCATTTTTCAGAATTTGTTATTGTTGATTTTCTTTTCCTGTTTGTTGTTTTTTTTTCTTTAATTACTTTTTTTTCTTTAATTACTTTCTTGAACTAATTCTGTAAAGTCTGTATTCTTTCTCATGTACAGCCACTGAAGCTTCTGACCTGCTTATCTTAGTGGTCAGGTAATGGTTGTACAGAGATTTATTTAAATACTTTGACGTACTACTCCAGTGTTCGCTAATGAGCTCTGTGTTTGTGTTGGGGATCTGTCTTCAATGGGTCTAGAGTTTACAACTCTGCCTCTGTCTTCAGTTCATACTTGCACAAAGTTTCAAGGTTCACCGAGGTAAGTGTTTATGATCTTCTAAGGTCTTTGCTGGGAATGCATACAGTCTTGCATATGCATGTTGGCTTCTAGATTTACAGGAATATGTTGGCATTTTTCACAGCTTCTATGGATATTTCATCCCTCAGATTTTCTTTTTAATTTTTTTGTGAGCTTCTTGTTTTCTCCAGATATTATCCCTTCCTCAGGCAGCTATGATGTTAAACAGTCACCATTGGTTATTTTCAAAATATGTCTCTGGAGGAAAAGAGTTCAGAGCATGTAACTTCTGAGTGAGGTTCAATAAAGAGAAGTCCTGAAAGTGGGGGATTTCTAGGGAGCTTCTAGACAGGTCAGATAGTGACAATTCACTGAGGATGGAGCTTTGGGAGTTCCAACCCAGTTCTCTCCCATCCAGAGGTGGCTAGGCTGCTGGTCTTAGATCTCCTGCAGTTGTGAGACTGTTGGTTCTCAAGGCCCCATGAAGATGGGGTGAGGAAGATGGCAACAGGGCAAGCTAAAACACCAAAAACCTCACTGTTTTTACTGAAGTTCTGTCATTTTCCTTGAATAAACTGGATTGTTGCAAGCCTTTGTTTAATTTCCAGAGTTCTGAAAAAGTTGATTTGCCATTTTTCCTAGTGTTGTCGTTGACGTTGTGGAGGAACACATTTTCATAAAGTGGTCCTTACTATTATAAGTGGTCCTTACTCTATTATTCTGGGTGTTGTATACCCCTCTCCTTACTCTTCTCACCAGGAACATGGAAGACATGTCTGGGGGTGAACAGAATCTTGTTATTATGAACACAACTCTCCCACAGGAAGGATAGCAGAGCAGGAAGATAAATGGAGTCTAAGTCTTTCATGTTGTTGAACCATTGAATCAATCCTGCACAGGGCTTCCATTTGTGGAAGAGAAAAAAAATCCCTTATTTTTAAAATCATTGTTTGATGTTTGTTATTTTTGTTGCCATTACTAATAACTGAATGCAAGTGCAGCCTGGTGTATGGCATAGAACACTTGTTTAATGAATCACTTTTGAAAAGCATTAGTTGATTGATAATCTCTATTGTATGTGACTAAGTATAGGTTCACTAGGGAATGCTACCTTGATGGCAGTTTATGATAATTTATTGAATAGATTCATTAGATATAAATCTATTAGAGATGTTCCTTGAAGGAAGTCAGTGGGCAGAGCAGACCTGGAGGAGGAAAGTGTCAAAGCATGAAGAATGGCATCGAGGCAGAGAAGTGGGAGATACAAAAGGGGATGTTGGGGAAATGCAGGTTCCATGGTGGGAGCTGAATTAAGAAAGTTATGCTGAAGTCAGTTGTCAGAAGGCCTTCAATGGTGTGTTAAGAAGGTGGTTTGGTCCGTCTCACATATGCAAATTGGTGGTGGAGTCTGTGTTTTCCCAGACGTTAAGAAACATTTCCTTACAGATATCTTCAGTCTTTGCTTTAAAAGAATGAGAGCTAAACACCATAGTCTCCTGCCTGCCAGGTCTCAGCGGGCATAGGGAGATAGGACCAGTCCAATTTCAATGTCACTGTCTCTTCTATAAACACATTAGAGCGTGATCAACAGTAAACATGGAAAACTCATCCCACAGCTTGATAAATACCTGTTAAGAAATGCCAGTCTTCCTAGGGGCAGCTTCATCTCATAAATGATGGGAGGCCTAATGATAAGGACCACTCCATAAGTGCAAATTGATGAGAAAGAAAATGCATAAAATATTTAATTTAAATTCTTCTCAATAACATATTATTGTTTCACAGAATTTCTCCACAATAATAATCTTCTGTGTCACTTGGAAGCAAAGCAACTGCATTAAAACTGTTTAACAATTTTCAGTAAAAGCTCTAACATATAGAAATGGAAAATATGGGCTTGGCTAGTCTTTTTGTCATAACTTTGGAAAACAGATCTTTTGAAAAGATGACATTAACATGAAAATATCAGTGCATACTAAGTTTGCTTATGATATATATGGCAGTAGCTAGTAGAAGACCCCAAAACAGAGATAAATATCAATTAACTAAGCCTGATTTTATGTTTAAGCCATGGAAGGTCCTTATGAAATATTATTATTATTTATTTTTTTAATTTTTAATTTTTCTAAACATCTTTATTGAAGTATAATTGCTTTACAATGGTGTGTTAGTTTCTGCTTTATAACAAAGTGAATCAGTTATACATATACATATGTTCCCATATCTCTTCCCTCTTGCATCTCCCTCCCTCCCACCCTCCCCATCCCACCCCTCTAGGTGGTCACAAAGCACCGAGTTGATCTCCCTGTGCTATGCGGCTGCTTCCCACTAGCTATCTATTTTACATTTGGTAGTGTATATATGTCCATGACACTCTCTCACCCTGTCACATCTCACCCCTCCCCCTCCCCATATCCTCAAGTCCATTCTCTAGTAGGTCTGTGTCTTTATTCCCGTCTTGCCATTAGGTTCTTCATGGCCTTTTTTTTTTTCCCCTTAGATTCCATATATATGTGTTAGCATACTGTATTTGTTTTCCTTTTCCTGACTTACTTCACTCTGTATGACAGACTCTAACTCCATCCACCTCATTACAAATACCTCCATTTCATTTCTTTTTATGGCTGAGTAATATTCCATTGTATATATGTGCCACAGCTTCTTTATCCATTCATCCGATGATGGACACTTAGGTTGCTTCCATGTCCTGGCTATTGTAAATAGAGCTGCAAAGAACATTGTGGTACATGACTCTTTTTGAACTATGGATTTCTCAGGGTATATGCCCAGTAGTGGGATTGCTGGGTCGTATGGTAGTTCTATTTGTAGTTTTTTAAGGAACCTCCATACTGTTCTCCATAGTGGCTGTATCAATTTACATTCCCACCAACAGTGCAAGAGGGTTCCCTTTCCTCCACACCCTCTCCAGCATTTATTGTTTCTAGATTTTTTGATGATGGCCATTCTGACTGGTGTGAGATGATATCTCATTGTAGTTTTGATTTGCATTTCTCTAATGATTAATGATGTTGAGCATTCTTTCATGTGTCTGTTGGCAATCTGTATATCTTCTTTGGAGAAATGTATTTTTAGGTCTTCTGCCCATTATTGGATTGGGTTGTTCGTTTTTTTGTTATTGAGCTGCATGAGCTGCTTGTAAATCTTAGAGATTAATCCTTTGTCAGTTGCTTCATTTGCAAATATTTTCTCCCATTCTGAGGGTTGTCTTTTGGTCTTGTTTATAGTTTCCTTTGCTGTGCAAAAGCTTTTAAGTTTCATTAGGTCCCATTTGTTTATTTGTGTTCTTATTTCCATTTCTCTGGGAGCTGGGTCAAAAAGAATCTTGCTGCGATTTATGTCATAGAGTGTTCTGCCTATGTTTTCCTCTAAGAGTTTGATAGTATCTGGCCTTACACTTAGGTCTTTAATCCATTTTGAGTTTATTTTTGTGTATGGTGTCAGGGAGTGTTCTAATTTCATACTTTTACATGTATCTGTCCAATTTTCCCAGCACCACTTATTGAAGAGGCTGTCTTTTCTCCACTGTATATGTTTGCCTCCTTTATCAAAGATAAGGTGACGATATGTGCGCGGGTTTATCTCGGGGCTTTCTATCTTGTTCCATTGATCTATATTTCTGTTTTTGTGCCATTACCAAACTGTCTTGATTACTGTAGCTTTGTAATATAGCCTGAAGTCAGGGAGCCTGATTCCTCCAGCTCCATTTTTTGTTCTCAAGATTGCTTTGGCTATTCAGGGTCTTTTGTGTTTCCATACAAATTGTGAAATTTTTTGTTCTAGTTCTGTGAAAAATGCCAGTGGTAGTTTGATAGGGATTGCATTGAATCTGTAGATTGCTTTGGGTAGTAGAGTCATTTTCACAATGTTGATTCTTCCAATCCAAGAACATGGTATATCTCTCCATCTATTTGTATCATCTTTAATTTCTTTCATCAGTGTCTTATAATTTTCTGCATACAGGTCTTTTGTCTCCTTAGGTAGGTTTATTCCTAGATAATTTATTCTTTTTGTTGCAATGGTAAACGGGAGTGTTTTCTTAATTTCACTTTTAGATTTTTCGTCATTAGTGTATAGAAATGCAAGAGATTTCTGTGCATTAATTTTGTATCCTGCTACTTTACCAAATTCATTGATTAGCTCTAGTAGTTTTCTGGTAGCATCTTTAGGATTCTCTATGTATAGTATCATGTCATCTGCAAACACTGACAGCTTTACTTCTTCTTTTCCAATTTGGATTCCTTTTATTTCTTTTTCTTCTCTGATTGCTGTGGCTAACACTTCCAAAACGATGTTGAATAATAGTGGTGAGAGGGGGCAACCTTGTCTTGTTCCTGATCTTAGTGGAAATGGTTTCAGTTTTTCACCATTGAGGACAATGTTGGCTGTGGGTTTGTCATATATGGCCTTTATTATGCTGAGGAAAGTTCCCTCTATGCCTACTTTCTGCAGGGCTTTTATCATAAATGGGTGTTGAATTTTGTTGAAAGCTTTCTCTGCATCTATTGAGATGATCGTATGGTTTTTCTCCTTCAATTTGTTAATATGGTGTATCACATTGATTGATTTGCGTATATTGAAGAATCCTTGCATTCCTGGAATAAACCCCACTTGATCATGGTGTATGATCCTTTTAATGTGCTCTTGTATTCTGTTTGCTAGTATTTTGTTGAGAATTTTTGCATCTATGTTCATCAGTGATATTGGCCTGTAGTTTTCTTTCTTTGTGACATCTTTGTCTGGTTTTGGTATCAGGGTGATGTTGGCCTTGTAGAATGAGTTGGGGAGTGTTCCTCCCTCTGCAATATTTTGGAAGAGTTTGAGAAGGATAAATTTTAGCTCTTCTCTAAATGTTTGATAGAATTCGCCTGTGAAGCCATCTGGTCCTGGACTTTTGTTTGTTGGAAGATTTTTAATCACAGTTTCAATTTCAGTGCTTGTGATTAGTCTGTTCATATTTGGTATTTCTTCCTGGTTCAGTCTCGGTAGGTTGTGCTTTTCAAAGAATTTGTCCATTTCTTCTAAGTTGTCCATTTTATTGACATATAGTTGCTTGTAGTAATCTCTCATGATCCTTTGTATGTCTGCAGTTTCAGTGGTTACCTCTCCTTTTTCCTTTCTAATTCTGTTGATTTGAGTCTTCTCCCTTTTTCTCTTGATGAGTCTGGCTAATGGTTTATCAATTTTGTTTATCTTCTCAAAGAACCAGCTTTTAGTTTTATTGATCTTCGCTATTGTCTCCTTCATTTCTTTTTCATTTATTTCTGATCTGATCTTTATGATTTCTTTCCTTCTGCTAGCTTTGGGGTTTTTTTGTTCTTCTTTCTCTAATTGCTTTAGGTTAGGTTGATTATTCGAGATGTTTCCTGTTTCTTGAGGTAGGCTTATATTGCTATAAATTTCCCTCTTAGCACTGCTTTTGCTGCATCCCATAGGTTTTGGGTCGTCATGTCTCCATTGTCATTTGTGTCTAGGTATTTTTTGATTTCCCCTTTGATTTCTTCAGTGATCACTTCGTTATTAAGTAGTGTACTGTGTAGCTTCCATGTGTTTGTATTTTTTACTGATCTTTTCCTGTAATTGATATCTAGTCTCATAGTGTTGTGGTCGGAAAAGATACTTGATACGATTTCAATTTTCTTAAATTTACCAAGGCTTGATTTGTGACCCAAGATATGATCTATCCTGGAGAATGTTCCATGAGCACTTGAGAAAAATGTGTATTCTGTTGTTTTTGGGTGGAATGTCCTATAAATATCAATTAAGTCCATCTTGTTTAATGTATCCTTTAAAGCTTGAGTTTCCTTATTTATTTTCATTTTGGATGATCTGTCCATTGGTGAAAGTGGGGTGTTAAAGTCCCCTACTATGATTGTGTTACTGTCGATTTCCCCTTTTATGGCTGTTAGTATTTGCCTTATGTATTGAGGTGCTCCTATGTTGGGTGCATAAATATTTACAATTGTTATACCTTCCTCTTGGATCGATCCCTTGATCATTATGTAGTGTCCTTCTCTGTCTCTTGTAATAGTCTTTATTTTAAAGTCTATTTTGTCTGATGTAAGAATTGCTACTCCAGCTTTCTGTAGCTTGCTGGTCATTGAGTGAAGCTGGGTCTTGATGTTGAGATGGAGATCTCTGAGAGATTGTCACCATTTGGTATTACGTGGAGCTGGGAGGTCTCTTGTGGACCAGTGTCCTGAAGTTGGCTCTCCCACCTCAGAGGCACAGCCCTGATGCCTGGCTGGAGCACCAAGAGCCTTTCATCCACACGGCTCAGAGTAAAAGGGAGAAAAAATAGAAAGAAAGAGGATATAATATAGTGAAGTGAAATAAAGCTATTATAAAGCAAAGCTATACAGACAAAATCTCACCCAGAGGCATATGCATATACACTCACAAAAAAAGGAAAAGGGGAAAAATTAATATATCCTGCTCCCAAAGTCCACCTCTTGAATTTGGGATGATTTGTTGTCTATTCAGGTATTCCACAGATGCAGGCACATCAAGTTGTTTGTGGAGCTTTAATCCGCTGCTTCTGAGGCTGCTGGGAGAGGTTTTCCTTTCTCTTCTTTATTCGCACAGCTCCCGGGGTTCAGCTTTGGATGTGGACCCGCCTCTGTGTGTAGGTCACCTGAGGGCGTCTGTTCCCCGCCCAGACAGGAAGGGGTTAAAGGAGCAGCTGCTTCGGGGGCTCTGGCTCACTCAGGCGGGGGGAGGGAGGGGTACGGAGGAGGCGGGGCGAGCCTGCGGCGGCAGAGGCGTCGTGACGTTGCAGCAGCGTGAGGCGCGCCGTGCGTTCTCCCGGGGAATTTGTCCCCGGATCACGGGAGTCTGGCCGTGGCGGGCTGCACGGGCTCCCGGGAGGGGCGGTGTGGAGAGTGACCTGCGCTCGCACACAGGCTTCCTGGTGGCGGCAGCAGCAGCCCCAGCGTCTCACGCCCGTCTCTGGGGTCCGCGCTGATGGCCGCGGCTCGCGCCCGTCTCTGGAGCTCGTTTAGGCGGCGCTCTGAATCCCCTCTCCTCGCGCACCAGGAAACAAAGAGGTAAGAAAAAGTCTCTTGTCTCTTCGGCAGCTGCAGACTTTTTCCCGGACTCCCTCCCGGCTAGCTGTGGCGCACTAACCCCTTCAGGCTGTGTTCACGCCGCCAACCCCAGTCCTCTCCCTGCGATCCGACCGCAGCCCGAGCCTCAGCTCCCAGCCCCGCCCGCCCCGGCGGGGGAGCAGACGAGCCTCTCGGGCTGGTGAGCGCTGCTCGGCGCCGAGCCTCCGTGCGGGAGTCTCTCCGCTTTGCCCTCCGCACCCCTGTGGCTGCGCTCTCCTCCGCGGCTCCGAAGCTTCCCCCTCTGCCACCTGCAGTCTCCGCCCGCGAAGGGGCTCCTAGTGTGTGGACACCTTTCCTGCTTCACGGCTCCCTCCCACTGGTGCAGGGCCCGTCCCTATTCTTTGTCTCTGTTATTTCTGTTTTCTTTTGCCCTACCCAAGTACGTGGGGCGTTTCTTGCCTTTTGGGAGGTCTGACGTTTTCTGCCAGCGTTCAGTGGGTGTTCTGTAGGAGCAGTTCCACGTGTAGATGTATTTCTACTGTATCTGTGGGAAGGAAGGTGATCTCCGCGTCTTACTCTTCCGCCATCTTCTTCTCCCCCCCGAAATATTATTTTTGTTATTCACATTCCTATCTGTAAACTTAATGAAATTGAGAATCAGTCAAGACACATTCTTTCTGGTGGGAGCATACCAAACCTCTTAGTAATATATTTTAAAAAAAGGAAAAAATGGTTGAGAGGAATTAATCTTTTGCTTATGTGGACAGTAAATGTTGATGTTTGTGGTTCCTTCCAAACTTGCTTTTATATCAGCTTTCACATGTCTTCTTCAATATTTAATCAGCTCACAACTTCACAGACCTTCATTTGCAAGCTCTAGTTGGATTGCATGACAGAAACACTTATTTCCCATGATAATCTGCCTTGTGTTCTAACCAAGAACCTTCTGAAATAATCATTTCTCTCACTAAAAAATAAAATGTTGAAAGCTCTAAGTTTCCGTCACCTAGCTTCCACACATGCTGCTTCTAAGTACTTCTACTGTATTCAAAAGAGGTCTGGAAAGAATGAAGAATTAATACCTTTTTTCCACTTAAATCTGAAAAATAGTGTTTTCCTTGTGAGTAATTTTAGATAGTGCTGTCCAATAGAACTATCTGCAGTGACCATTGAACACTTGACATGTTGTTAGTGCAACTGAGGAATTCTTAATTTTTAATGTTAAATAATTTAAATTTAAATAGACCCAAGGACTAGTGGCTCTGTCCAGGGTAGTGTGATACTCAATAAACTCAACGTGTAGATCAAATCACAATAACTGTTCTTAGAGTGCTAAGAAAAACATAATTTAATTTATGTCTGAATATATACTTCTTTTCGAGCTTCAGGTAAAGATCTCCAGGAAGAATGTCTAGGTAAATTGCTTTCAAATTATGAAATTGGCTTTGTGTGTGTGTGTGTCTTTGTGTTTTGCTTTTTAAACTAAGCTTTAGTAAAGCCCAATTTATGTATAATAAAATACACCACTTTTTAGTTACAATTCAATGAATTCAGATAAATATTTACAGTTGTGAACCACCACCATCACAAGCATGGTATGGAACATTTCCAGCACTCCAAAACCTTTCCTTGTACACCTTGGCAGTCATCCATGGCCCTTACCCCCTGGTTCATGGCAACAATGACAGCCTTCCTATCATCATGCCTTTGCTGTTTGTTCTTTGTTGTCTGACTGCATCTCATTGTAATGTCTTTGAGATTTATCCATGCTGTTCTCTGTCTCAGTAATTTGTTGCTTTCCTGTGAATGACACTCCATTGTATGGATTTGCCACATTTTCTCTGTCCTTTCACCCATTGGTGGTCATTTGGATTGTTTACATTGTTTTGATATTATGAATAAAGTCAGTGTGAAAATAATTTTAAAAATTTGTTTTGGGTAGGTTACAGGGGAACGTCTGGGTTGTATGGTAAATGCATGTTTAATATTATAAGAAACTGCCAACTGGTTTACAAAGTGGTGATACCATTTTGCGTTCCCACTGGCAATGTATGAACTTTCTGATTTTTCCATATCTTTGCCAATGTGTGGTATAGTCAGTTTTTTTTTTAACCATTCTAGTGCATGTGTAGTGGTATCTCATTGTGGTTTTAGTCTGCATTTACCTGATAACTATTTTTTCGGAGTATTTTTTCTTGATGCGGAGTATTTTTTCTTGAACTTATTAGTCATTGGTATTTCTTCTTTGGTAAAATGCCTGTTTGAATCTTTCCCCATTTTTTTCAGCTGGGTTTTTTGTCTTCTCATCATTAAGTGATAAGAGTTCTCTATATATTCTGGATTTTTAAAATTTGGATATACTTTTAAAAAATATTTGCCTCCAGTAAGTGGATTGACTTATAAATTTTTAACCGCCTCAGAAAGAGAAAAGAATTTAATTTTGAGGAAGTTCAATTTTTAATTTTTGTTTTGTGGTTTGTGAATTTGTGTATTATCTTAGAAATCTTTTTAAAATTTTTTATTTAAAGTTTTATTAATTATACACATTAAATATGGAGAAATTGACAAAGATTTATAGTAATAAATCTGTATTCATTAAACAAGAGAACTTACAAGTAAACTTATAAAGGTTTATAACTTAAAAAAATTTTTTTATGGTTTTAACCATTTCTTTAAATTGAAGTATAGTTAATTTACAATGTTGTGTTAGTTTCAGGTGTATAGCAAAGTGGTTCAGTTATATATATGTATTCTTTTTCAGATTCTTTTCCATTATAGGTTATTGCAAGATATTGAATATATTTCCCTGTGCTTTAGAAATGTATTTTTAACCCACAGTAATAAATTATTTTCATCTGTTTACTTCTCAGACTATTATAGATTTAGCTCTGACATTTAGTGCTATGCTCTGTTTGAAATTTACTTCTGTTTGCAGTATAAGGTGAGAATTTAAGTTTATATCTTCCCCTTTTCCTTCCTCCCTCTCTCCTTCCCTCCCTTCCTTCTCTCCTTCCTTCCTTTTTCTATTTTTGCATCTATGTATCTAGATGTTTCAACACCAGTTGTTGAAAAGTTCTTCTTTTACCCCATTGAATTACCTTGGCAACATTGTAAAATATTTATTGACTGTACATGTATGACCTGTTTCTGGACTCTCTATTCTGTGTTGTTAGCTTGCATGGCCACCTCTGTATCGTGTAGAAGCTCATCCTAAAATCAGCTAGGTAAATTATGCTGTGTGCAACTAAGAATGATGACTAGGAGGTACACTTTCCATCTAACTTAATTATAAAATTTTGCTCTGAAAAAAGTATTCATTTTGGTTTTTTGAAAAGTCCGTATGACAGTGTATAACTCTCGAGATATTAGAGATGCTTAATGATAAAGCTGGTTATAGGAAAGGAATTTTCTTTTATCCACACTACACGGTTTTAGAGTTGCTTATTCAGCAGCAAGGCAGTCTTTTGATTGTCCTTAGTCAAGTGGCTTACTTCCCTGCTGAGTGATTCTCATGAGTCACTGTTCAGTTCTACCAAATGTAAGAGATGAGATACCCCCTTGTGAATCAGAGGAAATCTGGTGTCTGCCCTCTGCAGTGGGTTTGAAGCTAGTTAAACCCACATAAAAGCTTAGAAAAATAATCTTTAGATTTTTTTCACATCCTTAATTTCATTTTTACTTTAGAAAAAAACAGTAATTCTTTAGGGAGAGATGAAATTTTAGGCTAAAATTAACTAGTTAAAAACAGGCAGGAAATTATGATGGTTTTTGCAGAGGACACATACATCATACAGCTCTTAATTCCTTCTTTGCTGTCAGAAAACACCATGAAGCACCTGTCTCTTGGTTTCTCCAGCTCTCAGATTATTCCACGTTTCATCTCTTACCCAGACAATTCAAATCTAGCGTCCCCTATTCTCACTTTAAAGTTTCACAACACCTAGTAATTTTGGCCCTAGGGTTTAGGTAAAATCTACTATCTGGAATTTATTTTACCCATTGACAATCTTTTATTCAGGGATACACAATATACATTTGCCTACAACATCCATCCCATTAATGTTTACACATTCATGAATGAAGAGAAAGTGGTGGGCACTTTAAAACTTAGATATGGAAGAAGGCACACATTCTGAAATTGATTTGCCTCTTATCTTGCTTTTGTTTTACAAGCATATCAATCTTATCTTTCTAGCTAGATCAAAACTATTAGCAGTTCGGGCCCTGGGTCTTAACCCATTTTTCTCTTTTTTACCATTTAAACATAGCTTTGAGCATTCAGTTGTACTGAGTAAATAACTGTTATTGATAAGTGGAAGACATTGACGATTGTTGATTGTTGTAGACTTTTATAGAGAGTGGGAGGCTCATGTTCAGAGAGATTGATGGAAATGGATTTGACTGGTGGCATGGGAAAAAGACTGAGGGGTGAGGATCTGTGACACCAACAATGGGGTGATGGACACCACCTCCCACTGGGAAGTTTGCAGGGAGAACAATATACTCCCAAGGGGTTGAGATAATTATTATTGTAATGAGGGCTAACTGGAGGTTGGTGAAACTGCTAATGGAATTGTACTCTAAGGGAAGTTAGAGGAATCCAAGGTATTATAATAAGGCCAAAGCCTTGAATAGATCGTAATGTTAATGATGTGTTTGGGCCCGATTCATTTTGCTCCCCCCGGAAGCACCATGAACTGTGTTATTAGCTACAGGATGGACAGGTTACCTGTTCTCTCTCTGTTTCAGTATCATCTCAACTTGTTTCCTCAGCTGTAAAGCCAGGTCGAAGGTCATGGCAGTACTGACATAATAGGACTATTTTGAGGATTAAAAGGGTGGTTCATGCTAAGTGCTTAGCCTAGTGCCTGGTACCAGGTTAAGTGTTCAAACTGTTTTAGCAATTTTGTTTTCCTGTGATGGTATCTAAACAGCTTCCATGACTCCAATCTCTGCTCCCTGCCTCTGAACAGACTTGATTTTATTATTCCCAGCTCTAAAATCTTCCATGCTGTCTTCTTACATGATAAAATATAATTCTCTTATCTGGATTTCTTTCACTGTCTTTTACAATCTGGCATCTGCTGTTTCATTCCTTATTAAAACCCTCATTCACAGACCCTAGTTTCTGAACACTTTCAGAAGATAGAATATTTCATGGCAAAAATTATAGAGAGTAGATAAAACATGACCTGAAGTTTTGCTCTTTCTGGCCTTTTATCTGTAATTTCCATTTCTTCTTTCTACCTGAACTTGAAGATCTAGCTCACTTGTAAAATCCTCCAGGAAAACTTTTTTAATTTCCTTGTCACAGCGAATCTGCCTGGATTAACCCTTACAGAATGCCTAGGATATAATTCTCTCTGCCTTTGTACTCTTAGAATTTTCATGTACTTCCACTATCGCACACATTACATTTGCTGTATACTATAGTAATTTGTAAAAATCTCCCTGAGAGAAGGGATCTAATTTTTATATGAATTTTCCTTGAAGCTCTTAGTACAGTAAAGCATGTAGCAGATCTTTATCAAATCTTTGATGAGTAGGCTTAAGATAGGATAAACAAAGCATCAAGATTTCAGAATAGAGTGATGAACCAAGAGTAATAAAAATTATGTGAATTTTCCTGTTACTGTACTCTCACCCACTTCGTGTAGATGGTTCAAAGTTGTCCATTTCCTAATGTATATAGTTTGCTTAAACAATAGGTGTCATCTTGATCCTTCTCTCATTCACATCTATCAGTAGAAAGAATATATTTCTTTACACATTTTACACATACTACATTTCTTATTACGTGTAAAACTCAACTACTGTTTAAATGTGCTAATGCCTCTTATTAGGAAATAAAATCTTAAGGAAATTCACCTTGAAATAAACCCACAAACGACATATAAATCAAAATTTCTTAATAGGTCTTTCTTACACAATATTTGGTTATTGTCTGTAACATAAATTCGGTTGCATACATATCTTTGTACATTTAGAGTATTTTGGTCTTATAGCTACATGTGCATGCACACTCACACATGCACACACACACAGCCAATTCACCCAAATGTATTTATGTTGTGTCTTTATGTTGAGTGTCATTACTTTTCTTTTAAGATATTTAGAGATTTTTTTTAACAAAAACTTTAACCGGAGTTAGTTTCTCCAGGCTTTCTCCATGTTTTATGTTACTGGACTTTAATCTAGGACTAGGATTTTGTTGCCAGTCTTTTAGATTTAAGCGTTAGTTAAGACATCTAAGAATTAGACTTCCCACGGCCCAAGAGCCGTATTGAGTGATGTAACTTATAGTTAAAAGAAACAAGAAAAAAGATAATGCTGAGTAGAGCTATACCAAAGAAATGATCCATTTATTACCAGCAATTAAAATAATTTAATACATTTATTTTCTTATGAAAAGGGACAAATTAAATCCTGAGTAAAATTTGAGTGTTTGACTAGAAGTCCGTTTTGTTAAGGAAAACAATTCCTATGCCTTAAAATGATACTTTGTTAAATCCACAGTATTAAGTTGGTGGTGGTGGGAATGTGGTGAGGACCGGGAGGTTTTGTGGGCTGCGCTGAAGAAGGTAAATAGAAGAAAGCACCAAATGAGCTGAAAAATAAACCGTTCCACAAATATCGAAGCAAAGGTTGGGTGACCATTGGGAGATAAACTATAAATACTTTGTTATATGGAATGTGCTTTGACTGGAGAGTGGGTTTATAAGGAATTAGCATTGGGAACACAATCTGACCTGATAGTGGGACATTAGTCCATAGGTTCACACTGTCAATTTACTTTATTGATGTTTTCTATCTTGATGATATTTGCAAATTTTATGCTTTTATAGAGCAAATGCATCTCACAACTTACAGAACTGAGTTTATTAATATATAATGTCATATTTTATGTTCTGTCATATTTTTAATATGTGCTCATAATTTTTCCTCATGCATTGGGATTTTAACTTGTTATGGTGGAAAGTTGGGGATTGGGGATAATATTGTGTCCTCGGTGTTTCCCTCATTCTATCCCCCATATATAATCAGGACCATGGACATCACACTAATGGTGATAGTTGATTTTAAGCTTTCTGTTAACTTGGATATTTTAACGATTCATGTTTAATCTCCCTCTTCCCTAGGGAGGTTAGATCTTAGTGTATTGAACACCATGGTTTTTATGCACAAATTTCTAAACAAATAAACTAGAAGTTGTACTTGATTAGTGAAGAAAGATTGAATTAAGAACTTTATTTTACCACATTTCAACTGTAAGTAGGATTGTCTCTGTTTTTACTGTTACTTTAGTTTATATCACTGCTCTCTTACACCTTTTATTATTCCATTCTTGAAATTCATTTTCCATGGGTACACAGAGCTTTGAGTATTTTATAAATTAATCAGGGATAGATTTCTTAGGGTTTTCCAATTTAATTATGTTTTAAAATGTATCTAGTTACTGAAAGTCCTTTGACATCATATTAAACTACTTGACTCTGAAAATTGTGTTTTGGAAAAATTGAAATACTGAAAGTGCAAATCTTCAAATGATCTGTAGATTTAATTCTACATTGACATTCATAAAATTTAAAAAATGACAGATTTTAATCTGACTTTATTGGGTTTGACACTTCCATCTATATTCAGAGCACCCTTACCTCCAGATTCAGGAACTTAAATACCATTCCACACTGAAAAGAAGAAGGACCACTTAAATAAATGGCTGCTTCTGGGTCTGGGGGGCAGTATAAATTTTGGACATTTTGTCATTTCAGAAAGCAAGTAAATCATCAAAGACGACTAGAGGAGTCTTCTGTGAAGTTTTTCCATTGTTAGAATTAGGCTCTGTGCTTGATCTTTAGCTCCATTTGCCTTTGGACTGCAAAATATGAAAATTCATTCAAATGTATTCAAAGGAGTTCACTGACCTTCACATTATGCTCTAAATTGTGCTTAATAGATCTGTGGCTGCCATTTTCTCTCTTCAAGGAATCTATAGCCCTTAGCCATGTTCATCCAAGTCTATAGACCTTAAAATTACCAAGTTCCCCATGTTTTTCAAATGACAGAGGTATTGCAAGAGCTAGTGTGTTTCCTTCTTCGTTTATCTGGATCCCGTTTATCAGAGGTAGATGCCTTAGCAATCACACATCTACTTGCTAGGTTCTAGCAATACTCCACCCGTCACCAATCATAAAAACTCCATTGCCTTCAGGTCTGCCAGGGATCCGATTCCAGAACTCCATCCCAAGAGTCTGCTTCTAGAGAACTTGACTGTCACCAACCAACTTAAACTGAGTTCTCTAAAAGCAGTCCCCAATCCAGTGTTCAGAGCATGTGATTTACAGCATGGAGTGAATGCTCTTTGGGAAAAATCTGTAGCTTGTGAAGCAAGAGAGAGCAGGGGGGAGAGCTGAGCAAGCTGGTCTCAGGTCAAGCCTAGTGTTGGCCTGACCCACAAAGGGAGCATAATCCACACCAGGGAGTTGCTTCCCTCTGCCCACCTCAGGCTAGTGAGCCAGGCTTTCACGTCCCCATGTCGCTCAGTCATTGGCTTTAGGCCATCAGGTGTGAGATGGTGGGAGCAATTTCCCAGGCAAGGTGGCTCTGTCAGTTGCAGGTAGTTGTCCAGAGAAGGGGAACAGCTATAAGCCTTCAGCATCCTTCACCCACAGTTCCTGGAGGATGTTTGCTGGACCAGTTGCAGTGACCAGGGCAGGCCAGCACAGCATCACCCACAACCAGGTAACCAAAAGTATGGGACAGAGAGAGAAATGTGTTAAATCCAGAATGTGGGTGTATTAATTTGCCAGGGCTACATCACAAATACCCCAGGGCAGCTTAAACCACAGAATTTTATTTCCTCACCGTTTTGGAGCCTGAAAGTCCGAGATCAAGGTGAGGTATCAGCCAACTTGGTTTCTTCCGTGGCCTCTCTCCTAGGTTGTAGATGGCTGTCTTCTTCCTGTGTCCTCATGTGATCTTCCTTCTGTGCACATGTGTCCCAATCTCCTCTTCTTATAAAGACACCAGTCAGATTGGTTTAGGACCCGCCCTTCCCCCAAGGACCTCCTTTAAACTTAACTACCTCTTTAAAGGCTTTATCTCCAAATACAGTGACATTCTGAGGTATAGGGGATTAGAGCTTCGATACATGAATTTTGGGGGAACACAATTCAGTCCAAACAGTGGAAAATTCATCAGGACAAGTAACCTAATCTCTTCAAACAGTCCAAAAAAGAAGGGGGGAAGGGAACTTGTTATAGATTAAAAGACATCAGCAAAGTGTAGGATATGGGTTTTCCTAGAATCTAATTCAAATACATCAACAATAAAAAGATATTTTTGAGTGAATTAGGGAAAATCATATTCAGACTGGGTATTAAAAGATATCAATAAATAATTTTTAATTTTGTTAAGTGCACTAATGGTGGTTTTGTTTTTATAAAAACGTTCTTATATGAAAACAGGTACTGAGCATATGTGGGTGAAATGATACGCTGTCTGGGATTTGCTTTAAAATAGTTTGGGGCTTCCCTGGTGGCGCAGTGGTTGAGAATCTGCCTGCCAATGCAGGGGACACGGGTTCGAGCCCTGGTCTGGGAAGATCCCACATGCCACGGAGCAACTGGGCCCGTGAGCCACAATTACTGAGCCTGCGCGTCTGGAGCCTGTGCTCCGCAACAAGAGAGGCCGCGATGGTGAGAGGCCCACGCACCGCGATGAAGAGTGGTCCCCACTTGCCGCAACTAGAGAAAGCCCTCGCACAGAAACGAAGACTCAACACAGTCATAAATAAATAAATAAAAGAACGTGAATTTCTTTAAAAAAAAAAAAAAAAAAGCAAACTGGGCTATTCATTTCAGTAACAGTCAAGTGGTCTTAGTTTGCATTCAATTTCCAATCAGTTTCTAAAAAAAAAAAAAATAACAATAGTCTGGATGTGCTCCCTCCACAAAAGAAAAGCTGAAGGTTTATTAATGAAAGAATGAAGGTAAACATTTAGACATTTTTGAAACTGGGTGATTAAGGGTTCATTATACCATTTTTTTCTATTTTTTTTTGCATTTAAAAATGTTCATTAAAATGTTAATTAAAAATAAGTTAAAAATCATGTTCAAATTGTTCCATGAAAGAGACCTATTCCTTGCACGTTTAGGTCAGTAAGGTTTTCTGTTACTCTGCTAAACAGGATCCTCACCCATCTATGCTATCAGGACACTCTTTCAGGGCAGCAGTTGTATACCCTTGGGTTTTCTTTTTGGCACTATTGAACCTGTATCAGGCCTGCCCATGGCCTTCCAAGTCTTCATTTTAAATATTCTTCAGACTCTGCTTCTAACTCAGCTTCCCACTTGCACTCACCACATACTCACCATACTCCTTTCTCTCACTATATTCTCCCATGTGTTAGGGTTATTAATATATTTGCTTTATCTTCCCTATTAAAAAGGGGGTTCTCTGAGGGCAGGGAGCATGTTTTGTTTATCTTTTATATCTACAATATTTTTCACAGGATCTTGCATAAAGTAAATGCTCAATAAATATGTGAATTAGCTACAAATTAGAATGTTAGGTTCTTCTTCTTCTTCTGCTTCTGCTTCTTCTTCTTCTTATTTTAGTTCCTGTTAAATGTTATACATTAAAATATTTTTTTTGCATGTAATGTTTTTTGTCTCACTTAATTTGGATACTTTCCCCAGGATTTTTTTTTCCGAATAATTTTGACTTCTGAATTTCTCATATTATATTTGTCAATATAGATATTAAATAGATTTAGATATAGCTATCATACAAATTTAATAGGCATAGGAAAAAAGATGGCACAAATGACAATAGAAATTCCTTCTGAATACTCTAAAAAACTCTATTATTATAAAGAGCTGTGATCTCCACACTGGTTGATGGCCAGTATGTGAAGGGCTCAAAAATATTTACAGGTTGAATTAACATCTACTCAAGGTCTGTACTTTAAAAAGGGCCTTCCCCACTTGACTTTTTTTTTTTTTATTTTGATTTTGTGGATGTGGATCATTTTTAAAGTCTTTATAGAATTTGTTACAATATTGCTTCTGGGTTTTTTTTTTTTTTATGTTTTTGGTTTCTTGGCCCTGAGGCATGTAGTCTCTTAGCTCCCCTACCAGGGATCAAACCCGCACCCCCTGCATTGGAAGGCGAAGTATTAACTAGTCCCCCTAGTTGACTTTATAGAAGGTAACAATCCAAAGCTTTAAATTTCCTACAGACTGAAAGCCAGTGAAATGCTTGGGTCTCTCTCTGTCTCTCTTTGTCTCCCTATCTCTGTCTTTCCCTCTCTCTCTTTAAATCTAGTCACAGGCAGGAGGCTTGGAACCTCAGAAGCAGATGCTGGTGACAATTGCTCAAATGTTGGCACTTTGGTCTGGCTTTTAATTCAGAAATGTTCTTTTCATCCCTATCATCTGCCAGATGACAACAAACTGCCTTGCCTACAAGTGCCTGGCACCTGCAGCCATCGGGCAAGAGGCTCACAGCAGCCACTCACCGAAGTCAGCAATGGAATGCTTCATCCACTTAAGGACAGAATGCGTGGTCCTGCTTGTTTCACCCTTCTCGCACACAAAAGAAAGGAGCAAACCTAGAAGCTAAAATGTCTTGATATAGCTTACAATTTCACTTTGGAGTTTGGGTTTCTTCCCCTGCAGATTTGGTTTTCTTCTGCTTCCAGAATCTCTCTGTTGGCAGCCTGACTATAGCTGAGCTTTCTGATAAAGTTCAGGTTACAATACTAAGTCCCAGCTGGAAGACAGACCCTTTGGCTTTTGGGGATTCCTTATTGTGACGCAGGTTTTCTTCTTTTCATGTTTTCTGTGCTTACTCTGTTTTGACCCTTGTTTTATTTCCTTGGTGGTAGCCTGGAAAATCTAGCATGGCTAAGAAGTGTCATATTCTAGAAAGATTAATTCATAAAATAACTTGTATTGATAGGCAAACCTATTGGAATTTTAAGAATCCTTAGTAAAGAAAGAATCCTGGGGATTGTTTCTGAAGTTTCAGCTGAAGAGCCCAGGATTTATATCAATGCCACCTTATTCTTATTATTTCAGCTATTTTTTTCCTTTTAATGAAACAGGCAAACAAACCAACAATAATGCCAGCTTGGAAAAAGGGCTTAAAAATGTCATCACATAAAACAAACTTCCAGTTACCTTTGACGTGCATTTCCTTTTTTGCCCCCTAGTTTCTATTTGGATCCAATTATGCTAAAACAGCAACAACAAAAACAAAATAAAACAAAAGCAGCTTCATTATTTCCCAGCCTAGGAAACACGTGAGCCATATGGACCCCACACTGCAGTTCTGATATTAAATCTATGGCAGGGCATTCACTTTTTATGTCCAGAAGATCAAGCAGATGGAGAAGCCATTTCACGTGGGTGGGAGACTCCTATTTAAAGCACAGATAGCTGAAATAATAACTAAATAGATTCAACAAAGAGGTAAACTATTTTCAGGTGCAATTTTTCTTTCCTTTTATAACTTTACCAAGTATGAAATTTCACAGAAGTAAAGATGTAACGGAGAAGAAAGGCAAAAAATATCAAGTTTCTATGGAAAGTGGTGAGCAAACAGCCATGGATCAGTGGGCTATAGAAATCACAATGATTCTGCTGTGCCCATCAGAAAATGCTACAAGAAACAGCCTACATTTCTTCTTTCTCTTCGGTTCCAAAGGTAGAACAAGATATTAAGAATATTAAAAAAAAATGTATGTATATAGTTTGTTTTTTCCAGATTGAAAGAGGAAAGATTCATTTTCTCCTCTTCCCCTAAAATATAATTAAGCACACACACACATGCACATAACATCAGAGACGCGCACATACATGCACACACATCCACATGAGTACACGTGTATGCATGCACATACACATAAGCACACACACAGATCACCAAACAAGTGCTGGTTGCAACAGCTCTCAAATGGCAATAATGGATTGTACCAGATGGCGCAATGTGAGAACAACTCTGCCAGTGAGTGATTTGTGTTTTTGTTGCTATTTCAGAAAGTAGAAAGTATATCAAGCGGAATGTAATTTGTTTCTATGAGAGGAATGGGTAATTCTTTTGCAGGGTCACTGATGTATGACGAAAATCACTATACTTCATTAGACTAGCTTGTCATACACTGTTTAGTGGAAATACCTTTTCAGCTTTTTTGTCAGTTATCCTGACAGACCAGAGAGACCTCAATTTTTCAGGAAATATTCCATTTTACAATGGAAAGGGGAGTTGTAGAGTGAGAGGGAGTGAGGCATAAACACATGTGGAAAATATGTCTTCACAAGTTTCCTTGGAGTATATTTCAAAATGCCTCAAAATGAAATTTAAGGCAATGTTTTCCAGAATACGATAATTCAGAAAACCCTCAAGTCTTTGGATTCTACAAGAAGGCTACTCTGACCTGTTAACGTTAGAACAGTGTTATTTTTATCTAACTCACTACTAATATCTGATGCTGTTGTAGTTTATTGAGGGTTAGACCAGGGTGTAGATGGTGTATTAGCATATGGATTAGCCTTTTCCCAACACATTATTATTTTGCTGTTTTTGTATTTTAACTCTGGCATAGATAAGAGTAGCCATATCACCTAGAATTAAAATGCAAACATCTATTATTATGCAAATTTTCTCATCTAAGAGAAATTTCCCCTTGACAGTGCTGTCTCATTATATACGTTGCTAATAAATAGCAATTTATGCCTGGTATTATGGAAAGGAAGTCACAAAAAGTCGTTGATCTCTGTGGACCAAAGCAGATAAAACAGGATACTGCAATTAGCAACTAATGTAAGCCCTGGAGAGGCATAAAGAATGAAAAGAGGTGTACACATTTTTCTTCTGGAAGGATTTTAAGAGAACTAAAGCAAAGAAGGATATAAAAGTGGTGAGATAATGGTTTTTTTTATGTGTCTACCAGGATAACAATGTCCATTGTTATCTGTGTAAAAAGCATTCATTAAACATCTAATGACACACCAAAGGATAATAATACTAATTCAATATTTTAGCCCAGAAATCATTTACAAAAGTTGTTAGCACCATAAAATTCACCTTGGAAAGTTAGACTCCATCAATATTTGCTAGAACAAGAATTCCATTCATTTAAAGCAGGTCATTCCACTGTTTTAGGAGATGGAAGTCAAATTCTTTGTGGACTTTTGTGATATTCTCATTGTCTCTTCAAACTATAATATTGTTTATTTTTTGAATTTCAAAGAAATTAATTTAATTTAATTTTGAGGATCTTTGAAATACACAGACATGCTCTTGAAACACCTGGCAAGAGTAGCAATGTCATAAAACCAGGCTTGGAACTGCTGGCCTATGGGAAGAAATTACACAAAGAGTTAGTGGGATAAATTTCTAAGACTATGAATTTAAAGTAATAATGTTATAATTTTTCACTGCCAGATAACCAAACCCCAAAATAGTGACAAATCATAAACATACAGAATGTCTGACCACATGGGAACAAACCTAGGTGTCCATTATCCAGGGCTTGAAACTGAACATTATACGTGACTCAGACCCCTTCACGCTGTATAGTACTCACCACCTCCCATTCTTTTCTTCCCCGTGGGTAACCGTGACAACCATGACGTTGACTTCTAACATGATGGACTAATACTCCTTTTTGTTTAATCTGACACAAAAGGAGTCACATACATGTATTCTTTGTATCTCTTTCCCTTACTATGATGCTTATAGGTTTCAGTCTGGTTGTTGTGTGTCCAGGTAGTTTGTTCATTTTCATTGCTTTGTAATACTCCATTGTATTCCACAATTTCTTACCACACCTCACAATTTATTTACCATGAGAAAATACCACATAAACCCAAATTGAAGAACATTCCACATGTCTTTTCCAAGACTTTTGGTGCACATCTACATGCATTTATGTTGGGCATACCCATTAGAGTAGAGTTGCTCTTTCTACAGTACATATGCATTTAAATTTAGAAGATAATGCCTTAACTGTTTTCCAAAGCGGGTTCCAATTTACCACTTGCAGAGTGTGAATGTTCCTGTTGCTGCAAATCGTTGCCTCTTGTCCTGTTAGTCTTTTTAATTTTAGCTATTCTGGTGAGTGTATAGAAAAATCCCATTGTGATTTTAACCAAAATTCCTTAATGACTCATGACATAAGTATGATTTCTTTGCATATCTCTTTTGGGAAGTGCTTGTTCAAGTGATTTGTCCATCATTTCTATTTTGGGGGGGTAATTTTCTCATTGATTTATGGGAGGTGTTTTCAGATTCTGGAGACTTGTTACTATGTGGGCTACAAGAGTTTCTCCAATTTTCCAGCTTACCGTTTTACCCTCTGGATGATGTTGTTTGACGAATATAAGTTCTTAATTAAAATGTAGTCTCACTTATCCGTCTTTTTCATTATGGGGAACTTTCTGTGTTCTATTAAGAAGTAGCTGCCTACTCCATATTTGAATTTAAATTAAGTAAAATAAAGTAAAAATAAAAATTAAGTGATCCAGTTACAAGAGTCACATTTCAGGTGCTCAAAAGTGGCTAGTGGCTACCGTGTTGAACAGTGCAGATAGTAAAGCATGTCCATCAGCACAGAAAGTTCTATTGGATGACACACTTCAGGGAGTGCTGTTGTTTTACCTTTCACATTTAGAACTCCAATCCATAAGGTATAATTTTTTCACTGTGGTATGAGGTAGATGTCATTTTACTTTTTTGCCATATTGGTATCCAATTGACCCAGTACAATTTTTTTGAAAAGACGGTTCTTTCTCCACTGCTCTGTGGTACAAACTTTGTCATAACAAAGCGTTCACTTATGGGAGGTTCTGTTGGTAGACTCTTACTATTTTATTTCTATTTATGGATCCTTATGTCAATAACACACTCCTTTAATTACCATGGCTTTATGTAATTCTCAACATCCAGTAGCTTGTCTTGAAATAATCTTGGCTCTTCCCTTGTGTACAAATTTTAGAAATGTCTTCTGAATTTCTACCAAATCGTTAATTTTCTAGGGATTTTGTTAGGATTTCATGAAGTCTGTATAACCTTCTTGAGGAGTGGGATGAGGCATTCAGCATGCTGAAAGAAAAAATATTGTCAGTCAAGAATTCTATATCCAGTGAAACAATAAGAAATTAAGACAATTTCAGATAAACAAAAACTGAGAAAATTTATTACTAGCAAGGTTTCCCTATAAGAAATGCTAAAGTGAGTTCTTTAGGCTAAAATTACAGGACACTAGACAATAACTCAAATCCACATGAAGTGATAAAGAACACCAGTAAAGGTACATACACATACATAGGTATATACAAAGGTATATACATAAAAGACTGTATACATGATTTTTTTCTTTTAAAATATTTATTCTCTAGTAAGACTGACAACATTGAGCTAGACTTATCAAGAAAATAAGAGAGAAAATTCAAATGATTAAAATCACGAATAAAAGATGGGACATCACCACTGACCTCACAGAAATAAAAAGGATTATAAGAAAATAGTATGAACAAAGCATGCTGACAAATTAGGTAACTTAGGTGAAATGTATAGATTCTTAGAAAGACAAAGATTACTGAAACTTGTCAAAAGAAAGAGATAATTGAAAGAGACTGATTACAAACAAAGAGATTGAGTTAGTATGTAAAAATCTACAACAACAACAAAAAAACCAAGCCCAGACGACTTCATTGGTGATTTCACCAAACATTTAAAGACTTAATGCCAAACTTTCACAAACTTTACCAAAAAAGTAAACAAAGAGAGAACACTTCCCATCTCATTCTGTGAGGCTAGTATTATTCTGGTGTCAAATCCAGACAGATAATACAATAAAAGAAAACAACAGATCAATATCACCTATAAATATAGATACAACATTCCTGAACAATATAATGCAAACAAAATCAAGCAGCATATAAAATGATTATACATCATGACCAAGTGGGACTTATCGTTGCATAAGAAGAAGGTTGTTTCAACATCTGAAAATCAATGTAATACACCATATTAATAGAACAATGGACAAAACCACATGAACATCTCAGTAGATACAAGAAAATCATTTGACAAGAACCTAATCTATTTTTATGATAAAAGCACTCAACGAACTAGGTATAGAGAAAACTTCCTTAACCTGGTAAAGGACATCGGGGCAAGTCCCAAAGTTAATATACTCAATTGAGAAAAACTGAATGCTTTCCCCCTACGATCAGGAACAAGACAAGTGTGCCTGCTATCATCACTTCTATTCAACATGGCATTGAAGGTTCTATCTGGTGCAATTAGGCAAGAAAAAGAAATAGGAGGCATCAAGTTTGGAAAGGAAGATGTATGACTATCTCTATTTGCTGATTATATAATCTTGTATATGGAAAATTCTAAGGATTCCACAATAAAATTATTAGAACTAATGAATTCAGCAATATGCAAAGCAATTAAAAATGATTTCAATAAATATTTCTTCAAAGGAGATATGCAAATTATTAATAAAGAAATGAACAGATCATTAGACTATACCATTAGTCAATGGGAGAATGCAAGTTAAAATCACGATGTGATTGTTACCACTTCATACACACTAGGATGGCTACAGTAAAAAAAGTTAAACAATAACACCTGTTGGCTAGGATGGAAAGAAATTCAAACCCTCATACATTGCTGGTGGGAATGTAAAACAGTGTAGCACTTTGGAAAGCAACTTTTCAAAAGGATACACGTAGAGTTACCATATGACCCTGAAATTCCATTAGTAGGTGTTGTGAAAGAAACCCAGTCACAAAAGACAACATATCTCATGATTCCACTTATGTGAAATGTCTAGAAAAGGCAAATACATAGAGAGAGAAAAATAAATTGGTGGTTTCCAGGGACTGGGGGAGGAGAAGAATTGCAGAGTTACTGGTAATGGGGACAGAGGTTTTTGAGGTGATGAAAATGCTCTAAAATTAGTCATGGTGATGATTGTGCAACTTTGTGAATGTACTGAAAACCCACTAAACTCTATAATTTAAATGGGTGCATTTTGTGATATATAAACTATATCTCAATAAACCTGCTAAAATGAAGAAAAGTAGAGCCTCTGGATTATGCTGTCTTCCTTCCTTTCTTTTTGATAACATATATGGAGTGTAAATAATCACTTAAATTCTGATGAGGTTTGTTTTTAGCTTTGCTTATCTCAATTTTGCTGGTCGATTTCAGTTTTGCCCTTATTCTGAGAAGGTGGCCCTTCTGGTGTTTATTAGGACTCCTGTACCTTGGCCTGAACACCAACCTCTGTTAGCCTTCTTATGGCATTCTATTCCTCTACGTCAAAAATGGCAAATGTTGTCACTAGAAGCGCCAAGATGAATGTGAAGCACCCCTCGTTGTGTTTCCCTTCGTAGAGGCTCAGAGCCTCTCAGTTCTTGCCTGTGTTGGCTACTCTTCAAAGTTTTTTAAAGTGTTTTTTTTCTCCAATTTTCCAGATTTTATGTTTCTTTTTGCCAGCAGGAGAGATAGTAACAAACTGATGCTCTATGATGGGAACTGAATATCCCCCTATAATGACTGATTTTAGCATAGAGAATTGCAAGACCCCCTGTAGTAGATGCCCTTTGTTTTGACACGGGAATAGCATGGACTCCCTCCGCCTAGAGGAATGTATGCTTCAGGGACTACTTGGACCTCGACTCCAACCAGGTGACTTGAGTGGGAGCTGCCAATCAGAGCACTCCACTCCCCAGGCCAGCCAATCAGAATCTTTCCCAAGTTGGAAGCCCTGTAACTAGAGAGAATATTTTCCTCTCCTGTGCAACTCTTTGAAAGCATGAGTCCCAGAGGGAACAGTTCCAGCCTTTGGGGAAAGGAATCTTGTAAAAGGAAAAGGTGGAGTTGCTGTACAGAGAAGGTAAACCATGAATGAAAGAATCACAGAAATCTCTGGTTCTTAATCTTCACTAGTTACACTCTTTCCTGTGTAGTTAAACCAGTACATTTATCGTATTGCTGAAGCTAGTTCATTTTTTTTTTCTGTCCTAAGAAATGAGCCATTTGATCTGTGGACCACATGGTGATTTTTGTGCTTCTTTTACACAATGATTTAGGAAATTTATATGAATTTGCTTTTCTTCCCACAGTTTGGGAATCGTCAATATAGGCGTTAGGGAGAAATAGGGTATCCTTTATCAAAAGAAACACATTCCTGGATTTATGTCTCAGAGAGCTGAATTTGATCACACTTCAGTAGGTGAAATAAGGAAGAGTCAGAAGTCAGCAAAAGGAATTGAAAAGCTCAAGGTAAATTAAAGGAATAACAAACCATGGAAATTGCTAAAGATATGGAAAATGAAAGAACACTCGTTAAAGAAGTATTTTGGAAAGAGAGCTGAAAGGACCTGGATACAGATGAAAACAGAAAAATAGAAGAAGAATTCAAAATTTTAGAAAATGCTAAGAATTATGATAGGAAGAGTAAGATAAAGGAAGAAATCTTTTGTATGTGTTTCCTTGGTGATCAGTCATTGAAAATATTGGTGAAAATCACATTTCACCCCATTTTTACAAGATCTAAATATGGACTTAAGACATCAGAAAAATCAGAATTCATTTATTCTTTACTCTCTCCCCATTCTCATTTTTTGATCAGTCTGCTGTATTGCTTTATTTCACTATAGGTTTTGAGATATGAGGAATGTTATAGCCCCAACTTTAGTAACTACAATGGATACTCAGATTGTTAGTGGGTTGCAAGCACTTCTGAAATAATACTGTTCCTCATGATGTGATTTTCCTTCCTCTATTTAGAAAGAGGTAGCACCTCATATTTCTGCACATCTCAGAATGAACAAATTTCATTTTTGTAATCATGGCTTAGATGATAAAAGAAAAAACAATAGCATGTACCAACGAACAAATGAAACACTTTCTTGACCGGCTCAGTGTTAGAACAATGACAAAACTTTGACTGAAAAATAACCTAGTTTCTTCTCTGTTTAACAGTACGCAACACATTTGATTCTCATTTTGTTGTTTCTCTGTCATCTTATCTATGTTCTAGGAAATTGTATCCTAAAATTTTATTACAATGAGAAGAAATATTTCCAGGATGCATACAGTGGTACTTTTGAACATGTGACATTTAAAGGGCAATAGAATGCTAATGTGGCTAATAAAATAGAAAAATGGCTTTATAACAGGCCATATGAGGATCCTAGCTTCTCCTTAACTTATAGACTGACTAAATTTGACAACTTAGTTTGTGAAGATCGAAATAGAGAAGCACCGTGGATTCAAAATGAAGTAACAGTAAAACAAGAACAAAGTTCTTACATTTCAATAAACAGGTTGTCAAGTTCTTCTTTTTTTGTAAGGCAAAATCTATTGGGAAAGGGTGGAAGGGTGTTCTTCTGTGAATGTGGTGGTCTATAATGATTTTTGAATTATTCTGGAAGGCAAGAGGTTGCAATACAAAAATAATCCTTCTTTTGTAATTGATTGCTGTACTTTCTTTTGAAAGCACAAAATTGGTTTCAGGGCTGGCATATTACCATGTGCCAGTGAGCGAGAATATTGATAACTATAGTCTATGAACTCAGCAAGCTATCCATTGCCATTTTTGCCCTCGGTGCTTACACTTAGCATACTAAAACTAGGTCTCAGCAGCTGGGACGCCTGTGTTCAGAGCTGAAGATCAGGGCACTGGGTCTGTCAAATGTCAGTGTACTTACATGGGAACAATGAGAAAGAATATTTGAAATACAGATGCTCCAGAAGTTCTAGGACATAGAGTTACTCTAGCTAAAGCCTGTTTTAAGGAGAAAAAAACATGTGTTCATTCACTCACTTGTTTATTAACTCAAGAAGCATTTTTACCCAGCAATCCCACTAGTGGGCATATACTCAGAGAAAACCATAATTCAAAAAGAGCCATGTACCACAATGTTCACTGCAGCACTGTTTACAATAGCCAGGCCATGGAAGCAACCTAAATGCCCATCAACAGACGAATGGATAAAGAAGATGTGGTACATATATACAATGGAATATTACTCAGCCATAAAAAGGAACGAAACTGGGTCATTTGTAGAGACGTGGATGGATCTAGAGACTGTCATACAGAGTGAAGCAAGTCAGAAAGAGAAAAACAAATATCGTATATTAACGCATATATGTGGAACCTAGAAAAATGGTACAGATGAACCAGTTTGCAGGGCAGAAATAGAGACACAGATGTAGAGAACAAACATATGGACACCAAGGGGGGAAATTGGCAGGTGGGTGGTGGTGGTCTGATGAATTGGGAGATTGGGATTGATGTATATACACTAATATGTATAAAATGGATAACTAATAAGAACCTGCTGTATAAAAAAATAAATTAAATTAAATTAAAAAAGAAAGAAGCATTTTATGCCATTTAATAGTCACCAAACACCAATAAAAGGAGTTGGGGATGAAGCCATGAGCAAGAACCAGTCTCTAGAAGCTCACAGTGACTCTTAAAGGAGCAATGAGAGCCAGGAGACCCTGCTGACCTGGACCTTTTGTCCCCACTGGTTCTTCCATCTGAGGAGGACACCTGAGCATGGTCGTTTGGCATGGAAGCCAGGGTCCACTGTGAAAGGTTGTAAGTGAGCCAGTGAACCTTCCGGCTTGGCAGAGCAGGGCAGGAAGCCCCCGAGCCTTTCATGCAATGGCTGCCCTGGCACGATTGCCGTTTGCTCCTGTCCGGCTCTGCTGCTCTTTCTCTACCCTGCTCGAGCCTCAGGAGGCGGCCCTGCGTGCGCTGAGTCAGTGGCGCCCTGGCTGGGCCCTCTGGCCGTTGAGACCCACCAGGAGGAGACTGGAGCTCAGCCCCTGGGCTCCCCCGCTGGTGCCTGCATCGCTTCTGTCTGGACAGCTGTGTCGCACAGCCGCATTGGCTCTCTCCAGGTTCTGGTAGCCACTTCCTCCCTTCAGGTCCAGCTGCGTCGGCCCCAGGATGCCTCACCATCTCTTGTTGATTTCTTAAAACTCCACACGGTTTTATAAATTGTCCCATTCTGGAACTTTTCTCAGTTATCCTGCTTGGACAGACCCTCTGTCCCCTACCTGGCCCTGGCTGATGCATAATGGCAGATTCAGCCGCTGTACCAGCAGCAAACCAAGAGTGATGAGACACACCCAGTGTGGCACTGGCTAATGAGGGGTCCTGTGTAGTCTCCAGGGCATTACAGAGGCAGAGGCTTGGGGCGGAGTTTGGATGCAGGCTCTAGTTGGTTGCATTTCTTTTTCTTTTCATCTTTCTTTCTTTCATTCTAATAATTGGGTTGGAAAGGTCCTTTTTAAAAAAATGTTTAAATTTTCATACAGTTTTTAAAGGTTACTCTCCGTTTGCACTTATTACAAAATATTGGCTACATTCCCTGTGTTATACAATGTATCCTTGAGGCTAATAGTTTGTACATCCCACTCTCCCACCTTTATATTGCCCCTCCCCCTCCCTGGCAACCACTAATTTGTTCTCTATATCTGTGAGTCTGCTTCTTTTTTGTTATATTCACTAGTGTGTTGTATTTTTTAGATTCCACATACAAGTGATATCATACGGTACTTGACTTTCTCTGTCTGACTTACTTCACTTAGCATAATACCTTTCAAACCCATCCACATTGCTGCAAATGGCAAAATTTCATTCTTTTTTTATGGCTGGATAGTATTCCATTGTACGTATGTTAGTTGGTCTCATTTCTGCATTCATTAGGAAAAGGTGATATATAATTGATAATCCACTAAATTTTAAATTAGGAGAAAAATCATGTTAATAAAGTTTTTGCAACTAGAGAGAGCCCTTGATGTTGACTCTCTATGAAGCCTATTGAAGACCCTCTGATAAATCAAGGGTTAAAAATCTAACCATGTGACTGTTAGAAAAACCCAGAAGTCCACTATTCTATGTTCAGTTTGAAATTAACTTTTCTATGTTCAATGAAATTTGAAAGGATGATGTAACAGTTCAAATGGGTGTGTCCAGGCCAATTTTCTTCTATTACCTCTGCAATAGGAAGTAAGTCGTTCTACAAAAAAGAGGTTTAAAGTGCTTCTCCCATCACTGTGGAGTACAGAAGACTGATACTGGCAGAGAAAAGCTGTTGGTTTGGCAGAAAACACTGACACAAGGCAGAGAACTACATCCGCACACAATCATTTCTGTTAAGCAAAGCAGGCAGCCAGAACTCTGCAAATCTTGATGGTGCGAAGCAGAGTCTTTAACAACTGTTCTTTGAGTACATAGATAAAGTGAGGTTAACAGTTTGGAGCAATAAGTAATAAGAACCCTTAAGTAAGGAACAGACATGCCAGTGTAAAGAGTGCGTAGAGTGAATGTCCTAGCAGGGAAAGCAGAGTCGTTCACATCTCTGTTCTCTTGGAAAACTGGTCAAGGATTAGTGAAAATGATCATAAGAAATCCCTGTTTAGGATATGATTTTACATGAGTACAAGACTGCAGTTCACATTTTTTTTTTTTAATTTATTTTTGGCTGCGTTGGGTCTTTATTGCTGCGTTTGGGCTTTCTCTAGTTGCGGCGAGCTGGGACTACTCTTTGTTGTGGTGCGCGGGCTTCTCATTGCGGTGGCTTCTCTTGCTGTGGAGCACTGGCTCTAGGCGCGCGGGCTTTAGTAGTTGTGGCTCGTGGGCTCTAGAGCACAGGCTCAGTAGTTGTGGCGCTTGAGCTGAGTACTTGTGGCTCACAGGCTTAGTTGCTCCGCGGCATGTGGGATCTTCCCAGACCAGGAGTCAAACCTGTGTCCCCTGCATTGGCAGGAGGATTCTTAACCGCTACGCCACCAGGGAAGCCCCCAGCAGCTCACATTTCTAATTTCGTTTTCAACTCTTCTCAATAAGTCATTTTTTCATCTTCAGAAACTTTCAAGAACTTGTCTGGATATTGTTATGTACACGTTTGTACCTTTCCTCTCACACCCACACCTGTGTCTAACTTTAGAAAGGAAATGTTGTAATAAAGCACTGCTAAGGCATCTGCCTGTTGCATAGGTATCTAGAATTGCATCCCCTACGACGGAGGGCGGTCCCTACATGACTCTCCTCCTTTGTCCCAGCTGCGTGGACCAGGTGTGGCCAAGAAGTCCATCTGGGATCATAGCTTTGCTCTCTGGGGATTGGGAATTGTGACCCAGGACCAGTTGCTCTGTCTCTGAGTGTGGCTGAAATTGAAAGGAGTGTGGCTGAATGGTGATGGCATGGTGCGTCCAGGGTTGAGGGGGTCACAGGCCTGCCTCTGACTCTTTCTGCCAGAGCATTAAATCGTGGCCGCCTAAGAGCCACCAAATGCAGTGTTTTGTCCTCCCTCCCCACAACCACTGGCTCTCACATCAGCCAAGGAGAAATGGCATATTCTTGACAGCGGGAGACCCGGGGGTGTGGGTGGAGAGTTGTTGTGGAGACTGTGTACAAAGGAGAAGAGGATTTTCCCTCTACACCCTGAGTAGTAAATAAACTCCAGGCTGTGGAAAGAAAACAGCTTTGGAGGATAGAGTTTGGAGAAGAAGGGAGAACTGGGAATCACTCCACCTACCTAAGTCCCTTAGATTTCCCAGAGAAAAGGAGGCAAGATACAACATCCATTAATTTAGTGAGAATAAGAGAGGAGGCATATCAGTCAGGATTAGGTTTGGCAAAAAGTAACAGGAAAAGATAATAGTGAATTAAATCGAGCAGAACTTTATTTTCTTTCATATAAAAAGTCTGGAGGTAGACTGCCTGGGGCTGGTTGGGCAGGTTTATAGTGTCAGAATCCAGGCTCCCTCTGTGTGGCTGTGATGGTTAATTTCATTTGTCAACTTGGCTGGGCTATGGGGACCAGTTGTTTGGTCAAACACCAGTTAGATGTTGCTGTGAAGGTATTTTTTTAGATGTGATTGATGTTTACAATCAGTTGACTTTAAGTAAACTGTAAGTCAATTATCACCCTCCATAATGTGATTACGATTCATCCTGTCAGATGAAGGCCTTAGGAGCAAAGACTGAGGTTTGCCAAAGAAGAAGGAATTCTGTTTCCAGACTGCAACATAGAAATTCTGCCTGAATTTCCAGCCTTCAGACTCAAGACTGCACCATCAACACTTACCCGATTCTCCAGACTGCTGACTTGCACTATGGATGTTGGACTTGCCAACCCCACAATGGCATGAGCCAATTCCTTAGATGTTAATCCACTATTGAGAGCAGCCGATGTGAAAACCTCTCCTGCACCGCTGGGGATGAGGGCAGACATATGGTAACGGAATGGTGCCTCCGAGGTTGAGAGGGGCACAGCTATGCTGGTGACCCTTTCTCCCAGCTGGAGAGTGGCACATACAATAGCCAGGTGTCCCTCACAGTCTGTGAAGTAAGGGGCTCCTCCCATCATAAAAATGGAGGTACACGTTCTCTGGAACCTCACAGAGATGGGTAATGAAAATGCAAACCTGGCCCATCACCACCGTCCAAAGGAATATCCAAACACTGTCCAAGCTGGGAGAACATGTAACTCATGATTTCAACAACGCACAATATCAGGAGATTCCGGGGTGGGGGGAAGCAAACCTATCCCCACTGTCTTCCCAGCCCCCTGCCTTCCATATTGTATCATGAGGATTACTCCAAAGAAGGCGAAAGGGGGTCGCTCACTGAAGCATTATGGTTTAGATGAAGAGTAACTTGAAATCTTGAAAAGCTTATTTGCCAAACTACACTGAGTTTTAAATCAGAAATGGCTGTGGAGTGTATCTAATATTTTCACTGTCAAGTGGAAATGGAGACTCAGATCAGTAGTAGAAATGAGGAAAATTGTATGTTATTTTCTTTCTTTCTTTCTTTCTTTCTTGGCATGAAATGACATAACCTAAAACTAACCATTTTAAAGTGAATGGTTCAGTGGCACTTAGCACATTTACAATGTTATACAACCACCACCTCTATCTAGTTCCAAAACTGACTTGATTTTCACCACCTCAAAAGGAAACCCTGTAGCCATGAATAAGTTGCTCCCTTCCCCTAGCCCTGCTCACCTTCCATCTGCATTCTGTCTGTGGATTTATCTCTTCTGGATATTTCAAATAAACCTATTCATACAATATGTGACATTCTGTGTTACTTGTCCTTAAAATAATATTTTGAAATTTCATCCACATTGTACCCTGTATCAGAACTTCTTTCCTTTTTATGGCTAATATTTCATGGTATATATTTAGCACTATTTGTTTATTTATTCATCCATTGATGGGTATTTGGGTTTTTCCATCTTTTGGTTATGGTAATAATGCTGCTATGAACATGCATATACATTGATCTGTTTAAGTACCTGTTTTCAATTTTGGGGGATACTTCCCATGGAGTAGAATTTCTAGGTCATACGGTAAGTTTATGTTTAATCTTTTGAGGAACCACCAAACTGTTTTCCACATTGCTGAACCATTTTCCATTGTTCGCAGCAATATATGAGGGTTCTACTTTCTCCACATCCTCACCAACATTTGTTATTTTCCATTTTCTAAATTATAGCCATTATCGTGGGTGTGAAATGATACTTCTTTGTATTTTTGATTTACCTTACCTTAATGCCTAATGATTTTGAACATCTTTTCATGTGTGTGTTAGCCATTTGTATCTTTTCTTTGATGGGATGTCTATTCATGTCCTTTGCTCATGTTTAAATTGAGTTGTTTGTCCTTTTGTACTTTAGTTGTAAGAGTTCTTTATATATTCTGGACATGAGACCCTTATCAAGTAGAAGATTTGCAAATATTTTTTCCCATTCTGTAGGTGGTCTTTTGTTTTATTGATAATGTCCTTTGATACATGAAAGTTTTTGACCAGTGAAGTTCAGCTTATCTATTTTTCCTTCTGTTGCTCGTGCTTTTGGTGTCATATCAAAGAATCCATTACTGATTCACTCCTATGTTTTCCTCTAAGAATTTAATGGTTTCAGTTATAATATTTAGGTTGTCGATCCATTTTATGTTAATTATTGTATATGGTATGAAGTGTCCGACCTCATTCTTTCGAATGTGGAAATTCATTTGTTCTGACATCACTTAATGAAAAGACTATTCTTCCCCAGTTGAATAGTCTTGACACCTTGTGTAAAATCAATTGGCAGGAAAATTGTATATTTTTGATACACTCAGGGTGTGATTAAAATCTATTTATCTTTTACATTAAACCCAGGGGCTCTGAGTAAACAATATCCTAATTGTGCAGCATGAGGAGGAAGCTGGTCTGGTGTGAGAGGAGATTGAGACAAAAATACAAAAGAAAGAGATGTAAGAGATGCAGGGTACCTGTCTCTCACCAGTTTCTGCTTCCAGTCTCTCCCTGAGGTACAATGCTGTTCCTGCCCTGGGCTTCCTGGTCACATATCTATCCTTATCATAAGTTCCACTTAACTTGCAACTAACAAGATTTCCTTTTATGTAGAATTAATGAGTCTAATCAATAAGAATCAATTCTTTCATTGTACCCAAGAAAAATGAAAAGATAACTATGTTGGAATTACTGTATTTAATCCTACCATGAGGAGATATTTATATACAATTACATGAGTATTAGAAAGGAAGAATGGCCGAAACATAATATGCCAGCAATGTTAAGGCTAGAAATGCTCTTATGAGGCCATGGAGACTCCCTCTGAGCAAACTAATCCCTATGTTCTCAGACAGGGGCTCCTAGACTCTTACTGACGGTGGACATACCTTGATCAGAGCTGGCACTTGTCACAGACATTTGATGTGGAGATGCCAGAAATCCTTGATTCCCAGGCAACCCCTCCACCTGCTGATTTTGTCCAGATTTTTTATAACCCATTTCCATCCTTTTGATTATACAGGTTTTGTTTTTGACTGAGGAGTGGTCATTAAACAATGAGTCAGACTCCATAAGTCTTATATTAAAACTTTTTTTTTACTTTATTCATATTACATAGTCCTTAAAATTTTTATTCCACAAAAATTTCTCCTTTCCTTTTAATTTTTCCAACATGACCCCCTTTCCTCAAGTTTTAATATAAACATTTTATTTTGATATGAATTCGCAGTGTAAAATAATTCAAAACCTACAGAAAAGTTGTAAGAATAGGTAAATAAAACCTGTATATTCTTTATCCTTTTTTTTTTTTTTAATAGCTACTTTATTTATTTATTTATTCATTTTTGGCTGTGTTGGGTCTTCGGTTCGTGCGAGGGCTTTCTCTAGTTGCGGCAAGCGGGGACCACTCTTCATCGCGGTGCGCGGGCCTCTCACTATCGCGGCCTCTCTTGTTGCTGAGCACAGGCACCAGACGCGCAGGCTCAGCAGTTGTGGCTCACGGGCCCAGCTGCTCCGTGGCATGTGGGATCTTCCCAGACCAGGGCTCGAACTCGTGTCCCCTGCATTAGCAGGCAGACTCCCAACCACTGCGCCACAGGGAAGAATAGGGAAGCCCTATTCTTTATCCTTTATCCTTTATCCTGATTTACTAATTGTTTACATTTTGCCCCATTTGCTTCAGTGTCCACTCTCTCTCCTTCAAAGAGAGGGAGCAAGAGAGGGAGAGAGAGAAATTATATATATAATAATAAAGTTATAATTATATGTTAAATATATTATATATATATGTATATCTTTATCTTATTTTTCTGAACCATTAGAGAGGAAATGGCAAACTTAATGCCCCTTTACTTTAGAATGTATCTCCTAAGGAAAAGGACATTCCCTTAAATAACCATAGTACAATTATTATAATCAGGATACTTAATATTGATGTAATACTACTATATAATTCATGGGCTAGATTGCAATTTTGTCAGTTGTCCCAATATGTCTTCAAGTTTTATTCCTTGAGGAATTTTTCAAGGAATATAAACAAGGCATTCTTAAAAGGTTTAATTATTTTATTTTTTTTATTTATTTTTGGCTGCGTTGGGTCTTCGTTGCTGCACACGGGCTTTCTCTAGTTGCTGCGAACGGGGGCTACTCTTCGTTGTGGTACATGGGGGCTTTTCATTGCGGTGGCTTCTCTTGTTGCGGAGCATGGGCTCTAGACACGTGGGCTCAGTAGTTGTGGTTCGCAGGCTCTAGAAGGCAGGCTCAGTAGTTGTGGCACACAGGCTTAGTTGCTCTGCGGCATGTGGGATCTTCCCAGACCAGGGCTCGAACCCGTGCCCCCTGCATTGGCAGGCGGATTCTTAACCACTGTGCCACCAGGGAAGTCCTCAAAGGTTTAATTTTTAAAATTTGCCTTCTCTGGCTCTTTTCCCCTCCAACTTTATGAACTCTCTTTTGCTTTTTCTGTTGATTTTCATAGCATTCAGCTTCTGCCTTTGTGGCAATGAGTTCCCAGTCAATACATCTCTCCTGATTTCCAGAGACATACCTCTACCTGCATTTTCCAAATGTGACTTTCGTCATGTAGACCCATAGGAATTACCAAGTGTTTGGCAAAAGAATGGATGAATGAATGAATGAATGTATTGCTTCTTGTATCATGGGCTCATCGGCTTCTCCACAAACCTACCCAACTCAGAAACCTGGACAGTCATTCTTCTGTCTCATTTCTTCCCCAGATAGTCAGTCACCCCCTATTCTCCATGATCTGTCTGAAGTATTTTTCATTTCTATGCTATGTCTAAGCCATATTCTTAACTTCTATGCTCATGTCCATTTTCTTTGGTAAGAGCAGAGCTCCCATTGGTCTCCCTGATTCCAGCCTCATCCCTTCCACACCACTGACAGAATGGTCTCCATGACTTACAAATCTGATTCTTTTACTCCTTCCCTCAGTGTTTTTCATAGAGAACATTTCTCAGTAGAAAATGCATTCTCTCTATCACGGTAGAAAAGCCCTTGACCAAGTTTCTGTGCTTGGCCAAATTCATCTCCATCCACCACATCTGCTCTGAGCTTTATGCCTCTGGGCCCTTGAGTCTGTAATTATTTTGTCCTGGAATGTCCTCTTTACTGTCTTGTAGAAACTTCTCTTCACACACGATTGCTTATTATATTAATTTTTAAAACACAATTGCAATTTGAGTAATTACTTGCTGTAATTTGCTGCTGTTTGCCAGTTGAATATGTATTCAGACATTAAAAATTTTTTTAAAGCTGATGTTACATTGAACCTGGTCTGGTTGTTATTAAAATAAATTAGACTGAGAAAGATTCATAGCAAGAGAAATTTGATCCCTACTATGGCCATCTGAAGGGACTATTGAGGTCCATTCCAAAACAAAAGCATGTAAATCAAAGAATCTGACAAGTGATGAAGGAAAATTCAGCCAGAAAGCTAGTGTGGTGGTCTAATGTGAGGTAAGGGGAGGTCCTACCTGCAGGCAGCATGAGGCAGTGAGGAATCTCAGTTGAGTGATAAGTAGAAGTTTAGGTGTGTAGACAGATGGCTTAGCAATGTATGTCCTCAAACACTGGAGCTCTATCTCAGGGCAGGGGCCACGGACAGGTGGATACCAGCTAGATGCAGGGAGAGCTGTGGGTGTAGATGCTCAAAGCAAGGTGGAATCCTAGTCCCAGAGGACCACATGTACTGGGATGCTGGAGTACTGAATAAGCATTTAGGCGTAAGGGAAAAGGCAGAAGCTCAGGTAGCTCAAGTGCTACCAGATCTGAGCAGGATTTAGAGGTGAGCATGATTTGGTGCTGATGCTGGACTGTTAAGCTCCTTAAATTTCTCTGAGTCAGGGATGGTGTAGAGACTGAGCTGTCTTGATCCTTCTATGCAGGACCAATGCCTGGAGTCTGATAGAGCAGGGAGTGGGCAGCACCTGAGAGCATCAGGTTATGTTGACAAGTATAGATGTTTCATGAAAGCACCTACTCCTTTACCAATGAAGTCATTTGTTATTTCCCTTTCCGGTCTTAAAATCTCACCTGTACTCCAGTAGTTATTGAAATAATGGTTTGTGACTCAGTTTTATTAAATACTTTTCAAAGCAGATTGAGTCAGTATCCTGCTGATTTGAAAATGAAGGTTTTTAAAATAATCTTTGAAGAGGTTTTTAATTAAGCATGTAGTAGAGAACAAACAAGTGAAAATCTAGTGTTTCAACCAAATCTTACTGGTGTTTGTTGTTAAAATGAGACATCTCAAAGTAGCACATTTCAGAGACCTGCAATTCTTTTAGTATCTTTAATCATTCTTTTTAAAATACTGGAAAAAGAAGAAACATTTTCTGGAAAATTAGAAAATAATGAAGACTTTGTAAAAATAGCTGCTGTTGAAATTCAGGTAAGGGCACACTTGGATAATTTAAACAAAATAAAATTAGTGGTGCCAGATGGCATTGAATTCAGTGCTGCAGCTGAACTAACTAAGAAACATATTCAACTACTAAAGAGTATTTTTAGAGTACAAAAATAGAGACCCGGGAAGGTATCAGAAGATCAGAAGATAGGAAGTAGGGTGCGTCTTTTAAAAAAGAGAAAGAATTAGTGTGGTAATTATCCTAAATGTATAATTCTTGTTAATTTTATAGAAAATAGTAAGATAAAATAGCTCAGAAATCCGGACTCTAATGGCGCTATCAAAAATAAGATGCATCAGTTTGGAAAGGTTGATGATAATTCTTTTGGAGGAAGTTCTGTTTCCCTTTCTCATTGGGTTGTGCTCTTTTGCCCACATTGGACTACCTTTCCATTCCCACTTCCTGCTTCACAATTTCTGTTCCTTTGAATCTTGGTTGCTCAGGGCTTTTTCCCTCTCTTATTGACCTCTGTCTGGCTCCTTATGTGAGATCATTCACTCCCCTGCCATAGGACACTGTCAGGGTTAAGTGAGACCAGGTGTGGGGTAGCCGCCCATGATGCTCCATTGTGCGTTCACTCTCCTGCCTCTCAGCATCTTCCCTTCCCTTCCCAGCCTCACATTCTACTTCCCTGCGGTACTTACTGTGTCTACTCACTACCCTCTGATTACGAATTCCAGTTTCCTAATTCTGTGAATTAAATGAACCAAACATACATCGAGCGTCTGCTCTAGTGAAGACATGAGGATGGGATGTGATTAACCTGAGGGCACCTGCTTGGCTTACTTCCTTCTTCCCAGAGTCCATAGTCTCTGCTTCAACACTCCACCTGCTCCTGACCCCAAACTTGCGAAGCCCTTTTCTCCCCTTCTCTGATCTTCCCCATCCCTCCACCTCAGGAACCCTCCAGGCGCCTCATCACAGGACCTTTTCTTTACCTTGAGCCTCCAGAGCAGCATTTCCTGAACATGGCCTGAAAAACACTATTTCTTTGGACCTCTGATCTTTTTTTTTTTTTTTTTTTCATTAAGACAGGGTTATGTGGTCAAACACCTTTGGGAGTTGCTGATTTAAATGAGGTGAATTGGGTTTCTTTGCCACAGTATTTCTCAGAGCTTTTAATATCCTAATCTGCATTTGGAATCCTCAAGTAGGGGTCACACGGTATGTACAGTTGACTTTTATATTTGAGTACAGACCTGATTTCATGAAATGACAAACAGGACTCGTGTTCCACAAGACACACCCTGGAAAAAAACCTTATATCATCCATTCACAATACTTTGAAACGTTTGTGTATATTAGGTTTATAAGTCCATTTCTTCAATTAAATTGACAGTTTCAAATTTTTGAAGACAGTGCTTTATGCTTCTTTGTACTTCACTAAACGTGGCACACTGTGGCTTGTCCGCTTTACACAAGGGACAACTTCAAACAAAAAACAAACTACTGCTAATCAAGAATTTATCATCTGCAAGGCCTGGGCAGTGCATCATGGAGACTATGAAGCTATGACTCATCTTGCACTTTCTTGCTTTAATAATTAACATTTTGCTTGTTTGATGCTTGAGAATTTACCTTGTACTTTTAAAGGAAGTGTTTTACTTGAGCTTTTCAACAATCCCATGAAGTTGGATAAGTGTTACTCTTCCCACTTAGTGAGTAAACTGAGTTCCAGAAAAGTTCACCAACTGGAGTGATTCTTCATTAAGGACCAGAGCAGCCCTGGGTGCCAGTGCCTCTGCTTTGCATGCAGGAGGCTGTCCACAGCATCAGGGGAACCCTGCAAGAGTGTTCACTGTAGGGGATCAGGAACTTACCCCAAACACACATAACACTAATAACGGCAATGATGGTGTTTGCTGGAGGGTAGATCATAGAGGGCAAAAGGCTTGCAAAAAACTTCACACAACTTTGCGTAACTTTGCACAGCTAACAAGTTCGATGTGGTGTGATGAGCAATTAGACAAACAGAACTTTGCCAACTATAAGTTGTGTGATTTGGGAGCAAGTTGCCATCTTTACCGGGACCTTCATGCACCAGGTAGAACCCGGTACCCTGTATGCAAATCAAGGTGTTTATTTTGTCTCTATTGCCATGAAAACATGACCACACTTACCTGAATCACCACTTGCACTTTTTAAAGGCACCCAAATAAGGAATGCCCCTTATTTTTTAGAAGAATAAAGTTTTCTGTCCTAGAAAGAAATCAGAAATGTTGATGAAATTATACACAGGTATTGGAGGGGTGTGAACTGAAGAATGTGGATTGGGAGTGGTACTCATAATTCACGTTTGGCAAATGATGATAAAAATACAATAAAAATAAATCCAAACATATGGGAGGAGGTGGCAAAATTAATATAGAAATATTATAATTAAGTAGGGGCAGTACATAAATTCAAGAAAAAGAAAGGATTATATTTACAAATGGATTAAGGCTGTGAAAAGCAAGTAACAGACTATGAAAAATTTTGTATTTATTGAGGTAAGAATAGGTATTTTGAATTATAGAGTTTTATAAACTTTAATAACTCACTTTCATCTACTTTTATATTTTGATTTGAAAGTTTTATGAATAATACTTATAAAATTATATTTTTAAATTTTAGGTGGGGGGTATGAAATTGTCTTTACTTTCTAAAAATTATTAGCTTTCTCAATTAGTAATGCAGAAATAATGTAGTTTTCCTGGGTAAAAGGGATATTAATGCTTAAAAATTCCAGCAAGGATCAAGATTTTAAATAGATACAAGGAAGTTCACACATATGAAGAAAATTTTAGGTTCTTTCAATATCTTCATATTTTTGCTATCTTTGTTGAAATCATTGTGAACATAAAATTGTGTCGAAAGGAATTTTCCTCAGTTTGATAGCCCTTTCATTTTGGGGTTTATCACTATTTTCTATAGTAATTGTTCATTAGTGGGCATCCTGTTTACTGATAATGTTTGCAGGAGAACTTTGAATTGGCTTTGAAAACAACATATGAATGATAGATTACTAAAAAGCATTTGGCAGTCTGTGTAGCAGACAGTGACAGCCATGCCCATTGTCCCTGGGTGTGGTTCCTGTTGATGATGTAGAAGAGGGGTTAGCAAACTGCAGCCTGCAGACCAGTTGGGCCTGCTGCCGATTTTTGTAAATAAAGGTGTTTTGGAACACAGCCATGCTCACCTGTTTACACATTGTCTATGACGGCTTTTGCGCTGTAGTGGCAGAAATGAGTCATTGTGACAGATGTCTCACGGCCCAAAAACCTTTTACTCTCTGGCCCTTAACAGAAAGTTTGCTTCTCTGACATAGAGGAGGTGTGGTAGAAATTTACTGTTTTCCCCTGTCCGGTACCCAAGTTTCCCTTTTCTGGTAGCAGCTCATGATTTCCCTTTGGGGAACTGACCTCCTCTACTCTCGATCCTTATTCTTTGATGGGCCCAATCCTGCTCCAACTCCAGGAAGGGGCACCTGGCCCATCCTTGGCCAAGCAAAGTCAGGGTGATCAGTTCATGGAAGGGTGCTTTATGTGCTTTGGGCCAACTCAGAACCTTTGATAAAGGTATTTTCTGGTAGGCAAGAGGGCTTTTTTATTCCTAAAAATTTGCTACATTTATGGGAGATAACTCAATTTCCATGTTGAGAGAGCCTGCCTCAGAATGAGGTTAACCAAAGTACAGCTGGTCCAGCACAGAAGAGGAAAAGATGGGGACAGAAATAAAATTACAGTGAACTATATCTGTATGTATACATGTCTATCTATCATCTATCTATCTATCGACCAAATTCAGATAACATGGCTTGTTGCCTGGAATCTAGCTGTACTGGGCCTCCCTGCAAATTTAGACCGCACTTTAAGTTGTGTTTTGGTCTCTCCCAAATAAAGAACCCCAGTGAACACAGTGTGTTCTCAAGTTGAGGTGGGGAGCAGGGAGTGGATAGTGCATTGAAGAAAGAATCTTCCAAAATCATGACAACGAAAGCTGTAGAAAACAGTCAAAAAGTCACTATCTGGCAGAGGAAAAACGATGTCAAGGCAGAGAGAAAAATCACTTAGAGCCAAATGCTCATTTGCCTTCCCTGATGCAAAACAATTGACGTGGAAATCGCTGGTTCATAGGAACTGGGGCGGTGGGCTCCTCTCTGAGAATGTGACAGACATGGTGAGGTTGCCAGCTGAATTCAAAAGGCCTTGAAGTAAGATTTTTAAAACAAAGCCCTCCTCAAAAGCATTCCACTAAGTGACAGAGTGACCACATATTGTAGGATTCCATTTGTATGATTTGTCCTGAAAAGGCAAATTTATAGAGACAGAGAGTGGTCCAGTGATTGCCTGCTGTCGGAAAAGGGAATGGGAATTAGCTGGAACTGGCCATAAGAGATTTTACTGGGGAGATGGAAATGTTCTAAAACTGGTTTGTGGTGATGGTTGTATCACTCAGTAAAGTTAAAAAAAATCATTTGAAATGGGTGAATTTTATGATATGTAAAATATACTTCACTACAGTTGTTAAAAAATAAAGAGGCACAAAAGATAAAACTAAGGTGAAAGTGAGATAAATAGCAATGCTTAAAACAGAGTTTTTTTAAAAAATATTGTTCCTGCTGAGTTGGTACATGGTGTTGATAATATCACTTACAGCCAAATGCAATATATATACCTTGGTTGAATCTGGTGAAGAAAGAAAAACAATTATACAAGACATTCTTGGGACAATTGGAGACATTTAAGTATGGATTGGATATGATAGCATTATGGAAGTATCTATTTATTTATTTATTTTGGGGGGCTGCACCGTGCAGCTCTCGGAATCTCAGTTCCCGGACCAGGGATTGAACCTGGGCCACAGCAGTAAAAGCCCGGAATCCCAACCACTAAGCCACCAGGGAATGCCCTAGAAGTATTTTTAATTTTCTGAGATGTGATCCTTATACCCTAATTTTATGGGAGAATATTCTTTTTTTTTTTTTAATATCTTTATTGGAGTAATTGCTTTACAATGTTTTGTTAGTTTCTGCTGTATAACAAAGTGAATCAGCTATATGCATACGTATATCTCCATATCCCCTCCCTCTTGCGTCTGCCTCCCACCGTCCCTATCCCACCCCTCTAGGTCGTCACAAAGCACCGAGCTGATCTCCCTGTGCTATACAGCTGCTTCCCACTAGCTATCTATTTTACATTTGGTAGTGTATACATGTCAATGTTACTCTCTCACTTCGTCCCAGCTTCCCCTTCCCCGTGTCTTCAAGTCCATTCTCTACGTCTGTGTCTTTATTCCTGTCCTGGCCCTAGGTTTATCAGAACCATTTTTTTTTTTTAGATTCCATATATATGTGTTAGCATACGGTATTTGTTTTTCTCTTTCTGACTAACTTCACTTTGTATGACAGACTCTAGGTCCATCCACCTCACTACAAATAACTCAATTTCGTTTCTTTTTATGGCTGAGTAATATTCCATTGTATATATGTGCCACATCTTCTTAATCCATTCATCTGTCGATGGGCACTTAGGTTGCTTCCATGCCCTGGCTATTGTAAATAGTGTTATAACGAATATTGTGGTACATGACTCTTTTTGAATTATGGTTTTCTCAGGGTATATGCCCAGTAGTGGGATTACTGGGTCGTATGCTAGTTCTATTTTTAGTTTTTTAAGGCACCTCCATACTGTTCTCCATAGTGGCTGTACCAATTTACATTCTCACCAACAGTGCAAGAGGGTTCCCTTTTCTCCACAAGCTCTCCAGCATTTACTGTTTGTAGACTTTTTGATGATGGCCATTCTGACCGGTGTAAGGTGATACCTCATTGTAGTTTTGATTTGCATTTCTCTAATGATTAGTGATGTCGAGCATCCTTTCATGTATTTGTTGGCAATCTGTATATCTTCTTTGGAGGAATGTCTATTTAGGTCTTCTGCCCATTTTTGGATTGGGTTGTTTGTGGGTTTTTTTGGTATTGAGCTGCATGAGCTGCTTGTATATTTTGGAGCTTAATCCTCTGTCAGTTGCTTCGTTTGCAAATATTTTCTATGGGAGAAGATTCTTATTCTTAAGAGAGCATGCTGATATATTCAGGGTAGCAGGATAATAATAATTTTAAAAGCCTGGCATTTACAGTATTTCATTGTATCTAATATTCCAACTATTGTAAGATGCAGCATTATTATTTATACCAGGAAAAGGGAAAAACATTGCCAGTAAAAATGATACAACACCTTCACACTAAAACAAAAGCAATCAACCAAATAAGCAAAGACAAAAAACAATCTCCAGGAGTAAAACAAGGTTTTGGAGCCACAAACCAGAGGTGCCTGAAAAACCACTGGGAAGATGCAATCTGAAGCCTCCTACTTCTTTATCCATCATGAATGAAGTAAAATATATGGAAAGCAGTAATATCTGGGTGGCTTATGAAGTTTTCAGCCCCAAATGCATTCCACTGATTTAACGTTTGTTTTATGTAATGATTGATTATTGAGAATTATTATTCAATAACTTTAAGAGTGGTAGCGAAAATGTTGAGTTGCACAGCACACATTGATAAGGATGCTGGGAAAAGTTCAGTCAGCTCATCAAGATCAACGTGAGTAAAACAGGGACTTGGGGGGATATGCTGGAGGGATGCACCTGACACGTGCTACTCACACCACGATGAGTAGAACCTGATTTCTGATTTCTGGAAAATCTCACTCTAATGTGGACCACACTAATGAGCAAGATACCCAGGCAACGAGAAAGGAGAGGGACGCCATGCAGCTGAATCTTTTGGGTCCTACTCTCATTGTCACTTAAAAAAAAGATTAGGTTAAATATAGGCAGTGAATGAATTAATACAGAAGTCAACAGAAAGTTGAAAATAATGGAAGGGGAAGGTGTATTAGGAAGTTGTAAAGAGAGAAACAGTAGTCAGGAAGGGGATGTGTATGTCTGTGTGGGGAAGATGTTAGCTGAAGAGTGCATATTTTTAAATCTTGGAGATAAGTAAATGAGGCTACAAGCAGTTTATTGATCCTGAGGAATATGTGTATATATATATATATATATATATATATATATATATATATATATATATATATATATATAATACACGTACACATTCTTTACCTGGAAAACTGAACAAGGCAAAAATAAAATATGTCTGACTTTTTTGACTAAAGACAAAAAATGATAGACTGTAAAAGTAGTTTGTTGTTTCTCTTCCTATTACCGATGACAATTATAATTGAATAATTATTGATGTAATTATTGGTCTACAGTCTATTGCTCTACCAGACTACAAACTATGTGAGAGCCAAACTGTGTCTAGCCCCTGTATGGTCATTTCCTTAGCTCTAGCTTGTTAGATTGCTCATGCTGGTTCAACAATTTCTTAATGAATGAATAGATGCAGTTTCTATCAGGTCAAAATATTTCAGAAAAATAAATGCTCCATAAAATATGAATGTAAAGACATAAGGGAACAAAAGGTAGTAGAGAAGCTAACACAGTAAATAATTATTTGTCGAAAGAATAAATGAGCCAGTCTGTGTGACAGGAACTAAATAAGAAATGTAGGAAAAGGTTTTTCAAAAATGTGAGTCCTCTAGAGGCTGATGGTCAGGCAGTTTTTATAGAAGCGAGTTTTGGGGGATGAAGAGGATTTTGCCAGGGACTAAGGAGTGAAGTTGAACCCAGTGAAATTACTTAGATATGATCATTCCTTGAGGTTTGGAATATTATTGTGTTGGTTGATTAGAAGCAATGGCAAGAGGTTTTGCATGGGTGGGATGTGGGAAGCATGGGGGGTGGGCAGGAGGTGGAAGACAGCCTGAGAAAGGGGTTATCTGGAGACCAAAGAGAGGGAGGGGAGTGGTCCCTGAGGAAGGGACAGGCAGAGTGCAATCACCAAGGCATAGTTTACCTGCCAAAATTTCTCTGAAAGTGATGGAGGGCCTTTGGAGGGTTTGGAGTAGGAAGAAATACTATTAGTTTTGTTATTTAGAAAGATGAGTGTTTTAGTAATGTGGAGGATGGGTTACATTGGAGACCAATAATCCTTTTATGAAGCAAAGTTATAAGAACTTAATATAGGACATTGGTAATAGCAATAGAAGGAACAACTTGAATAGATCTTAAAGTGACTTTGTAATCTATTGGGTATGGAGTTTGAAGGAGAGGTGAGTGTCTGAGATAATAATTCTTGCCTTTTTAGAGTTCATGGGCTTTTGAGAATTAGATTAAATGTTGACTTGGAAAATGTTATCAGCACACAAACACACATTTTTGCTGAGAGATTTGGGGAAGGATTTCAATGATCTACAATACATCCCTCTCAACACGGCCTTGCTCCATCCCTGAGGTTCATTTAAATGTCATCTCTGTTAAGAACCCCTGGTTTAGGAAAACTAGCTGAAATGAGCCTGGGGTAGACTGTTCCACAATGGAGTCGTTACCTGACATAGGAAACAGAAACGAAAGTGAAGTTTGGAGGGGAAAGATGACATCAGTTGAGGAAATGTTGAAACCTAATAGATACTACTATTAATGTAGCTAAAAGCACAGGGTGTAAGCTAGGAGGACTATTTTGTCTGAAATAATCAGTTAATAGGTGGTATTCAAACATCAGAAATAAATAAGGAAGTCTGGGAAGAGTACCGAGAGAAAAGAGAAGTGAACAAAGGATAGAATCTTGAGGAACATAAGAGAGTTCCTTAAAATATACTGAGAATTGGGCAGATAATCAGTAATCCATGCTACTGATCTCCGAGAGGCAGCAGTGAGCAGTGACATGAAGCAAGATCTTAATTCCCTGCCCAGGAATTGAAACTGGGTAGCCTGGATGAAAACCGGGAATCCTAGCCACTAGACCACCAGGGGCTAGAGGCTAGAAGGTATATTTCCCTGGCTCTTGCCCCCATTGAAAAATGCATTTCTCAAGGAGGCAAAAACTGTAAAAACAGGTACAAGTTTATTATTAGAGACACAGCACAGCAACAAGTGGGAGAGCACACAGAGAAGCAGTTTGTTTAGTTAAGACAGAAGCAGGGCAGAGATGCACCCCTGGAGAGAAAGGGTGTGGGCGAGTGCAGTGAAGAGGAGGTTAAGTCATTTACAGGGCAGTTCTTCCAGGTCTTTGTTTACCTGGAAGATGGATTCCAGCCCAGAGGCCTATGGGGGGGGGGGGGCTTAGCATCACATATTATGGGGTGGTGCCCCCTAAGGAGCCTTTCTGCACCCACGCAATGTCTCCCTTGCCCCAAGGATGGGAGATACATGACCTGTGTATCTATTACTCAAACAAGGGTTAGCTCCTCTCTGTTCCTGCCACGACTGTTATCTTAAAGTGTCCTCAGGAGACAAAAGTCCAGCTATTTACACTGTTTCTGTTGTAGTTTCTATTTCAACGTGCAAACAGGAGGCTGGTTGTAAATATCTAGCCTGGAGCCCACCTATCTCCTGTCTCGGGAAATGCAAACAGGAGGCTGGTTGTAAGTGTCCGGCCTGCAGCCCATCTTTTTCTCTCCCCAAGAAATGTAAACAGGAGGCCAGTTGTAAATGCCTAGTCTGGAGCCCATCTATCTCCTGCCTCACTACTTAAAGAAAGATAATTTTGAGAAGAATGGGTGATCTTTTAAAAATGCCTCAAAGAGACCAAGAAGTTGAGAACTACACAGTCTCCTGGGCCTGACAAGTGGAGGTCATTGGTCGTGGTTAGTTACTAAAAGTTGTGCCATTGGTGTGGGTGGAGCTGAGCTAAGACCCAGACTGCAGTGACTTGAGGTGTGAATGGGCACAGAAAACAAGGGGAGACAGCAAGTGCAGAGTCTTTTCTTTTGAAGAACTCGTTTGTGAAGGGGAAGGCCAGGAGCGGTGTACCTAAAGAGAGACACAATCATTGTGGATTCGTTACTAAGGTAAGTTAAGATGTTCAAGGTGCAGCCACTGCTTCCTGCCACGGACCCTGCCTTCAGAAGACTGGCACATGCCCCACTTCCAGACAGACCAGTAGGCTGTGTAGACTCTTGGGTTGACCCAAATGACAACCACTGAAGTAAAGAGTCATACTGACTGCATTTTGTGAGGCTTTCTACTACTGAATGTGTGCTAGCAAAAGCAGAACTTCCTCTTAAATAGTATTAGTACCATGAATTCCTAAAACAAGGGGGTTATTGTTTACAACATCATCCTGCATTCTTTATCCATTTTTCCCTCATAAATAACACATATGAGTGTTTCAGCTATGTAGTCAAAACGGTAAAAATGCTCCTTTGAAGTGGAATAATCTTTGAAACTTTTTTGTCTCACTCAGTGTGTTTAGAATGCAGTCCAAACAGAAAAGAGGTAAGATCTAAAGTTATTAGTTCTTCATTTTAATTAACATGACTTTATACGTTTTCATCTATGTGAAAAATAGACCCTAGACAACTTCTTTACATATATTTTAGGAGCAAATGATAGGTTACTTTTACTATCTATATATTCTATACTAAAATTTAAAAACTGTAGTTTTGAGTAATGCACTTAAGTTTATAACATATAAGAATCTCACAACTCATACTGCTATTTGTTTCTCCAGGCTACTCAACATTTGTGCATTTCAATTATGTCTTCCTTTAATTGTCACAATAGCAGAACACTAGGCATAACTGCTTATTCCTCAATTCTTGTCTCAGGAAGTGTGCTTATTTTCTTATTAATTAATTAATTTATTCCTTATGTTGAAGCCAAATCTGGCCTCTGTACCCCGACACCGAATTAAATCTCGGAGACAGAGTTTTGGGTGAAGTAGAAAAGAATAGCTTTATTGCTTTTACAGGCAAGGGGGGGCCACAGCTGGCTAATGTCCTCAAGACTGTGTGTCTCCACCTGGAAGAGGTGTTATGTGTATCCCTTGAGGGGGAGCCAGGACCCTGCCCCAAGGCTGCACTATTGTTTCTATTCCCTTGTTTCCATATCTGCTCCCTTCCCTAATTGGCAACTGTTTGAACCTGCTCTGGGAACTCAGGGAAGGTCATGGAGGCTGAATGAAGCCTATTTCCTGTAATCAGGAAATGGGGGACACAGAAAGGCTTTTGTTCCCAGGAGCCCCACAGGGTCCTGCTCGGGTTTCAAGGTCAGAGTTTATTATGTGTGAGGGTACTAGAGAAATAAAGAAGGAAAAGGGAGACATGGGCTCTGCTTGCATGTAGTAGCTAACCATTTTACAAATAAGTAAGTGGTGGCAGGCATAAGAGAAGAAAAGTGCAAGGTGTTTTAAAAAAAATTTTTTTTAATGGAAGTATAATTGATTTACAATATGTTAATTTCTGCTCTATATCATACATAAATATATGTACACACACACATTCTTTTTTATATTCTTTTCCGTTATGGTTTCTCATAGGATATTGAATGTGGTTCCCTAGTGCAAGGTGTTTTGATAGTGTGAGGTGGGGAGGGTCTTCTCTAGTTCTGGAGGTTTAAAGAAAGCCTTCGTGAGGAAGCACCACTGAGGCCAGTACTTGAATGAAGAGCAGGGCTTGGCCAAATGAAAAAGTGATGGAGAATATTTTAGATAGAGACGGTAGTGGTTATAGAGGACCTTGGCACATTTAGGGGACGAAAGGAAGGCAACTGTGTCAGGGGATTAAAAACATCATGGATGAAATGAAGGTGAAGGTAGTCAGGGACCAGGACGTTCAGGACTTCGATACAGACAAGATGACAGGATGTCTGGGAATGATGTCAGATTTGCCTTAAATGATCCCTCTGGCTGCCAAATGGGGAAGGGAATCAGGAGTGCAGGAGTGGCTGCAGGAAACTGTTTGGGGACCATTGCAGGTGTCCAGGAGAGATGAGTAGGAGGTGGGACAGAGCTGTGCAAGGGGATGATGGGAAGCTGACAGAGTGGGGCAGGTTTGAGGTAAATTCTATTGGTTATGATGCGAGGCAGACAGTTGGCAGCGGCTGCCTGGCTTCTGCCATAAGCCCCTGGGTGGATGGAGATTCCTCCACTCGGGTGAGGGGCGCTGAGGGAGCAGGGCAGGGTGAGTGGGAGCCTGAGCTGTGAGAGGATAAGGTGAGAATCAATAATCATTTACACCAGTTTTGGTTTGTATCAGAAAGCAGCAGTACTATTTTATCTAATTAACAGTAACAGTTGAGCCTATGATATTATTTCCTCGATGACATTTCAGATAACTTCAGGGTCTACTGACGTGAAGTAGTTGCTGCAAACTGTACTGCGTTCTTAAAAGACACATTTAAGACGAAAGGGGGTCATTTTCCTCTTTGGTTCTTTTTTTTCCTCTGTGGTATGAGATGACCTGAAATGAGAGAATAAGCAGATAAATTCAGTGATGATGATTTCTTGCTGTTCAAATGGCTCTCTGACCTGTGCCAGGGGAACACTTAGTGGTTTCGCCTCAGCTCCCTCCATGGCAGTGGTCCCCAACATTTTTGGCACCAGGGTACCGGTTTCTTGGAAGACTATTTTTCCACGGATGGGGAGGGGGGGGTGATGGTTCATGCAGAAATGCCAGCGATGGGGAGCTGCAAATGAAGCTTTGCTCACTTGCCCGCCACTCGCCTCCTGCTGTGGGGCTGGGTTCCTAACAGGCTGTGGACCTTACTGGTCTGCAGCCCTTACTGGTCTGCAGCCCTGGGGTTGGGGACCATTGCTCCGTGGCATCTGTGATGTCAGTGAAATCCTCTCCTTAAAAAAACTATTTCAAAAATGTCCACCTGTTTCAAGGGTTCCTCAGCAGAGAATATCACAATGAGGACATTCTAGGGTTAGGATAGCAACAGAGGGTGTAGGAAATTCATAGAGAATATACAGAGTATTTCTACTCAAAACCAGGAAACAAGCTAAAAAATAAGAGAATTTATTTTAAAAGAAATCTTGGAAGAAGTTTTCAGGATTAGTGAAAATACAATCTAGACTCTCATGGCTTCTAAAGTGGAGACGTTCATGTATTTAGGGATACCTGGGATGTCCTGCAAGAGCCAGAAATGCCTTCAGAGATGCTTAGGAGGGAGCCCCTCATCCTCTGCTCCGATGCAGCCTATGGACCCACGGGAGGTGTACCCAGCGCCTCTGCCCCCCTGCACACAATTTGATGCAACTCTTGGCAACTCCCACTGGTGTCAAAAAGTGGGATCCCATGTTAGAGCGTATTGGCTTATATTTTCATAATTTGGAAATTGTTAAAGGTGACTCTCAGTTGATTTAAATAACAAGAAAATGCCATTTCTTAAATGTTTGTGTGCACTCCTCTGCATATTGGGTAAACCTCACTACTACCGCTATGCTCCCATGTGTGAAAAAATTCTGATTCTGGTTGTACAGCAGCTGGCTTTAATCCAGTTAACAAAAGATATAGGAGATGTGGGCTGGCAAAGAAAAATATCTTCAGATATCTGCAATAGCTGCCAATTTTTGTGCATATACTTCTTTCAAAATGGGGTGCTGATTGCATTATATCAACATAGTGCCATTAGCCAGTTGTGTCTTTTCCTTAAAACCTAATACATCTTATCCTTTCCTAGTAAAGAAAACCCTTTTTCTTTTCTTTACCAGATCAGTAAGACTTAATACTATTATTATTTTTTTTAAAGTCTGAAAATGAAATATGATCCCTAATGCCGCCTACATAAAGCTACAGCTATTTCAAAATCAGGTTAATTATCTTTCCCAATGAGAAGAATACATTGTTTCTGCTTGGCTTGTCCAGGGAACATCTTAGACTGGGTTCTAAATTGTGCTGTTTTCTGAGTTTCCTGGTAAAAAGAGATTTAAAATAAACATGACACTGATGAACTTCTGGCATTGAAATTTGTGCTCCTATACAAGGGATTTAAATATTTTGAAGATTTATGAAAGTTCATTAGGAAAAAAATGTTTTGCATGGCTCAATAAAGATTTCTAAGATCTCTTAAAAATCTTTAAATTAGCATGTATAGCTACATAGTTCAGAAATTTATTTTAGGCCATTACTTACCTTCAAAAAGGGAATAGGTTTGGATGGCCCAATATCTGTGACAATCAAGCATGCCAATTGCATCAGGCAGCATACTGTAGTTATTTCATGCAGTCTTCCATCCATCCATCCGTTTCTTATTTTATATATTCCACAAATACTTATTGAGAGATTTCTAAGCACGTATTTTTTTTTGTTAGTTTCTGGGTGCAAAGAAAAATAAAGTACATGTTTTACTCATAGTGTTGTGGGAAGACAAACATACAAACAAACAAGTATAATGCAGTTTAATTCTAGAAAATGATGGGAAGTGACCAAATCAGCAACATATGATCTTGAGAAGACCTTACTCTCCCCCTAGTCCTTTCCGAAAAATGACTAGAAGAAATGATCTTTTGTCCCCCTCCAAAAGTATTAAGTATCTGTTTAGGACACACCCACTTCTGTGATTATAGATCCAGGGGTAGGGGACATTTTGTGTACACCAAACATGAAGACTGCAGTGACTTGAGGGCTTCAAATCAAATTTTAGGTCACTACTATTATCATAAATGAAAATACTAAGTCGTAAAGCACTTTATGGATTTAGAAAGAGATTTAACATTTAGCCTTATAAACTCAGACCTTGTACAAAATCTACTTGTAATGGCTTACTCATGGTAATTGACATTTTCAGACAGTGGTTTAAATTGAAGATGCATGGTGTTAGGAAACAAAACTGTCAATCTTGCCATCATAAAAGAACAAGACATTCAAAGATATGCCATTAGGAAAGAAATTATATCCCTAAAGCAAAAATCTGCAACTGTGAAATATGTTCAATCTTAGAAAACACGCTATAAAAGAAAGCAACATATTTCAAGCAGCATATTGTAACTGATGACTGTTAAAACTGAAATGCACAGGAAAAATTTTTTTTAGGATAAACGTATGTTATTTTTCCAGGGCAAATCATCCAATCTTTACTGCTTCGCAGACAATTCTGTCATTTCAGAGGCTTTGGGAGAGGATCTCATAAAAATCGATTATAAAATGGCAGTTCCATTCTAAGCCTCAAGTCTTTAGTTTTTTGTTATAAATATTTATGATGAAGCACAATTGATTATGCTTCATAAAACAGTAATAGTTACCTACATAAAATTCAGTCTCTGTGATTTTGTTTAACCATTGCTGATACATAAACATTGCTGGTCTGTAGTAAGGCTTTATTCTTCCTGCTACAAAAATTACCCAAATTTGGAACTATAGTCAAAACTACATTCACCTAGGAAGTCACCTGAAAGAATTATGCCTTAAGTTGACAATTCAGTTGTCACATGTGAATTCTTGTAACACAAATGTCACAATTTTTTCATTTGTTTCTACATCAGATACACCCCCCAAGGAGAGAAATATAACTCATGTTACCTTGTATTTTCTACTGCAGGAAAACTTTAATTAGGTGTAAATGAGTTTAATCAATGAATAATTAACTTCAATTGAAGTTTAAGGAGATTGCCTGACCTGACCATTCTATTCTGAATTTAATATGGAAAAGGCTGGATAATTAGTGTTCAAGGAATTAATGCTGTCCTTCTCAGTGTTGACACTGAACAGGGTTGAGTCAGCCAAAACTTACTGTTTTACAGATTATAACACTGAGACTTCCAGAAGTGAAGTGATGTGAAGGTCATGGGGACTTGGGAACTGTACCTGAATGTTTTCCACTAAAGCCCACATCATTTTTCACTCTAACACTTTGGGAAATGTTCCAAAGTGAACTGAAAAAGCTGAGAAAGTTAAGAGGCAATTCTCCTGTATAACGGTGTGGTTTCAGTGAAGACATACGGACTCTCAGAAACTCTGGTGAGGATCAACATTGTATTGGTTAATTATGTTACCCACACAACCAAGATATCATTTCCTATAGAACGGGAATGTTACGACCGCTCACAGATCGTTGTATAAAGGCCTAGTTCTTTTAAAAAGGAAAGATTGAGGCAGTTTCTGCAAAAACTACAAGAAGTAACTGAGAAGAAAGGAGAAATTATGGAATATATTAAGGTAATAACGTCCAGTGATTAGAAGGAAAATTAAGATATTGGTACAAGCAACAAAAGGGAAAGCAGAGGATGAAGAAAGGCTGGTGCTCAACATCACTAATCATCAGAAAAATGCACATCAAAACCACAATGAGGTATCACCTCACCTCACACCTGTTAGAGTGGCTACGATAAAAAAGACAAGACAAAAGAATAGACATTCTACTGGCAAGAATGGAGAAAAGGGAACCCTTGTGCCCTGTTGGTGGGACAGTAAATTGGTGCAGCAACTATGGAGAACAGTATGGAGGTCCTTCAGAAAATTAAAGATAGAACTATGATCCAGCAATTTCACTTCTGGGCATATATCCAAAGGAAATGAAAACAGGATATTGAACAGATATCTGCACTCCCATGTTCATTGCTACGTTATTCACAATAGCCAAGGTATGGAAACACCCTAAATGTCTGTCAATGGATGAATGGATAAAGAAGAAGTTATATATATATTCAGCCATATTGGAATATGGAATATTATTCTGCCATATGAAACAAGAAAATCCTGCCATTTGCTACAACATGGCTAGACCCTGAGGGCATCTTTCTGTGTGAAATAAGCCAGACCAGAAAGACACATACTGCACAGTATCATTGATATGTGGAATCTAGGAAACAAACACGTGAACAAAAAGTCAAACGTGCAGAAATAGAGAGTAGAAAAGTGGTTGCCAGCGTCTGGGTGGTGGGTGGGAGAAATAGGGAGAGGTTGGTAAAAGGCTACAAACTTTTAGCCGTAAAATGAATAAGGTTTGATGATCAAATGTAAAACATGGTAACTATAGTCATAACACTGCATTGTATCATTGAAATTTGCTAAGGGTGTAGAACTTAAATGTCTCACCAAAACAACATCAACAAAAACAAATATGTGAGGTGATGGATGTGTTAAAAAAAAAAGAAAGAAAGAAAGAAAAGAAAAGAGAAAAGAAAAGAAAGCCTGATGCAGAAGGTATAAAATTAAAAGGAGTGAAGAACTAAGGAAAGTGCGTAGATGACGGAATTAGGGAAGGTCAGAAATGATCATGGCAACGCTGATACTGTAATATGTGCTATAAGCCCGGTGCACAAGGGGGGAAAATAAATGGTAGCACTGAGGAGAGAAAAACACCATACACCATCGGGGCTGGGTAGTCAAAGGTCACTACAACATCTCTAGATAAATGTTTTACCTTAACTCTGTGGGATATCAGCTCTCATGGTTTATCTGATGAATGAGGTTTGGGGAGCATAAAAGGATATGATTCATTAGGGAGCAAGCAAGTACGTAAACATGAACTTGGGGATTTTGCACACTGTTGGTAGTAAGTCCTACACTCTACGATTTAGTTATATATTAAATCATTGTGTGTGTGTATATATATGTTTCACAATAGCCAAGATATATAGATATAGATACAGATACAGACATATGCATACACATGTAATGAAACATTTGAGTAGTGAACTTCTTATAATGAAGTGCTTTAGGCATGGACATGTCTCTAACAACAATGATATCTTTTCTCCAGTAAACATGGTTAAGAAATATACGTATTTCAACTTTCCAGAGTAAAAATACAAGTGGAGTGTATTCTAGACTTTTTGGGAGTTATACTCATATATAAAACATTATTCCTTAAAAATTGAGGTCTGACTATGGGAGAGGGAAAGGGGGAGGCAAACTAAGGTCAGAAGAGTGAAATTACAATAGCGCAGGTAAGTGAGGTTGTAGCAGAGGAGTAACAAAGAAGCCTGAGGGGAAAATGGAATTAATGAACATAAATAAAAGGGGTAGGGGCAGATTTGGAAATGTAGGAAGCAGAAGCACGATGGTTTCATAAAGCCCATGACGTCAGTAAAAAGCAAAGAAAATTTATAAGAAAAGAATGGATGAAACTTTAGAACAATCCAGGAGGAATGACATACATAACTAGGAAATAAAGTTCAGATGGAGAAACTCACACTAAACAAACACTTTACCTGGAAGCATGACAAATCACAGTGCACAGAGAATGATGGGGTAAAATAATATTAATAACATCAAGACCATGAAATCTAAGGACAGAGACTGCGTGACTTTGAAAACAGTAAAGGATCTAAATTGTTTTCCTGTCCAGATTCAACCCAAAGCCTAAGGGAATGATGTGTAATTTGCTTTTTGGAACAATATTATTTAGAATCACTTCTTAACCTTTCATCATCTTCAAGCTTATGTATTCACTATGCTTTACGTAATTTTGATAAATTGTTTTGTAATTGTTCTGTCATTTCATGTCACGTCTCCCTGAAAATATTTTAAGTTCTATGAGGTTAGGGACTTTGTCCTCTATTTTTTTTTTTTTTTGTATTTATAACCCATGTTTCCTTTTCCAAACATATTTTCTTCTTCCACTTCGCCCCAACATGTGAGCACAAGCACGCACGCACACACACGCGTGTGCACATTGCACCTCGTGTGTAGAAAATGATTTCTCAAGACTTGATTAGTGACCAAGATTTTGGAAAAACTAATTGACAGTGTTTCTTTGCAGAAAATGGACTTAACATTTTATTTTTATAAGTTATGGTTAAATGGGACTTTTGAACGATCAGCTGAAAAATGTCAACATTTTTAGTTGATAGAGTATTTATACTGCATTTGGAAGAAGAACTGCTTTGGAAGTTAGCACACATGGGTTTTAATTTTGACTGTGTCTTAGCTGTGCGACATCTGTAGTTTATGTAACCTTCCCTGAAGTCAGTTTTCTCATCTATAAAATGTGAAGTTCTGTTAGATGATCTCTGAAATCTTCCAGTTTTTAAATCTGTGATAAAAATCTCTTGTTTTTAAAAGGAATTAATAGAGAATAGATAAATGACAGATGGAAAGAAGGCAATTGAATGCTAACAATGGTGGTTGGAAAATGAAAACAAGAAAAGGAACACTATGATTACTTTTTAGTTCTCCATCCTCAGTCAGTTCTCAAGGGTTTTTGAATTCATTTTCTGTCCTCCTTACTCCCAGTCCTTTGTTTTTACTTCTGTTGAACTAATAATCTAAGCCCCTGAACCAACCACTCTTTTTAAAAGATTCTATTTTATTTTCCTGTCCTGTTCAGCTCATAGCTAGCTCACCATGCAGCAGATTATTTCACATTTGGCCATCGTGACTTTCTTATTTCTCTTTGTTCACATACTTCTTTGATGTTTTAATTTGTATTTGCACGGGGTATTACTAACAGCCTATCCACAGCAGAAGGGACGTTTGACTTTTGGGAAGCAAGAAATCAAAAGAAGTATCCACCTGTGCATCTCCCTGTACTGCCATAGCCACAAGTATGAGTCCTGAAAACCAAATACTTCATTTCAGGCTTGCTTACTTGTACCAGGACATTTGAAGAAGACCAATCAATCCAGACTTTAGTTAACTTCTCTTAGGGTCTTGAACATCCCTTTCCCCACTCTCACAAATGGACTCAGAGGCTGTTGGAACAATATTGGAAACCCTGCTGTCTGCTAATGCCACCTTGCTTACACCAGTATTATCATCAGTCACTACAGCAGCCCTCTACCATCTCCTTTATTTCCACTCCTGTACTTTCTGCTTCCTTACTCCTTCTTCAATGTGCTATTGCCCAGCTCATTTCCAGATAATCATTTATGCTCAAACAAATCCAGCTACCTGCTGAACAAACTGTATCTTGACTTCTTCACTTGATGTTTCCTTTAACCATTGACCTCAGCTGTTCCATGGTGGCCTTGCCACTTTGACAGCTGATGCTCATTATTTTAACTCACTATTAACTCTGTCAAGTTCAGAAGGAGAGGTTGACATTTTTCTTCAGCTCAATTTCTACTTCCAGACTACCACTCTTCCACCTTGCATTAGACAATCAGATGAAAAGAAAACAAAACAAAACAAGGAAATCAAATAAATCTGCCACCAAAAACACACATTAAGAAAACCCAACTTTTCCAAATCATGTGCCATATAATTTCTATCCTTCCTCATCATAGATCTCCAGAAATCCCCACCTCATTATTCACTGCAGGTTGTGGAGGCAATCTTAAAAACTTCTTTTCCCCACACAACTATGGTCAATTAATCTTCGCAAAGGAGGCAAGAATATACAATGGAGGAAAGAGAGTCTCTTCAGCAAGTGGTGTTGGGAAGCTGGACAGCTGCATGTAAATCAATGAAGTTAGAACACTCCCTCACACCATACACAAAAATAAGCTCAAAATGGCTTAAAGATGTAACTATAGGACATGACACCATAAAACTCTTAGAAGAGAACAGAGGCAAAACATTCTCTGATATAAATTGTAGCAATGTTTTCTTAGGTCAGTCTCCCAGGACAATAGAAATAAAAGCAAAAATAAACAAATGGAACCTAATCAAACTCATAAGCTTTTGCACAGCAACAGAAACCATATACAAAATGAAAAGACAACCTACAGACTGGGAGAAAATATTTGCAAACCATGTGAGCGAGAAGGGCTTAATTTCCAAAATATACAAACAGCTCATACAACTCAGCAACAAAAAAGTAAACAATCCATCAAAAAATGGGCAAAAGACCTACATAGACATTTCTCCAAAGGAGACATACAGATGGCCAATAGGCACATGAAAAGATGCTCAACATCACTAATTTTTAGAGAAATGCAAATCAAAGCTACAATGAGGTACCACCTCACATCAGTCAGAATGGCTGTCATTAAAAAGTCTACAGATAAACAAATGCTGGAGAGGGTGTGGAGAAAAGGAAACTCTCCTACACTGTTGGTGAGAATGCAAATTGGTGCAGCCACTGGAGAGAACAGTATGGAGGCTCCTCAAAAAACTAAAAGTGGAGTTGCCATATGATCCAGCAATTCCACTCCTGGGCATATATCCAGAGAAAACCCTAATTTGAAAAGATAATATATCTTAATGTTCACAACAGCACTATTCACCATAGCCAAGACTTGGAAGAAACCTAAATGTCCATCGACAGAGGAATGGAGAAAGAAGATGTGTACATATATACAATGGAATACTACTCAGCCATAAAAGGAATGAAATAATGTCATTTGCAGCAACCTGGATGGACCTAGAGATTGTCATATTAAGTGAAGTAAGTCAGACAGAGAAAGACAAATATAATATGATATCACTTATATTTGGAATCTAAAAAAATGATATAAATGAACTTATTTACAAAACAGAAATAGACTCACAGACATAGAAAACAAACTTATGGTTACCAAAGGGGGTAGCAGGGAGGGGGGAGGAGAAAAATTAGGAGTTCGAGATTAACATATACATATATACTATACACACACTAGATATAAAGTAAATAACAAGGACCTACTGTATAGCACAGGGAACTGTATTCAATATCCTGTAAGAAACCATAATGGAAAATAAAAACTTTTCCAGCTGAGTCCTCCTACCATCTGAGTGGCTCCATGTTCATACCGATGACCTAATACAGTCAATTCTAACTTCTGGGTTTCTAGACTCCCTCACACATGTCTTTTGCATTTGACTTCCACTTGTGTTTTCAGATCTCTCACACAGTCTTTCCCAGTAAAGTTGCTCATGTAAATTTTCAGGACCTCCAGTCTCTTGTCTCCTCATTAGTTCTTCAGATCTGTTCATCTTATATTCATCTTTATTTCCTTTGCCAAATGGGACTTTAGGCCCGGTACTAAAGCCATTCTTCTCCAGTGCCCTGCCCTATACTGCTTTTGTTGCATCTGATCACCTGATCTCCACTTTCAACTGGGCACAGGGCTGCAGCAAGTGTAATTTTTTTTTTCCTTGTAAACTTTTACTCCTATTCTCCATAGAATATATTTTGAAATTGTTATACTCTCCTCAGGCTCCTCCACTTGCCTCACATTACACAGGGAAAATGCAGCAACCTATTAATATTATAAATCCTTTAATTTCTTGCCATCAAATTGAAAATTTGCTTTTATCTTCCCCCATGTTTTTCTTCCCTTATGTTACAATAGAAGAGGCATTCCTTCTCCTGTCTAAAGCCCACCTGCTATTTGTCTCTGCATCTAAATGCCCACCCACCTGTGCCCACATCACTCACTCAGCGTTCCCCACTCCTCTCTGTATTATCCAGTCTCTTCCTAGATATTGAATAACTCTTATCAGAGATGAACTAACATAAACATGTTATTCATATTCATTAACATATTTCCATCATTTAAAAAACTCTCAACTCTGGATCTCAGTTATTGGCTGCTCCACTTCTTTCCCTTTTAGTCAGTCCTTTATAGAGTTGTCGATATGTGTTTTATGCTCTCCAAAACTCCCTACTGTTTCCTCATTCCAGCAAATCCTGGCTTCCACATCCTATTCCAACTCAAACCACATCCAACGTCAATTTTTATGCTTACCTTCCTTTGGCAGAATTTGACAATAATCCCTCCCTGCTCTCATCTTGAAATGCCCTCTACCCTGACTTTTATGATATACTGTCCTGGTTTTCCGTTTTCTCTTTCCCATCCTTACAAGTCTTCCTGAGAGCAATCACTTTCTCTCTGTTCTAGGCTCCCTTCTCTCTTCTCTAGACACACGTTCCTTGTCAGTCTCTTCCATATCATCATGCTAAGTAACTGTTTCTGGGCTGATTTCTCTCACATCTCTATTTCTCGCTCATACTGATTTTCCGGACCTGTTTGGTTACGGGTTTACTGAGTTTGCCCACTTGGATGACACACAGATCGTGGATTAGAGAAGCCACTGCATCAACTCTCGGCACCTGCACTTCGCCTCTTTCAGTGACAGCCTTTAGCTCAAACTCCAAAACTCCAGCCTCGGATTTCATTATCTCCAATTTATTCTCCACCCTGCAAACAGAGTGACTGTTCTATATAAATCAGGTTATATCACTGTCTTTCTTAAAAAATGATTTCCTATAACTCTATAAACTCTTGCTGAGTTTCCATATTCATACTCTGCGTTCAGACTATACTTGTTTCTTGTCCATATAAGCCTATATATGGAATATCTATCTATCTATCTATCTATCTCTCTATCTAACCACACACTGTTCTCTTAATTCGGTTCAGTTCTACTCATTTATTAGCTGAGACATCACTTCCTTTAAGAAGCTAGTCCAGAACCTCCAAAACGGTTGTTAATTCCAGAGCACCTGTACTTACCCCTATGGTAGTGCTTTTCATATTATAAATTCTCTTTCTTGCCTGTGTCTCCTATTATATTGCAAGTTCCCCAAGGCCAAAAAGCATGCCTTGCTTTCTGTTTTATGTGCAGTCCCCAGCACATTGCCTGGACAGAATGGATACTTGTTAAATATTTGTTGAATTAATTAATTATTATTTTCTTCCCATTATGTTGTGATTACTTGCATCACTGCAAGCCTTTAGTTTTGAATGTATTTCATTAAATATCTTCTTTGAGAAAGAGAAGACCTGGGGCAATAGTTGAATTTATCATTATGTAGAAAATATTTTAAGGTTCTGCAAAACAGTCTTAAGAATGTCAGGAATAGACATGCTGAATACACTGGAAATTAAAACAGTACTAAAAATAGTTTAAATAATATAAAATTAGTAAAAATCATTTTCTAAGAAGTCTGGTGATGTGATTGCAAGACTACTGAGCATAAATAAATAAATAAACCAAAAAAACCCGAGACATAAATTTATACGAACACACTTTTGGGTGTTTATCAACCCTTGATCAGTGTTGAGGAAGGATGGTGGTGGCATGAGGAGAGCTTTTGGGACAGGCAGATCTGGGTTATAATCTTGATGGTGCTTTTTAGCTATGTGACCTAGAAATTATATTGGATTTTGTCTTAGTCTAAGTTTTCGCATCTGTGAAGTGAAGTGCTGTCAGCTGACTGTGTCACTCAAAAATTCATACGTTGAAACCTACCTTCCAATGTGATGAGATTGGGAGGTGGGACCTTTGGGAGGCTATTAGCTCATGAGAGTGGAGCCCTAATGAATGGGATTAGTGCCCTTATAAAACAGACCCCAGAGACCTCCCTCTCCCCTCCAATGTGAGGACACAGAGAGAAGACAGACTCTAGGAACCAGGAAGTGGGTCCTTGCATGACACTGAATCTAACAGCTCCTTGATCTTGGACTTCCAGCCTACAGAACTGTGAGAAGTATTTCTGTTGTTAATGAGACACCCAGTCTATGGTATTTTTGTTACAGCAGCCTGAGTGGACTAACACATGGAGATAATAAAAACTACCTAGTTTAAATCTCAGTAGCAAAGATGAAATGAGACAATGTTGTGAAACACATAACATAGAAGATTCTCAGGGCACAGTGGTTGCTGCTAGTTCTTTCTGAAATGGAAAGAAGAAAATAATTCTGTTTGCAAAGAAAAATAGTCAATAGATAATACTGCTTGAAGAAACAATAATGGCTTTTTTATAAACATTTTTAAAAACCACATTTTAGAAAGAACTCTGCATACATGTGTCTCCCCTGGTGGGGGGCTGTGTCTCTTTTCCAGTGGAGGCCTGTGAAATTAAAGAGATGTCTGTGGATCTATTTGTGTTGCTTGGAAGAAACTGCTTAAAATCATTTTTTAAAACTTAATTTAATTTAATTTTCTCCTTTTTAAGAAGATGAGAAAAAAATTTTTTAAAGTTGTATTGTTTCACTTTGTCTTGAAGTTTTCTTATTCCTTCTCAGTAATGTTTTATATGGTTTAAAAAGTTGATGTCAGTTAGGGTGGACTAAATTTGGCTTCTTAATGATATAGTTAGTGGAATATTCACTGTGGGGTAGGTTAGCTCACAACTATTAGCTTACCAAATGCTGAGTTCAGTAAGAGAGCAAATGTTACTGATCAGAAGTACCTATTGTAAAGGTAAGGTGTGGCTTATAGACAACAGAAGTTTATTTCTCATAGTTTTGGAGCTGGAAGTCCAAGATCAGAGTGCCAGCATGGTTGGGTTCTGGTGAGAGGTCTCTTCCAGGTTGTAGACTGCTGACTTCTCTGTGTCCTCACATGGCAAAGAGCAGAGAAAGGAAGCAAGCTCTCTCGTGACTCTGAGTGACTTATAACCCCCCCACTTGACTCTTATAATCCCGTGATGGGGCCTTCACCCTCATGATCTCCTCTAATCCTTATTACCTCCCAAAATCTCCACCTTGTAACACCATAGCACTAGGGGGTAGGACTTTATTTTTATTTTATTTATTAAAAAAAATTTTTTTTGGCCACACCATGCGGCATGCAGGATCTTAGTTCCCCGATCAGACCAGGAATGGGGCCCGTGCCCCGTGCGTTGGGAACGTGGAGTCTTAACCACTGGACTGCCAGGGAAGTCCCGGGGGTAGGATTTTAACATATGAATTTCATCATTGCCGAAATAGTCAGTGCCTCTGAATCCACACCAATAAAGACAGTAGCATAAAACCTATTACTGATGATTAAGCATCCAAAGCATATTACAGATCCTCAGTGTTTGGATACTTTGTCCATTGATCCAGCGTGCAAAGAAAAAATAAACACGACAAGGAAACTTACTACAGTAAGTTCTAAATTCAAACCTGTTTACTTCTTTCCACCTCCTTTACCTCTTCACTAGTACAAGCTATGTTTGTCTCTCACCTGCATTACTACAGCATTCTCTAATTGTTCTCCTGGCACTGACTTTGTTCCCAGCATTGCACCTGAATTCTTTTCAATAGACAAATCTGTTTAAGTTAGCTTCTGCTTGAAGTTTTCATTGTCTACCATCCAGAATCTTTCATAAGCCTTGGCTGGCCAGGCCCCTCCCCACTTCTGTGGTCGCACCGTGCATTTCCCTCTGCTTTGTGCTCTGTGTTGAGCGGCAGTGACCTTCTTCAACGACCTTGACAACCCCACCCTATCCCTCACCACAGGTTCCTCATGGCCCAGCCCTTTCTCCTCCCACCCCTATCAGTTTCATGAAGGTAGTTTCTTCTCATCCTACAGATTTTTTATCTCGAAGGTAATTTCTCTAGGGAGGTCTCTGTTGAGCTCCCCGATTAGGTCAAATGCTTCTGCTCTGCATGTTTTGGCACCTTTTTGATTTTAGCACCTGTATCTGTGGAAATTATTCATCTGCTTTTGTGATTGTTTGTTAATTGTCTGTTTCCCCACTAGGCAGGAGGCTACATAAGAGCAGAGACCGTATTTGCTTTTATTCATCATTGTACGCCTTGCACTTAGCACAGTGCCTGTCACTTAGGAGGATTTAACAAATAGTTTGTTCACAGAATTAATTAAACAACTGTTTTTTTAAAAAGGCTGTCAGATGAGTTACCATAAACTCTTGCTGAAAGGAGGCTATTCCAGACCATATCCAGGCTACATAAACATGACCAGAAGTAGTCCAAGATATGAAATTCTCACTCATTTATATTTATACTCTACACTATGTATATAAAATATGCTACATATGTATGGGCGTAGCTTCTTGGGCACATGCAGGTGCAGAAGAACACACAGGCATACCCAGTGCACAGGCAGGCTCCTGACTTGCTCTGCCCAGTCTCCTCTGTGCTTGGGTTCTATGTAAGTCAGACTGTAGTGTTATGATTCCGACGCGCTCTTCCTGCTTGAAGGAGGTCCTGGAGCAAAGCACTGTGCAGCATTTCAGGACTGTCGCATTGATTTGATTGTCCAATAAGTCTTTGCATTTAAACCACAAGCCTGTGTGGCACTAGCTCATCCTCTCCTTGGAACATGCCTCCCCTGGGAGAGATTCTCTTCAATTATGCACTTTGGCATTGTCTGCTGCCCTTTTATGACTTTTATCTCTCCCTCTGCCTGACTGTTTATTACTCGGTCTTTCCTTAATATAAAGCGAGTCATTTCCTGCATTTTATGAGTCTCAAGCATGGATTTTTCACTCAAAATTAATTTGAGCACAACCCTAGCTCAGTGCTAATGCGATGATGCCCTCGAAGAAGGGAAGGGCCACTTTCCTTTCAGATGGACCTAGAGATTGAAAGGATGATTGAGGACAGTTTTCCAAATTGTTTTGCCATGTGTAAGCGCTGGTGTTACATTACGCAGGAGAAGCATCTTTGTTCTTGCCTCTCCTTCACATCACCCTGTGAAGTTCCTGTTGATGACTTGAAAAAAACTGTGGTATACACCTTATTCTCTTCCAGTATGCCCCTCATCCTTTTACTTTTTCTGAAGTCACTACGAAGTGAGAATAATTACTTATTTCCTGTTTTCCTTTGACTCCGAGGAAAACAAAAATCTGTTTTTCTTTCTTTCTCTGTTTTTCCTTCTGAGCTTGTGTAGCAATTTTATTACCATTTCATTGAATATCATTTCTTCCTTCACTGGTCCTCTTCCTCATACCTCTATGTTTAAGTCTCATTCTGATCAAAGATATGTCCCGAAGTAGATGAGTCTCAAATAATTGCTTGTATTAATTTGAAATATTTTATGTAAACTAATTATGCAAATACATGCTAGCTTACACTCCAATTGTGGTGAAGAAAGTGAAATTCAGGACAACAATCCATAAACAACTGTGATTACACAGTTTGATCTGAGCTACAAAGGAGGTTTTCATTCTATCCTTGGAGGCTCATTGGGGAGCAACGGAGACATTTTAGAGGAAGGTGGATCATATTTTAGTTTGAGAAGAATAAGAGGCATCGTGGAGGGAGGAGAGAATTTCAAGGAAAAGTAGACTTTACTCGGATGTAAGATAAGCGTTAAATATTTGCTGTATTTACAACCAAGCAATTGTATGACTACGGACTATCTGCTTAGATGTAAATGTGTTTTACAGATATTTTAACCCTCAATTTCTGTTTTCTTCTAGAGAAGATTAAGCAGGAGTTGATGATAGAAACCAGATTGTGATATTGTGAATAAAGCACATGGACACAGTTCAATGGAAGCTCAGAAAATGCCCAGTTAAGCCTATTGGAGGACACTGAGGAGACCTCAAGGGCATGTGAAACTGAGCTGAAATCAAAGGCTAGCAGCATGAAGGAGTTTGGCATTTTATAATATAATGAGAAATGCAGAATATACATACTTGATGGTTTATTAGTTAGGATACTTTCAGTGGCAGATGACAGAATTCAAAAGTTCAGATTAATTTATAAATGATTTTGGCTCAATATCAGAAATGGTCACATCTCTGGCTTCAGATACGTCATCAAGAGTCTGTGTCTCCATGTCTTGGCTCTACTTACCTGTGCAGTAGCTTCATCTCCAGGCACCTTCTTGTCCGACTGTGAGACATTTCTTAACAGCTCCTGACTTACAGAGTTCCAGTGTACCATGGGACCTAAGACAGAGATAGTTTTGCCCACAGCATGTTTATCGATCACTAGAAGGGGACTATAGTTTACCCTGCTCAGGCCATGTGCACAAGCCTTGGACTCTACAATGACTAATTACCATTAGATTCGCCTAATGTTGACTCTCTATGTACAAACCTGAGAATCAACAGTATAGGCAGAGATGGACCAAGGCAGGTGGGTGGATGGAGGGAGTGGTCCGTCATGGTGGAGAGGGATATGTTATTACTGACATTGTTTAGAGTTACAGAGGCACGGTGACAATTAAAAGCAGACCCTTTGCATTTTTAAATTCTCTGTGGATAATGCACCCTCTTATTGTCCCTCTCAGTTGATAGACAACCAAGTGCAAGTTGATGTCTTTTTTATTCTTGTACTTTTTTGTGGTAATTTGACCATTTTGTTCCTTAGAGGGAGAAAGGTATGTCATCTCGATTTTCTAGCTCTTAAGTAAATGATGGGTATTACAGAATATAAAGTTCTAAGAAAGGGCATAAAAATCAAGTCCTCAAATAACCTGGAGAGTTAGAATGACTTTAGAGGATCAAAATCATTCAGCAGAAAGAAATCCATTAAATGAGGGTGAGAACAATCTGCTTTTGAAGACAATTCATATTTAGCAGAATGTGTCTTGCTATCTCTTACCATCATGGCAATTGATAGTCTCTGCTAATTTTTAGAAGTTTTAGATCTGTGACCAGGCTTTTGGGGATAAATTTCTTTGTCCATATTTCCTAAGACTTCAGGACATATGTAGCTACAAGGAGGCCTTCAGTAGCTGTAACTGGGTTTGGTCAAAATGCATTGAGTCTGCTCCAAGTCTGGGTTCTTTGTGGCGCTGGTTATAATGCAGAGAAGAAGAAAGCAGGATCCATAATAACATGCAAGCAGTGGACGAGTCCCGCAAGAGTCCTAAGTCCTGAGTTAAAATCCTCATTTTGCTACTAACCAGGCATGACGCTGAGAAACCCACTTCACTACTTTGTGATGCAGATTGTTCACCCGTAAAATAAAAGGTTGGATCTGATCACTGCCAACGTCCATTTTAGCACTAATAGTATTTGAAATCTAGAAATTTTATATCAAGGTTGAAAAAATATTTGGATACTTCTTTTATGAATGTCTTTTTACTTTTTTTCTAGAGAAACTTGAGTCCTATTAGGACATAAAGTTAATCTTTCAGATCCTGAGATTCAAAATGAAGTCCAATATTAGCCCAAATAGACATGAAAAAATTCTGTGGTAGAAAAATGAACTGAGGCAGTCATCATTAAAACGGTTACTTCATCGCTGACATGGAGTTAGAGCTGCGCCCAATGAGATGCATCTGAGCATTTTACGTGTGTGCTCTGTGCCGATGGAGACCCCACCACAGAGCACGTGCATTCCTGAGTGTTTGTGTGCACCTGGGTGCATGCCTGTGGTGTGTGTGTGTGTGTGTGTGTATGCGGCGTGGGTGTGTGCCTGTAGTGTGTGTATGTGGGGTGTGTAGGGTATGTGGAGGGGGTGTGTATATGTGCCTGTGATGTGTGTGGCGTGTGTGTATGGGGTGTGTGTGTATATGGGGTGTGTGTCCACTCCCCTTGCCTCACGCTTTCACATGGAGAAGTCCCTGAATCTTGTCTCACTCACTCACACATTCACTCATTCCTCCCAGGTTGGGACCCCAGTCTTTCTCCTGGGATCTCTTGTCTCTATGAAGCCTGTCATTTTCGCCTGCTCTCAGCCGTGTGTGGAGCTGGGGGTGGAGGCTCATGGTCATCCCCTTGGCCAAGGATCAAGGAAGCCCACCTGCCCTCACACGACCCACATTCTCACCAGCTTCATGGATAACACAGGCCACATGCTGACCTCAGTCAGATCCACTACTCTGTTTCTCAAGTGGTTCTGCGATGCAGGCAAGGAGAAGGGGTGATTTACATTGACACCTTCAGGCTCCCAGACGTGGGGACAATTGTGTGTGTGTTAGGAAAATGGGGAAGCCCCAGATGTCACCGCGCACTTTCTTAGAGAGAGAACTTGTTTGGGAAGCGGGTTCATTTGCCTTTGGAACCTCAGCCTCTGTGTTCTGAGCTGCTTTCCCTGCACCCATGGCTCCTCCTCGCCTGCCCCTCAGCCGCCCGGTCCCCAGCCTTCCCTTGCCCACCCACCTCATCTTATCTGTGTGAATCATCCAGTTTGTATTACCTCTGAGTCCTAACGTGAGATACTCAATCCACCTGTCAAATCATGTCACAATATCTGTCCCGATTTCAATTTTGGGAAGCCTTTCTCATAGTTGTATTTCCTGCTGCTTTAGTTAGACATTGTGTTCATTTGCAAGTAATAAAAATCTCAATAACAGTAGCTAAAAAAGATAAATTTAAAAATGTTCTTTCCCGCATATCAAGAAACTATCCAGGCTGGAACCGTGGCTCCGTAGTGTCACCGAGAACGCAGCCACTTCTGTCTGTTCTCCCAGCCATTCACAAAGTGCTGTCTCCCTACTTCCGGAACCTGTGAAGAACAATTTCAGCTTAGATCTCAAAGGCTGAGGTGCTGGTAAAAGAGTCTAGGAAACGTAGTCCTTTTACCAAGGAGGATGGGGCAGGTAGATATTGTCAGAATCCAACAGCCTCTGGAAAACCTGTGCTCAGCTCCTTTATTCACACAATAGAACTGATGCCTTAAATATAGCATAGGTCTGCTCTGGGGTGTTTTAACAAGGGCCAAGCATATAAAGTAAAAGAATTAATTTACCATTCTGATTGTTAGATATTAGCCAGCTTAGAGGGTTGGCTATTTGGGGGCTGTGGGACCTCCCCAAGGCCCTTGGCATCACATCATGTAGGCAGGTAATACCTATGGGACAACTGATAGTTAACTTTAATTAGTAGCATTAGCCCTGCTCAACATACTTGACCTAAGACAATGTAATTTTGACATGATAATAAAGATATGAGATATTGTATTGGTGTAATGATGTCATCACCAAAATGCAGAGCTATTAGAATATTGTAATAGCCACTTGAGTGGTTTCTACTTTTCCTTTACTGTTGTCCATTTTTCATTGCTGTGTTCCATTTTCCCAGCCAAGACATGAGCAGAAAGAAAACCAAAGGCAGGGAATTATGAAATCATTGATTCAAGTCCTTTTGCTTCTTTATGTCTTCAGTTATAGGAAGGAGTTGCATGAATTATTTTCCTGCCCCTGCCCCTTCTGCTTAAGATAATTCAAGGGACATACTACGCAGCTCAGAAAACACGCTTTAGAAAGGCTATAAGATAAAGTCACTACTTTCCTTTTGTTTCTGACCCCTCTCTACCACCGTCCTTTTACTTCTGCACATTGTGTCATTTTCTTGACCACTCCGTAATTGCTTCACCTGTGTCAAAGGTTATAGCCCACTGGTTAACATAGTTTTCATCTGTGACAAATCCTGTACTGTCAATTTTGTAGGATTCTGGTTATTTTTCATTTGGGTCTTGATAGTTCAGAGTGAGCAGTGTTTAATGACTTAGTATCCAGCAGTTGATGAGCGGTGCTATGGATGCCTGAGGCTTAGGGATTATGAAAGGACTCAATTCCCCACATAAATTAGTGCTACCTGTACAATAGAAAAGAAGTGAACTGTATGCTATTGATGAGTTAGGAAAAGTGTCAGAGAACCAAATATGCTTTTCATTCTGCTATGCTGCTATACCCTGGGGAGCTCAGGTAGGTGTTTGAATATGTAGAATTGATATTTTTAACATAGCTAACCTTGTGTGAAGGAATTCACTACTAGAGAATTAGACAGTGAGGTTACCAATATAATAATCTGTATAATTTTATAAAATGCAATTCGGAAAATATATACTGCATTGATTTCCAATCAGTGCTCTGTATTTGATAACTGTACTTTAAGAATTGTTACCAGAAATTCTCAGAATATTAACATTTTCATACTCCTGAGTCCAGGATCATGCCAAGAACTCAGCACTTTGAAAACTGGTGAGTCTATTTCATTATCTGGTTCAGATCTACCTTCTTTCTTGAGAACAGAACCAGAAAATATTCTCATATGTTTGTGAGGCAGGGAAGGAAAAAAAAAGGAAGAACCAGGGATAAAACAACCTATCCATGAAGGTAATGAGGACCAATGAGATGCGAAGGAAAAAATCAGAGGAAAGGACACATTTTTGTCATCATTCGTACTTTCAGATGCTCTTAATGGAATAGCATGAATTCATTCTAAAGTAAAGCATTCAGTGGACATAATGCCTGTTGGCATTAAACTCCATTTAATTATTTTTAGTAAATAACTATTTCAAGTAAATACCTGAGATGAGAGGACTTTTTTCTCTCCTCTGTTTTTAAGTGTGTATTATAAATACATTTCTGTCTAACTCTTGATATTTTTCCCTGAAAATAAACCTTCATTCATTGATTAATTTCTCATGTAATAAAAAGCAAATTTAGGGTTATATATATATATATGAATTAGTTAGTGTTTTTCTTACGAGGAACTAAACTCAGGTAATTTTGTATTGATTAAATTTATCCCCACAATTTATCTATATTATTGAAAAGACTGAAAGAGAATTTATCACTTCATTTTTCAACTGGGGAAATTAAGAGAAAAAAGGTCAAGTGACAGAAATTAAAAAGTACATTGATGAAACCAAAACAAAGTCTCAGTTCCCATAGATTCCAATTTCTTGCCAAAATAAGCCCTTAAACTGTGCTTCCATCTGCATCTTATCCAAGTTTTATCAGATTGGTGCATTTCATTTCCCCTGATGTATTTGTTACATTGTAATAAACCAGCTCAAGACGGTTTAATAGCAACCATGACTCCAATAATCTCACCATTTTCCTCCACTCAGATTCCTTGCGGCTTCTCTTCAGTTTAGTGATAAAGCTCATTGATCTCATCTCTACTCTCCCTGACCCCACCTCATCAGAATCCAGCTGTGACAGGACCTGAAGGTTTTAGGGAAATCCTCACTATAAATACTTTAATACATCTGTACCTTTGGGTGGCAGTTGAACCCATAAAAATATGCCTTTATCCTTTTCTAGGTTCTCTCTTATCATGATGGTCAACCAGAAAGCGAATGTTCTGGAAAGGAGAGGCATTCATGTAGCATGAGATCTTTTCAGAGAGTGTTTCACAAGATGGAACATTCCTGTTGGAGGTCAGGCAGTGTTGAATGGGCACGGCTTTCTCTGTCCATTGCTAGAAACCACAGGCAGCTGGACAACCAGGGTCATCATCTGGTGAGAGGCTAATATATTCCTCTTAAGTGTACGGTGTTGGGGTCTCATTGTGATTCTGTGTTTTCCTTTTTTTAAGCCTCAAAATAATTACTCATTGTCCAAGCCTTATATATTGTAATACTTAACAAATTGTCTCAGAACCCATACTCATAACTCATACTGAGATTTTAGTTTTTGCCTACAGTCTGAAAAAAGTTTTGAGAAAAATTTCAACAAAATGAAATGCACAGACTTTAAGTGTAAAGTTAGATGAGTTTTGATAAATATATTCACTAGAGTAACTAACACCCTTACCAAAGTAGAGAATATTTCCATTATTCCACAAAGGTCATCTGTGGCCATTTTCCTTCAGTTCCTCCCCAGGTGGCAATCAGTGTTCTGATTTTTACCACCATAGTTAACTTTTTCTGTTCAAGAACTTCATATACATGGCACCCTATAACATGTACTTCTTAGTGCCCAGCTTCTCTGATCTATACAATACTTTGAAATTCATTCATGTGTGTCAGTAGTTTACTTTGCTTTAAGTCCCTGTTGTTTAATCCATTCTGCTGGTGATGGATATTTGGATTGCGTCCAGACTTTGCTATAATGAATACAGTTGCTATGGACGTTCATATATATATACATGTTTTGTGGACATATATTTTTATTGTTATTGTTCTCCTTCATTGGTTAGGACCTCCAGAGCAGGTTGAATAGTGATGATGAGAGAAGACATTCTTTCCTTGTTCCCCATTTTAGGGAAAAAGCAGTACTTTTGCCATTACATATAATGTTGCCTATATTTTTTTAAAGTGATTTTATTGATTTGCATAAGCTTCCTTTTATTCCTTTGTTTGTAGAGAACTTTTATCAAAATAAGTGTTGGATATTGTCAAACATTTTTATACATGTTAATTGATAATATAATATAGTTAATATTATTTTGTTTATATGGTGAATTACACTAATATTTAACTATTCAATCAGCCTTACATTTATGAGATAAAACACACTTTGTCATGATGTATTGTCCTTTTTATATATTTGTGGATTTGATTTGTTCATACTTGTTAAGCTTATTTTTGTGAAAGTTCATGAGGGATATTAGTCCATAGTTTTCGTTTCTTATAATGCCTTTATCTGGTTTGCTTTGGTTATAAAAAATGAATTGCTGTTTTTTTCCCTCCTCTAATTTCTGAAATGATGGCAGTATTTATTTTTTAGTCTTTGAATTAATTACTGGTGAAACCAGCTAAGCCTAGAATTTTCATCGTGGAAAAGTTCTCAATAATGAGTTCAATTTTTTAATATGTAAAAGGCTATTAAGATTTTCTATTCATCTTCAGTCAATTCTTTAAAAGTTGTATTTTTCAAAAAGTGTGACTGTTTGACTATGTCATTAAATTTATTGGCAGAAAGCTTTTCATTTTGTTCCCACATTTACCTTTTAATGCTTGTAAGATTTGTAATGATATCTCATTTTTCATTATGATTTTAGTAGTTTATGGGCTTAAAAAAACTTTTTATTTCTAATCTCTCTAGCACTGTGATTTGTTATATTTTCCAGTTGTCTATATTCCATTTCATTCTTTCTGATCTTATTTTTATAGCTTCTTTTCTACTATTTACTTTGGATTTAATGTGTGCATCTTTCTCTAGCTTATTAAAGTGAAAACTTGAATTCTTGATTCTAAATGTTTGTTTTCTAATACAAATATTTAGAGCTATGACTTTCCCTCTCAACATTGCTCTAGAGGCATTTCACAAATATGACATGTTGTATTTGTTATTATTGTTTAGTTCAAAACATTTTCTAATTTCCATCATGATTTCTTTGTTGATCCACAGATAATTTAGAAGTACAGTGCTAAATTTTCAAATGTTTGGCAATTTTTTAGGTATTTTCATTAATGGATCCCTAGTTTAATTTCACTGTTATCAGAAAATATACTCTGTATGGTTTCAATCATATGAATTTTATTGAGACTCTTTTTTCCTAGCTAAATATATATTCTATCTTGGTGACCCTTTCATGCAAATTTGAAAAAATAAATTGCTTCAGTTGTTTGGTTTAGGGATTGTTACAGAAAGACTTAAGCTTACCTCCAAGCTTTTGCCTACTGGTATTTATGCTTTCATGTAATTCCTTATCCTTGACGTTGGGTGGGACCTGTGACTAGCTTTTAACCAATAGAATATGACAAAGGAGAGGGTTGTTACTCTTGTGATTATGTGATTATGTTATATAAGACTCTGTCTTGCTTTCAGCCTCATCTTAGAGTCATTCTCTCTCTGTCTCTGTCTCTGTCTCTCTCGGTCTCTGTATATCTCTCCCCTTGCTGGATTTAGTAAAGCAAGCTGTCATGAATTCTTTAGCTGTCACGGAAAGAATTCTGCCGATAACTGGAGGGAGTTGTGAGGTTGGTACTTCCCCAGGCGAGCCTCTGATGAGACTGCAGCCCTGTCAACACCTGCACTGCAGCCTGATGGGACCCTGAAGCCAAGGACCCAGCTAAACCGTGCACAGGATCCTGACCCACAGAAGCCACAAGATGATAAAAGTGTGTTGTTTTAAGCCACTAAATTTGTGGTAATATGTTACGTAGCATGCACATGTTTGCCCTACATTACAGTATTTTATCTTTAAATGTGACTTAAGATAGTCAATGCTGTTCAGATATTCCTTTTCCTTATTAATTCTTTATCTTGTCCTTTTTTCTATTACTGAGATAGAGGTATGAAAATCTCCAGCTATTACTGTGGGTTTGTCTATATCTTCCTGAATGTCTGTCATGTTTTTCTTTGTGTATTTTGAAGTTCTATGCTTAGTGTGATATTCAGTTTTATATGCCAACTTGGTTAGCCTATAGTTCCAGTTATTTAATTAATACTTATCTAGGTGTTGCCTTGAAGTCTAGTTTGTCTGATATTAATAGAAGCATTCCAGTGTCTTTATGCCCCCTGTTTGCATAGTATAACTTTTTTTTTATCATTTTGCTTCCCAGCTATCTCTAAAGGGTGTTTCTTGTAAATAGCATCTAGTTGGATTTTATATTTTTATGCACTGTAATAATCTCAGCTTCTTATTGAAGTGTTTTGTTATACATAGTCTGCTAATTTACTTTTACATGGATTGCTAACCCCACATTAATCACATATATTGTAAAGAAAAGAGAAGTAAGAGTTAAAAAATCTCCTTTTATATTTCCATACATATGTATATTTTGAAGGTCCTTATCTATTCCTATAGATTGAAGTTTCCCTATGATAACTTTTCAATCTGAACTTCCTTTCCTTGTGGTGCATGTCTGCTAGTGATAAATTTCCTGAGTTTTAATTTTTTAAATGCCTTTTTATCTTCTAATTTTTTTAATGTATTATTATCACTGGATATAGATTCGGAGATGACATTTCTTCTTTTTAATTTCTTTTCACATTTGTCTCTAGCCCTTCTTTTTAGCTGTTATTCATATCATTGTTTTCCTGTCTTTAATATTACTTTTTTGGGCTTCTTTCAATACTACCTTCTTATCTTTTGTTTTCATTTGTTTGACTATGATGTGCTTAATTACAGTAATTTTTAAAGCTTTTTATTTTGAAATAATTTCAGACTCACAGAGAACTTGCAAGAATAGTATAATTTCCATAAGTCTTAGACTCCTCAAATGTTAATACTTACCTTATTTATTTTATATATAATATATACTAATATACTAACACAATTATACACTATATACATTTTTTCCTGAACCTTTTAAAGTAAAGTTGCAGATGTGTTCTTCCATACAGGTAGATAATTCAGTGTGTGTTTCCTGAAACTGAGGAAATTCTTTTACCTATTTACAGTGCAAATATCAGTTGTATAATGCTGTTTGCTAGTCACCAGTCCTTATTCAAATTTAATCAATTATCATAATAATGTCTTTTATAGCAGAAGATAAAAAGTTTTGATACAGGATGCAACCCAGGAATACTCATTGCATTTAGTTTTCACTTCTTTTTGGTCTTCGTTCATCTGGAACAGTTCATCAGTCATTGACATTTTGACAAGCGCAAGCTGGTTATCGTGTTCAACATCTTTTAATTGGAGATTGCTGGATGATTTCTAATGAGCAGATTTAAGGTGTGCATTTGCAACTGGAGCAACATGGATTGATGTTTTTAGTACATTGTATTAGGAGGTAATTGCTACTGATTTGTCCCTTTACTAATGATGCAATGATGCTAATTTTGATCATTTTATTATAAAGCTATGTCTTCCAAGTTTACTTGCTATTAAGTTACTACTTTATCTTTGTGATAAATAAATATTTTATGGGGGGATTCTTTGAGACTAGTTCAATATCCTGTTTCTCCTGAAATCTTTCATTCACTATTTTTAGTATCTATTAATGATTCTTATCTAAATAGATGATTGCTATGATGATTATCAAACAGTGTTTTTCTAATTTGATCATTCCTTCTACATGTGTTCTTTGGGGTTCTATTATAAGGAAGAGCTTTTACTTTTCAACTATAAATTTATTCATTTCATAAGGAATAAGGAATTATGCATTTTTGATTTAATAAATGCATTTTAGCCAGTGACAACTCTTTAAAATTGGTTTGACTCCTTTGGTATGTCCCCATCACTTTTTCAACATTATCTTAATTTTTGGTGTCACAATGTGCTTTAGTCTCATCTTGTGCTTTCTTGGTCCAGGATCTGGAATCAGTATTTTCTCCAAGAAGCCCTGATTTCTTTTAGTGGAGAATGGTATTTGGAAACCAAGATTTGAGCACTAGATATGCTCATTGCTACTGGATATTATTGCTTTTAGTTACTTTTAATAGACAGAGCCAGGAAACACACACACACATACATACACACACACACACACTTGTACCTGTTTAGCTATCAATATACCATTTGGATACATATATATCAATATGTATATCTGTATCTACATCCATCTATCAAATTATGGGTTCATACTGATAACTCCAATTCCAATTCAATAAAAGAGGTTTATTCTCACTTCATCCTTTTATACCTCACATTGAAAATTCTGGCTTCATCTGTCTGCAGTATATTTACTTATTTGTTCTATACTAAAATTCAGAGAAAGTAGTATTAGAATAGCTAAATCAAACCCACTGAAAAAGGTAAGACATTCCTAATAAATAGAGTTTAATGTTTGTTTAAATTTATTTTCCTGTTCAGCCTGAGGATATATAATAAAAATAAGGTGACTAAAACTTTCTTAGGTCAGCTCCTATTCCCCTTTTCAGTGTGGTCATGTCTCTCCCTTGAAATACAGGTTTATTTCCGTTTGTTTTATTTTAGGATTCTTGTTGGCTTTATTGTATATTTTTGGTATATATGTTACATGGACATCACTGCAAAAGACAGGTTATGCACAATAGTATAGTCAGATAGATGTCACAGTTCATGTTTCCACACTTTTCTGACCCTACCTTCTATTTGTTTTTCGTTTATACATCCTGTGCTTCTTTGTGCACTAGTGAGTAGACATACATTTATTTTCTTAGTTTTCCTTCCAAAATAAAAGGTCACAGACTATAGGTGTTTGTACTTTACTTTCAATTAGCAGTATATCCTGGAAATCACTTCATACCAGTTCATAGAGATGTTCTTCATCCTTCTTTAAAACTGCATAGTATGCCCTTGTGTGGATGTATCAGGTTTTTTTTTTTAACTCCTGTATATGGGGATTTTGTTGTCTCTAATATTTGGCGTTTATAAACAATGTTGCAGTGAACAACCTTGTGCATATGCATATTTGTATTGTTTAGATATATCTTTAGGGTAAATTACTATACGTAGAATTGCTAACTCAAAAAATAAGTCCTAACTAGGTTTGCTAAATATTGCATGAACAAGTTTGCATTTCAACCAGCAGTATATGAAAATGCCTGTTTCCCCAAAGCCTTAGTGAAAAATGTCTTGTCATACTTTTTAATTTTTGACAATCTGGTGGGAGAAAATAGTATCAGTGTACTTTGTTCTTATGATATTGAGTATATAAATAGTTTATTCCTTTTCATTGCTCAGAAGTATTATATGTATGGATATACCACAAATTGTCTGTTCATTCACTTGATTATGGACTTTTTGGGTTGTTTTCAAGTTTTGGATATGTGAATAAATCTGTTATGAACATTTGTTTAAAAGCTTTTGTGTGAACGTATATTTTTATTTCTCTTGGTTAAATACCTAGGAATGTTATGATTGGATCATAAGGGGCATTGATATTATTAAGTTGTTTTCTATGATGATTGTACCATTTTATACCCCCATCCGTAATAGGTAAATGTTCAATTGCCCTGCGTCCTCATCAACACTTTGTATTGTCAGTCTTCTTAATTTTAGTCATTCTAGTGTGTATGTTGTGTTATATCATTGAGGGTTTAATTTGTATTTCCTGGATGAGTAAAGATGTCAAGAATTTTTCATATGCTTATTAAGCATTTTTACATGTTCTTATGTGGTTTCAAATATTTTGCCAATTTTCATTGGATTGTTGTTTTGTTATTGTTATGTCATAAAGATTATGTACATAGGTATATATATATTCTGGATTACATTATATTTTCTGATAGATGTATTGTGAACCTTTTCGCTCTGTGCTTTCATTTTTATTTTCTTATCACTACTTTGAGGAACCGAGATTTTATATTTAAGTCCAGTTTATTAATTTTTGTTGCATAGTTTTTGTTATCAGCGTCATAGCTAAGAAAACTTCATGTATTCAAAATTGAGTAGGTTGCCTCATGTTTTCTTCTATGTGTTTTATAAGTTTAGCCTTTACACTTATGTCTATAGTTTAATTTGTGTTAAGTTTTGTGAAAAATCATTATCTGTAGATGTGTGGGTCTATTTCTGTATTCTTTATTGTTTTCCATTGATCTATATGAATATAATGCAAAATTGTCTCAACTATTCCTAGTGAAGTTGAAGTAACATGTATAATTATTTATGGATGTCCCCACTTCATGATTGTGACATCTCATGGAATTGGTCCACTTAAATGACTAGAAATCAACCTGGTCACTCAGAAGTCAGTCACTTCCCCCATCTTGCCTGTGAAGGTTTTGTATCATCCCAAACTGGATGGAAAGTCTACTCCCATCCTTCATAGTAATTTATATCTCACTTGGTAAAACCAATTTTATTAACTTCCTTCTTTCAGTGCATTTTGAAAAGGGTCAGAGGGTATTGGAACTGAAAAGAGCAGTGTGTCTTCAGTTAATATGAAAGGGATAAAAGCAAATTTTGACTCTGCCTCTTACCCATGTTGTGAACTGAGCAAGTTGTGTAACCCCCTAATCCTCAGTTTCCTCATGTATGAAGTGGAACAATAAAAATATGCACTCGCTGATATCTACTACTGTCTAATAATGTCTGCACCAAACTAAAATATTACATATAAACACTTGATACACATCAGTAGCATATAATGATAACTAACATTAACCATTGCAATAAATATTTATTACTATCAGTATTTTTATTCTATTACAACTCAAACATTCTGTCTTTTGAAAAATCTCCACGTAGTTTGAAAAATCTCACCTCTCTGTGAGAGGTGCAGGGAGAAAGTACTCAGATATATCATTTACAGATGTTCACTGAACCAATGTTAAAATAATCTCTTTTTATGTTTTCAGACATATCAAATCTACTTGGTGCTTACAACATCTTAATTTGTTCTGCATTAAAAATTCAACTTTAGACTTCAGTGCAAACATAACTCAGGAAGAAAAATCAATACTTACATGCTCAGTGTTAAGCAAAACCAGGTTTCTTATCACAAGGTAGAACAATTTAGTGCTAAGATCAGGAAATCCATACTTATCATCATTACACTTTTAATTGATAGTGGCATCTGAAGTTAATGACTCTCAGCTTTTCAAATAAATGTGTACCATTTTCTTGAGTAATTTCTTAATACCTGGGACATGGCTAGCAGAATTGCATGTACTGGGTTTGAAAGACAATGTGATCCATAATTCATGAAGAACATAATTTATTAAAAAAGAAACCATTATTGTAAAATTATATTCATGAATCAGGCAAAGGGAAAATTTTTCATGGGAAAGAATAAGCATTTCCATTGATCACAGCATTTTTTGTGAACTTATATCAACTATAAACTGATTTTTATTTGTTTTTACTCTTTGGTCCATATTAGCCTGCAGTTTCAACTAGTGGTCTAGTAACTTTATGGGGATTAGTAAACCCTATGCTTAATAAACACTGTCTTTGAACTTGCTAATAGTTGCTTCATAGCACAGAAATATGCCAGATAATTAAAATTAATTCCTGGGAAAACTACCTAAGAGCCTATTATAATAGACAACCTAAATACAATAAAGAATGTGGCCTGAAAATAAATTTGGAGATGACATGACTTCTAGGAAAGACTCCCGTTGATTGTACACAAGATACCCACTATTTCTTCAGCTACAGCTCACATTATCAACTGATAATATTGGCATTCTAGTTTATAAATCAATCTCTCAGGAGATGAATCATTTTGCCTGAGCTTGATCATCTCTGATTAAGCAGATGAAAAACAGAGTTATAACCTTGTAATACTGCTGTACTGAACCAAAAAACAAGAGCTTCTGGGGGCGAAATCTCCACTAAAAGAATAATCAATTAAATTCTCTGTTGGATTTGCTGCTGCTGAGGTCTTGGTGGGGTGGCCTTCTCCATAGTCTTGCAAGGTTTTCAGTAGCAGAGGTCTACGAGGGTTTCTTTCACTAGAGACACTCCTGAGCCTCACATATTTCAGGTTGTCCCTTGAAGGGCTTTATTTACATTAATAAGAACTAGACATTATAAATCTCACCTGGAATAAGAGATACAGGTTTAACACAGTCAACAAAATACTCTTGAGAAAAAGACCTATTATTTTGTTTTTCCCTGTTTCTCACCGATGTCTGGGATTTGTTCTCCTTTAATTTCTTAAGCAATTCACTGTCTACTAAATATGCACCTTGGCTTAGAAAAGAGATTCAGAAAATAATACAAATTTTTAGGTTAATATGTTCATATCATGTCTGAATGACATTATGAAAACAGAAGGACTTTTTTTCATTCCAAAATAGGAATTTTTGCTGCAAATCTGTGTTATCTGGGTGGAACTGCTTGGGAGGTGGTAAGTGAACCTAATGAGGGTAGGCACGTGGAATTTTAAAAAAACTTGTTAATTCGTGTGTTCAGTAATGAGCTTTACAACTCTGGAAAGGTTTGAAGATGTGTCCTTATGCTAATGATATTTACCACACCCTCCAGGTTTGAGTGAAGGTTAGTTAATATCTGCTCATTCTAGCAAGACAACCTGGCACTTACTCTATGTAATTGTTTTTATTTATAGAGAAAACCAGTGAACTTGGAGGAACAGGGCAATCATAGAGTGACCCTACTAAGTGTTTATGTATAAATTTCCAGCTTCAAGGTTGATGGGATTATTTCCTATTTGGAACGATGCTTCTAGACACAGGCCAGTCTAGGCGCAGGGAGACACACACCTGTCACACCCACATTGTATTCTTTCAACAGTTACTTGCTTCATGCCCATCCTGGGCTGAATAATCTGCTCAGTGAATGAGTGGTGAACGGGTAAAACAAAAACCCCTGACTTAACAAGTTTACTTTCTAGTGAGGAAGACAGGTAGACAGGGGAGTGATGGTGTGATGGAGAGAAATAAGCATGCTTCAGGGATAGAGAGCTGCCAGTCAGCTGGGTGGTCAGGGAAGAATTCTCCAAGCAGTTGACCTGGAAGTAGAGAGAATCTTAAACACTTAAGTGCATATTTACTTAATGTCAAATCCAAACTTTTTATTTAGGCAAATGGGGGTCTTCACCATCCAATTCCTGCCTCTCTTCCAGACTTCTCGTCAATGACTCTCAAGTTTTCAGGTTTTCTTTTGTCTCTTCACAGAGCACTTTATAGAAGCTCTATTTAGTACTAATAATTCTGTATTATCATTTAATAGGGTGCCAGACATTACCGTTGTTTTTTTTTTAATTATCATCATTATCATTGTCATCTGTGATCAAGATGCATTATGCAGGCAGAGAAAATCAACTTGGAGCAGATTTTCATTGTTAACAGTCACCTGAGAGTCCTTTCCAGGCAAATGGAATTGTGTGTGTGTGTGTGTGTGTGTGTGTGTGTGTGTGTGTGTGTACATGGGTGCACTGTCCCGTGTGTATTGGGATAGTATTTGGGAGCTTAGTCTCTATCCTTCTTTCTAACTCCGGGAGAGAGTAAAAACAAGTTTTAAAAAGAATTGAGGATTATCAGCAGGAAAGCGCCTAAAAACATGCGTTAGAGTAATAAGAGCAGCTCCAACAAACTGTGAATGAGAAATACTGCCTGCGTATCCACAAAGGATGCGGAGGCCATCAAGCCCTCAGCCACTGCCGCAGCCCAAGGTGAGCCCTGTGGGAGCTCAGGGTGGAGACAAACGATCTGCCCTCTGCCAAGCTCTCAGCCATGGCAGCCGCCCCCAAGGGTGCACCCTGAGGGGACCGGGATGGGAGAGCACAGGACGCCGGCCCTAGAGAGCTAAGGTGCGTGTCAAAGGAATGATTTCAAGAAGCCCAGACTCTTGCATCTTCCCATGCACAGAAAAGCGCTAAATTCCTTACCTTGAGATGTCTGATTTTCTTTACTTAACGGTACCTTTTTGATGCTTCCACTACCTGATGTTTGTTGCAAAACTCCTACATATCCCGGCTCCCCCCCTTCCCTCTTCGCAGCCGTCCCTCAGAGCGATCTGAAAGGCTGAGTCCTGAGCTTCAAATCCTCAGTTTGTCTGCCAAATAAAACATAATTCTCAACTTTTAGGTTGTGAGTGTTTTTTTTTTTTTAGTTGACAGAACCCAAACTTTCAGTGGTTTAACACAATAGGAGTTTGTGGCTTGCTCACAAAAAGTTCAAGGTCGATGGTCCTGGTCAGACCACGATGATTTAGTCTGACAGCTCCTTCTCACCTATGGCCTAGCCCTCAACAGAGGGGAAAGACAGGGTGAAGAACACATCTTGACGATTTTCCTGCCTTGACTTGTTAGTGACAACTATACTTCAGGTCACATTCTAGTGCAAAAACTATGTCCTTGGCCACCGCCCACCCCCTACCAGGTGAAGGAAAGGCTGGGAACTGTCACCCTGGCTGCCACCAGTGCTTTCTTTCCATGACAACTCTCTGCTATAAGGAGAGGTGTGTGAATTTTGGTGTTCCTTTAGCTATCCTGTAGCTTTGGATATCTGTTTCCTCTTTTCTTCGCAAGCAGGATATTCTTGCACATCCCCCAGGGAGACAATCCAATGTCCCACCTAGTTAGTACATGCAGTGCAAAGACATGATTTCATTACTGTCCAGAGACCCAAATGGGATTTCTCAGCATCTAGTAAGCTGTGACCCAATAGACAAGTCATGTGCCTCTCGTGTAACAGCAAGGATGTGACACAACCTCCAGGGCAGAGAAGAATTGAATGATGGGGGACAAATAGCACTCATTGGTCCATAGTGTTTAAGAACTGATGCTGCAGGCCTTGTGGAGAACCAACCACTGGCGATGAGCTATTGCTTCAGTTAAATCCTAATTCTACTCCCTGGGAGAAATTCTCTTATCTATTGTGCCTGACCTCACAGAGCTTCTATTCTGGTGGGGGACACTGACCATAGCAAATATTATTTAAAACCTATATTATGTAGATACTGATAATTGCTAAGTTGATGAATAGAGCTGATGCGGTGCAGGGTTGCATTTTTAGGTAGGATGGCCTGACTTTCAATGTAGCATTTGATAGAAGACTTGGAGGAACTAAGACAGAACCAGAGAGCAATAGTGATGCCCGGGGAAGCACATTATTGAGAGGAGCTAGTGTAACTTTGATTGAGGTGCGGCAGTAAGTCCTGTGTCCTTGGAGTGGCATGAGTGGGGTAAGAGTCATAGGAAGTGAAATCCTAGAAGCAAGAAGAGGGAATAACATGTAAGGCCTACTTTTTTCTGTTGTATGGACTTCAGATGTTACTCTGAGTGAGATGGGAATGCATTGGGAAGTTTGGATTAAAGGAACAACATAATCACACTTGTTGTAGCCCACTACGGTACGTCCCCTACATATGAACTTTCAGGTTGCAAACTTACAAAGGTGTGAAAGTTTCCCTGTATGCCAGCTGTTGTACTGAACTACTGTACTCTTCAAGGTACTGTGCAGTAAGATTAAAAATGTTTTCTTTATTTTTCATGTTTGTTTGTTTTTATGTATTATTTGCGTGAAAAGTATTATGAGCCTATTACCGTACAGTACTATATAGCCCACTGTGTTAGTTGCGTACCTAGGCTAACTTTGTTGGACTTACAAACAAATTGGACTTACGAACACGCTCTTGGAACGGAACCTGTTCATATGTAGGGGACTTACAGTAGTTGCTGGATTGGAACAGAAGACAGAAGCAAGGAGAGTAGCTGAGGGGATCCTGCTGTGGTCCACAGTGGTCACCAACATGCTGTCCTGGGTATCAACCCCTCTGGACCCAGAGTGCTTTATAATTGTAAGGATTCAGAATGCTTGATCAATACACTATCTTCCACTTCTAAATTTCAATGGATAACCACATCTCTGCATGTACATATATTCATACTACTTTTTATTTTTATTTGCAGACTGGTTTATGAAGATGTTTAGCAAAGAAAAAACTAAAATGCTTAGTCAGTGCACAAGTGTGCATTGAATCAACGAAATACACTTAGTTTATTGAGTGTACTCATTTTGTTTTTAACAGGAGAAATTTGGACCCCAGGGTAGTTTTAATTTTAACACAGTTAGCTACGAAGTGTGAGTGCTCACCTTAGAACTAAGTTTTCCTGTTACACATAAAAAAGAAAAGTTAATCAACTTGCTGGAAGTAAGAAGATATAGCTGTAGATATAGATTGCAAGGAACATTTCTTTGTCACTTTATTATGTTTCTTTATTTTTCCAAATTTTAAAAATTAAGGTATGATTTACATACAGTAAAATTCACCCTTTTAGTACAGGGTTCGGTGAGCTTTGACCGACATGTATATATCTAACTACCACCGCGATAAAGATTTTGAACAGTTCAGTCACCCTACAGAATTCTCTTCTGTGCCCTTGTAGTCAAACTTTCCTCCACCCATAGCCATTTTCAACTGTTGATCTGTTTTCTGTCCCCATAGTTTGCCTTTGCCAGCATGTCATGTAATGGAGTAAGACTGTATTTAACTTGTGGGTTTATCTGTTTTTCTTTTCTGTTTATAAGTTTTTGATTAGATTAAGCTTCAGTTTCAAGTTCCACAGATTTGTGTGCTTTTAAAAGCAGACCTTATTAGATCAGTTTTACGTTCACAGCAAAATTGGGTGGAGGGTATAGAGAATTCCCATACCTCCCTGCCCCCCATGCATGCTCAAGCTCCTCCACTGTCAGCGTCCCCCACTAGAGTGGTTCATTTGTTACCGTCCGTACACCTACACTGACACATCATTATCTTCCGAAGTTCATAGTTTACATTAGGGTTCACTCTTGGTGTTGTACATTCTGTGGGTTTGGACCAATGTATAATGACATGTATCCACCATTATGGTATCATACAGAGTAGTTTCACTTCCCTAAAAATCCTGTGTTCTCTGCCTATTCATCCCTTTACCTCTCCCCCAGCCCCTGACAACCACTATCTTTTCATCACCTCCATAGTTTTGCGTTTTCCAGAATGCCGTATAGTTGGAATCACTTATAGTATGTATCCTTTTCAGATTGGCTTTTCTCACTTAGTAATATGCACTTAAGGTTCTTCCATGTCTTTGCATGGCTTTATAGCTCATTTCTCTTTAGTGCTGAGTAATATTCCATTGCCTGGATGTACTAAAGTTTATCCATTCACCTCCTGAAAGACATCTTGGTTGCTTCCAAGTTTTGGCAATTATGAATAAATCTGGTATAAACATCCATGTGCAGGTTTTTGGGTGGCTATATGTTTTCAACCCATTTGGGTAAATGTCAAGAGCATGATTACTGGATCATGTGGTAAGAATATGCTTAATTTTTTTTAAAGAAACGGGAAGACTGTTTTCCAAAGTAGTTGTACTATTTTGCATTCCCACTAACAAGGAATGAAAGCTCCTGTTGCTCCACATTCTCACCAGCATTTGGTGCTGTCAGTGTTTTGGATCTTGTTCATTCTAATAAGTGTGTATCTCATTGCTGTTTTAAACTTGCGATTCCCTAGTGACATATGACTTGAGCATCTCTTTATAAGCTTTTGTACCTTAACCTTGTATCCTGTAACTTTGTTATAATGGCTTATTTGTTCTAGAAGTTTTTTTTTTTTTTTGGTTGATTCTTTTGGATATTTTATATAGGCTATCGTATCATCTCTGAACAAAAACAATTTTATTTATTCCTTCTCAATCTCTATACAGTTTAATTCCTTTTCTTGTCTCCTTGGCTTAGCTAGGACTTCCAGTATGATGTTGAAAAGCAGTGGTGAGAGGGGATATCCTAGTGCTGTAGCCTATCTTAGTGGGAAAGCTCCGAGTTTCTCACCATTAAGTGTGATGCTAGCTATAGCTTTTTTTGGTAGAGGTTCTTTATACATCTGAGAAAGGTCCCCTTTATTTCTAGTTTGATAAAATTTTTTTTAATGGATGGGTGTTGGATTTTGTCAAATACTTTTTCTGCATCTATAAATATGATCATGTGACTGTTCTTCTTTAGCTTATTGATGATGTGGATTACATTAATTGACTTTTAAATGTTGAACCAGCCTTGCATACCTGGAATAAATCCCATTTTGTTGTGGTGTATAATTATTTTTGAGTTTATTTATTTTTCTTTTCTTTTCTTTTTATTGCAGTATAGTTGATTTTCAGTGTTGTTAGTTTCAGGTGTACAGCAAAGTTATTCAGGTATCTATCTATCTATCTATCTTCTTTTTCAGATTCCTTACCCTTGTAGGTTATTACAAAATATTGAGTATAGTTCCCTGTGCTGTACAGTAGGTCCTTGTTTGTTATGTACTTTTTATATAGTAGTGTGTATATGTTAATCCCAAGCTCCTAATTTGTCCCCCCCTTTCCCTTTTGGCAACCACCTTGTTGGATTTGATTTTCTAATATTTGGAAGATTTTGCTTCTGTGTTTGTGGGAGATACTAATCTGTAGTTTTCTTTTCCAGTAATGTCTTTGTCTGGTTTTCATATTAAGATAATACCAGCATCATAGAACAAGTGAGGAAGCATTCCATCTGCTTCTGTTTTCTCTAAGAGACTGCAGAGAATTGGTATAGTTTCTTCCTTAAATGTTTGGTAGAATTCACCAGTGAACCCACACGGGCTTAGTGTTTCAATTCTTAAAATAGATATAAGCTTATTCAAATAGTCTGTTTCTTTCTGTGTGAGTTTTAGCAGGTTTTATCTCAAGCAATTGGTCCATTCCATCTAGGTTATCGAATGTGTGGGCACAGAGTTGTATCATTGTTGTCAATTTTATGTAATTGCTTTAAAGTTATCTATATTCAGTTTACTTACAATAAAAAGATAACAAATAGGAGAATTATAAATTGTCTATAAGCCCTTATTTTATCCCTAAATATTTTACTTTCAGACTAAAAGGCCTGGATCGTGGATTTTAATTTGATAGTGATTTTTTCACTAGGCTGAGAATTACTGTCTTGATTTTGAAAATTCTCTTGTTAAATAATCTTAGCTACAAGGCATTGGTAAGTGTGAATAGAGACCCATTGATGTCTTACCTTGAAATTAACTGGAATGTTTTAATTTATTAAAAATTCTTAGCATACCCATTTGTTTTCCTAATATTCAGAGCATTCAGGTAAATTTACCATGCTACAAATTGAACTAAGAGAAGTTTGATTTTAGCATAATTTCCTTCTCTTTGACTTCCTATATTGAAATAGTAAGAGGAGGTGCCCTTCAAAGAGACTTCAAGGTGCATGGCACCTCTGGGACATATGCCGTGCGGTGGCCTTGTTTGAGAAATAAAATGTGTGTATATATTGACAAGGTGTTCAATTAATTCTATCTTCCCCTGAACTATGGGCAGTATTGTGAGGGTAAAAAGGAAGAGCAAGTGTTGGAGAATCATTGTGGATTGTGTTCCATTTGTGTGCATTGGAATCCTACAAAAAGAATGTTTCACTAAATAAGTTTGGAGCTTGTCCTCAACCTTTTATTTATTTCTTTCATCTTTTTCAGGCAGTCCCCGAGAGGATAAATGGTGTTGATTTAATTATCTTTTAAGCTGCTCTAGACTATAACTATATGTATCCTTATTTCTGTGAGTGAATGATTGAACAGCTCTATTAATGAAACTACTAGATTTAGAGAGTTTATTGACTCCAAGTCTTGGAACAAGAATGGTCAATACACTGGTTTGGTAGTACTTTAGTTCAATTAGATTCAAAAATTCGTAGCGATAGTAGACATTGAGGTTCTGCTTTTGAATTAAAGACTACAGTAGCTAAGTAATTTAACAAAAACCCTGATCTTTCCCTTCATGAAGTTTAGAAGACAATGTTAGAAGATCAATCTGTGCATGTGATTACTAAACACAAATATAGAGGCTTTATTGACATCAAGTCTATGATACGAGTATGTCTAGTCTATGATACGAGTATGTCTAGCTTGTTATAATTTGGATCTTGAGAAATTGTGCCTTGCAGTGATCGACTCCTTCACTTGAATCATCTTGATAATATTTTACTCAGCTTAATAAAGTTAGTATATTCTCCAGTTAGATTTAAAATTGATCATCCAACCATCATTAGTAGAAAGAATTGATGAATTAAAAAAAAAATCAAACAACATATATTAACTTTCTACAAAAAGCAGGGAACTGTTGTCAGAATCCTCTAGCTTTGCTGAAAATCAGGTTATCTTTACAAATGATTCTGAAAGATTCAAAGTAGAATTAAATTAGAATTGCTAATTTGCATCCAAAACGGAAATGACTTCTGGCTTGGCAGTACTGGACACCTGGCCCTTGTTTTTAGGAAATGTACCAAGTCAAACCAACTGGAGATGGGGCAGAACAAAATGCTGTGCTGGAGAAAACCCAACTAGAATGAGTGTTATCAGTCTTTAATTTATGGAGCGCTGGTGGTCTGAATTCCTCGAAGCCCTGGAAGAATGTTTAGCCATTTTAAAACTGCCTACGTGCCAGCAGGCTTCGGTGGTCCAACTGGCAGACTTGAACACATCAGTTGGTTGGTGTATAAGCCTGCAGGTCCACAATGACTTCAGGGACCACCTTAGGAGCTAGTAAAAAAAAAAAAGTGCAGTCAGTGTACAGGTATTCTGAGAGGCATGGAGGGGTCAAGTAGAGGTTCTGTGCTGCTGTTGGTCATTTTTAATAACTTGGGAAACTCCTAAATATTTAAGGAGGGATTTGGGATTTTTATCAGAAATTTAAACCTCTTCAGGAAAAACACAATTGTTTTGTTTGAAATAAGTGCCCCTTGAGAAGATAATGCAAACACGGATTTACCTCACAAAACTGTGATTTAGTCTAGGAAAGTAATAGTCATTTCAAGATGAAGGCACAATTCCTGTACTTGCCATTGGCTCAGGCTTCGTGGTTGATACAGTGGCTTATTTCTGAACCCAAATGTTGCCTTTGGGTATCTGTTGGGTAGAGCCCACATCAGGAGACAACATATATGTGAGAGGAAACGTTGTTTCTTTGATGTGTCGTATAAGGAAACCCTGGAGAAGATGTGAACAGAATTTTCAGGGGAGGGAAAAACACTTAACTGGAGGCTTAGAAAGCCCTGGCTGTAACATCAAATTCTTCTATTTTCTTGTTTCTTGGGCTAATTTAACATGACCTACATCACTTTATTTGCTCAGTTTTGGCTCCAACTCACTCTTCAAGGCTGAGTTTATTGTTTTTGAGATGGTCTGAAAATGTGATACTTTCTTAATTATGACATGACATTCCTGGCAGAGAAGAACCAAGAAAAGGGAAATCCTCTGCTGACCTTGGGATATTTGTTTTCCTTGTGTGAAAGTTAGTGCCTTGCAATGGAGCAGGAGAATAGTAGTCTCAATCTGAGGTGACAATATTATAACAGAATGTAAGACCATCACTTAATCCAGCTAAGACAGCAGTCTATTGGTTTAACTCTGTTACCAATCGCCAGTTACTTTTGTTTGCTCCCATAGTGATACGGTATATCAGTTTCCAAGCTAATACATTTTTAGGAAAAATGTATTTTATTTAAATAAAAACTGCTGTATTTAAGTCCCCATGAACAGTGGCATGAAATCTGTTAATTTTGGATTTCTGAAGAACTGGTTTCAGATTGAGCAGAAGATTGTCAATCTTTCTTCTTAGTATAAATAAATGCCCTTAATAGAATGCATGATATATGATTATGAAAGCTTCATGACAGCTACTACTACCATGGATGCCATGTTACTGTTTAGGGGTTCTTCTAAACAGTAGGCATGCCCCACTCAACACAGTTGGGAATATGTCCTATGTTGGAAAAAATTTCCTGTGTGTAATTTGTGGAAGAATACCCCAAATCAATTAATTAAGAAGAATATAGAAATATAAAGGGACGTATATAGAATATACACAAAAACATCTAACATTAGTTCTGTCTTTTGATGTGAAGTATAAGGAACCTGCCAGGTAATTTTGTTTCCAGGTGTTCAATTCTCTTTTTGTTGCATTCTATTTCCTTTATGCTCTTGGGTTCCAGTTTCGGTCCTTTTACAGTAATTAAAAAATTCCAATGTAACATAAAGACCTGCGCTGGGATAGGTGTTTGGTGTGACTCTGAATGTGACTTGAAGAACCTATATGCATTTTTAGTAGAATTCAGTGGTCTTCTATACTAACGGTTGTTACATATCCACGTGGGAACATGTGTGTGAAATATGAAGAAGCTTATTTCCTAAAAAGACAATAAATCCCAATCTTTTGAGCAAAAAGAGGTTAAAATTTATGAAGCTCGTATTATGGACACTGAGTAAGAGGGGTGCCATCGAAGGATGAGCTACCTCTTCCTGCAACTTCAGGGTCCCCTGCAATGTGCTCTTGAGCACTCCTTTGCCTTACTGAGGTGCACAGTAGTGCTATTTCCTGGTTGTCAACAATCCACAATGATTTTCCAGAATTTTGTTACTTTCTGCAAATATCTAATGGATGAATTAGACAGTTATGTGATAGAAAACATGACCCTGCACTTTTCAAGTATTTCAGTGGGACACTCCTATCTACAAATATCCCAGGGATGTACCATTGCTTTTGCTTTACTATTTTGGTCAGTGGAGTTAATCCCAGGGGCTTCTACTTGCTCTTTTTACCATAATAGTCTTCATTTCACAGGTCAGGGATCCCAGCTGGGAATTCTTCCAGCTACTGAGTATATCTATTTCAGCTCTGCCTCAAGAATAGTCATATAATCACAGTGGGTCTATGTACTCACTGGGCCTACTAGGAGAAGAACTTGGGCCAAACCCAATTGTTTTCTGACTTCCTTAAACTCCCAGGCTGATAGATGAAATATAGTGATACTTTGGATTACCAGGAACTTGGGTAAACTCCCAGCACCACCTTAGAGCCTGCATCTAATAATCTTCAGAAACGTTTAGTTATTTCCCTTTCCCTTTTTTACAAGGTTATTTCACCTTGGGAGATGGGAAGCCATGAAGGAAGATTTATGGAGTATACTTGTGGTTTGGCAAGATTTTCCTTAAGGGAAGCTAATATCCTCTTAATTCAAGGGACATTGGGTTGTGAAGCGTGCAAGAGGCTTTGATTCTTCCTGTCGTACTCAAGCCAGATGTTGGCTCTGCAGTCCTAGATTTTTTCTGATTATCTCAATCAAGATATGTTTTTAAATGGTGACAATATATTTCATCACTAGGGATACCATGAGCAATTTTCCACTGTCGAGGATCTCTGATCGAAGCCTTCTGTTGTTTTACCAGCCCTGGTGTCTTATGACAAATGACCTGTCTTATTTCTGGCATTTAGGTGATACCTGTTGGTCTCTATTCTTCTGAAAGCTCATCATCTCCTTTAAAATCAGAGTAACTTTTCCCTCAACAGGTCAGGGTAATGTCAAAGGAATGTGAGACTTCCAAGGTCTTGCCCAAGAAACCCAGGGCGGCAGCTCCTCACCCGTTCTGCCTGCTCTCCCTCTGAGAGCGTATCCTTGCTTAAATAAACTCTCACTTTGCTTTCCTAACCCTTCTGCTTCGTCTCCGAATTCTTTCGCGATGAAGAAAGAACCTTAAATTCACCGGGAACTGACCTTTGCTATGCAGCATAGTTGCATCAATTAATAATTGTTATCCCCCTACCTTTCTGAAGATATGAAGAAACACAGTGGTGCTTTAAAAATTCCATTTATGGTGCTTTTTATTTGTTTTTGGTGTCTTTCTTTCTCTGTTCATATTCAAGAGTAAATCCCTAAAAAGCCCACTGAAAGCTCGTTGTGCCAGGCAAGCCTTGTTGAGGGGATGGCTTTTAGAGCCATTTAGAGTAATCAAGTGGCAAAGCAGCTGTCTTGCTGGGTGGACAGGGTGTGGAAAGCACGCAGTATGTGGGAGGGATTTGTCTGTGGCTATTAAGTTTCTCCAAAGAGGATCCTACAATATCCTGTCAGTGGGTGACATGAAACAGGCAGCTAGCCTTCTGGGAGTTTGTCAGGGAAAGGTTTCTAAGTCTCCACAGTCCAATTACAGAATTTAATCTCCCTGTTTCAACCTCTCATCTCAGCCCAGGTCTCTGCCGTATCTCATTTCTCAAATCCATGTTCCCCGCAGGTCGAGTTTTTACAGAAAATAAACTTTCAGTCTCGTGGATTGGAGGTTGGTGGTGCTGGTGTGTGTAGGAGAAGGAGCCAGGGTCCATCACCTCTGTGTGGACACCTTTGCCCTCCTCTGGTCTTCAGCCCACCCCCAGCTCCCTCACGCCAGTGTCTTGCGCTTTCTCTGAGACATCCTGGAAGTCTTTGGAAGTCTCAGCCAGTTGCTGGTCTCCAGCCCCTCACCTGCTGACCGCCTTGTGCAAATCCAGTAACCACTCTCTTTGTTTCTGCTCTAGTTTTCTTTGTTGCTTGGATTCACACCTCTTTTACTTTGTCACTGAAATATTTGTAAAGTTTAGGAGGGAGGGGGGCAAATATGTGTGTTCCAGCCATTATTTTAAACTGGAAGCCTAATATTTAATTTCCGCCAGCGCTTTTCAGTCTTTTCCCCCCTCTTCCTCCTCCTCCTCAACATCATTGCTAAAACCACTCTGTGGATTTACATCGTGCACTGCACTGTGCTCTAAACAGGTGCTTGTCTTACACACACTCCTAAACTGCTCTTCGGGTAGCCAGGGACCAGATTTTGTACTTTTAACTCTGCATAGAGCCTTCACTTAGCAGAGGAGCAGTAAAAAATTTGTAAACAAAGATAGTAAGTTCGGTACTCTGAGTAACAAAGTTGGATGACTCTGAGTGCATGCTGCAGTTCTACTGAGAATGTTACCTTTTGAATCAAGTGCTTAAGTTCCTATATGTTAATTGTTATATGATATACATGAGTGTATACACTCAGTTGTGTATGTATAGATATAGAAATAGATACACACATGCATACAAATATGTATATGTGAGTGTGGATGTGTGTGTGTGTGTGCACAAGAGAGAGAAAGAGAGGGGAAGAGATTGAGAAAAAGAGAGAGATACTAGTACAGGTAATATTCTAGTGATATTCTGGTTTATTCTGACTCAGTAAAATTGACTTTGATTTTAAAGCCATATATTACTTACATAGATCATATGCATGCATAATCTTATCCTTGAATATTTGAATATGACTTCATCAGAAGTTTATAAAGTTTAAAGTTTAGTTTAAGACTGCTGGGAATGGGAGGGCTTTCGATAAATAAAATATCATGTTTCTAAATCTTAAATGGGCAGTGGGAACTTTTTTTCATTGAATATATATCATCATTTTCAATTTACTTTTAGGGAGAGGTTTTCTCCTCCTCCTTCTCTCCAGGACAAGGTCTCTAGAGTTCTACAAATAGAAATCTCTCATAAAAAGGTTCTTACTAGAGGTAATTTTACTTTATCCTTTTTTAGTAAGCACACATTATTTGATCAGTACAATATAGAACAGTTAGAACATGCACAAATATCTCTTTGTGTTTATTTTCATCCAATTTGATTTCTCAAACTTCTTATGGTAAATTTTATTGAAAATCTGGTCACATACAATACCTATTTCTAAATTTGTAATACCCTAAATATTATATGGCACCTAATATTTTTTGCAAGACTCAATTTTTCAGTTTCTAATATAGCAACCCATTTGAGAAGTGTTCCGAATGCAGAAACTCTCAGCCTCTCTCTGACGCTTAATGCTGTGAGACATTTTTCTGTAATCTCAATATCAGAAGTACAATTTAAACTTGCATAGAGGTTAATATTATAGGGCTCTTGGGCCATGGAACCGACAGCTTCTCGTGCCCTTGAATTCTGATTTTTCTTCACCAGGACCCTACATTTTCATTAACAGCTGATGCATATTTTAAAGATGTAAGTGAGTAGCCTCAGGCAGTTGCAGAGAAAAATGGTTCTTTTCTGATTTCATCTTGTCTTCACGTTCATTTCTACAAAGTTTCCCCTTCAGTCTAAGCATAATTCTGCCACAGAGAAAAGCAGAGTGCAACGTGAAGTTCAACAATCATGTTCTTTTTCTAAGATGACATAGAAGCTGTATTGGACTGGTTAAAAGTTTCTAGAGAAAGGTCGTTCTCAGCTGAATTATTTCACCAGTTTATGTGGACAATAAAAACTATAATTCAATGTAAAGATGAGGAACCATTCATATAGCATTATATGTAATCTTGTCCAAACACACCCAACTCACATTCCTATCCTCAGACCCCCTTTTGCTGTATAAGTTTATTCCATTTCCCTCTGACTCACTGTTACAATACTTTACATCTTTATTCCTTTTTTTTCAGATTTTGACTTAAAGTATATAGTATTTTTCCAGTTTCATTGAGAAATAATTGACATACATTACAGTATAAATTTAACATTTACAGCATGATGGTTTGATTTACATATATTATGAAATGATTACCACAGTAGGCCCAGCTAATATCCATATTCTCATATAGATACAATAAAAAGAAAAGAAAGAAAAAAGGAAAAAAAACTCTCCTTGTGATGAGAACTCATAGGATTTACTCTCTTCACAACTTTGCTAAAGATCACAGAGCAGTGTTAGATATTGTCATCATGTTGTACATGACATCCCTAGTACTTATTTATCTTATAACTGGAACTTTGTACCTTTTGACCACCTTTCTCTAATTTCCCCTCCCTCCACCCTGTGCCACTGGTAACCACAAGTCTCAGCTCTTTTTCTATGAGTTTGTTTTCTTAAATTTTTTCTGTTTGTTTTAGATTCCACGTATAAATGAGATCATGCACTATTTGTCTTTCTCTGACTTCTTTCACTTCGCCTAATGCCTTCAAGGTCCGTCCATCTGTCACAATGCTAAGAATTCCTCATTTTTTTATGGCTGAATAACATTCCATTGTACCTATGTACCACAACTTCTTCATTCATCTGTTGATGGGTACTTAGATTGATTCCATGTCTTGGCTATTGTAAATAATCCTGGGGGTGCAGATATCTTTTCAAGTTAGTGTTTTTGTTTCTTTTGGATATTTTCCCAGAAATGGAATTTTTGGTAGTTCTAGTTTTGATTTTTTGAACATTCTCAATACTGATCTCCATAGTGGCTGTACCAATATACAATCCCACCAACAGTGTAGAAGGGTTCCCTTTTCTCCACATCCAAGCCAACATTTATTATCTCTCATCTTTTTGATAATGGCCATTCTAACAGGTGTGAGATGATATCTCATTTTGGCTTTACTTTGCATTTCCCTAATGACTATTGATGTTGAGCATCGTTTATGTACCTTTGGCCCTTCCAATATCTTTGAAGAAATACCTGTTCAGGTCCTTTGTCCATGTTTAATTAGGTTATTTGGTGGTTTTGTTTGCTATTGAGTTGTATGGGGTTTTACAAATATATTTTGGATATTAACCTCTTATCAGATATATAGTTTGAAAATATTTTTTCCCAAGCTGTAGGTTGTCTTTTCACTTTACTGATGTATTCTTTTGTTGTGCAGAAGCTTTCTAGTTTGATATTGTCCCACTTGTTTATTTTTGATTTTGTTGCTTGTTCTTTAGGTGTCATGTCCAAAAAAATTATAACCAAGGCCTATGTCTGGTAATTAATCACCTGAGAACACTAAATTTATCAAAAGGTCACAGCTGCAATTTGGCTGGGCATGGAGTTCTGTATAAACCAGAGAGGTAACAGAGTCTAGATTACAGAGACTTGTTGAGTGGCATTGTTATTAGCGTTGCTATATTTAGCAAATAAAAATACAGGATACCTAGGTAAATTTGAATTTCAGACAAACAACAAATAGTTGTTGAGTCCAAGTTATCCAATTTAGTATTTGGAATACTGTTACCAAAATTCAGCCTCTGTGCACTGGGGCTGGATTAAATCTTGGAGACAGAGTTTTGAGTGAAGTAGAGAGAAATAGCTTTATTGCTTTGCCAGGCAAAGGGGGCCACAGCAGGCTAATGCCCTCAAAATTCTGTGTGCTGTCCTGGAGGGGTTAGTGAGGAGTCTTACAGTGTTCAAGGAGCAGGGCGTGACCAGCTCGTGAACATTCTTCTGATTGGTTGTAGGTGAGGTAATTGCGAGTCGACATCATCAACCTTCTAGTTCCAACCAGTCTGGGGTCTACCTGCTTGTGGGCAGCACATAGTTAATTTCTTCCACCTGGTGCGGGTTTCAGCATCTGCAAAACACCTCAAAGGTCATGGCTCTGAATATTATCTATAGCCCTTGAGGAGGAATTAAATGTCCTTGACTTTGTTTAATGGCTAAAATATTATTATTTTGTCTTGCTTGATTGTTTTCCTTTCTTTCTGCATTTTCTGATTAAATTTATTCTTCGACTAAAGTTTTTCTATAGACAAAAGGCAGGTGGATGACATGGGTGGAGGTCTATTCTGGAAAGGCCTCATAGGGTCCTGCTCGGTTATAATACTTACACTAAAAATATTAATGCTAGACATATATAATTTATACACTCTTATACTTATCCTCTTGACTGTGACTGTTTCTTATGATGCTGTTTTCGATGACCTTAACAGTTTTGAATAGTACTGGTCAAATATGTTGTAGAATGTCCTCCGATTGTGCTTTGTCTCATGTTTTTCTCATGATTAGACTGGAGTTTTGTGTCTTTAGGAGGAAGACCCCAGAGCTAAAGTCTCGTTCTCATCACAACGCAGTAGCATGCCATCACTATTGGTGTTGACCTTGATCACTTAATTGAGATAAATTTTCTTTTAAAATTTATAATCTATTTTGATCATTTTTGAAATAAAAACTGTCCTGGCATACTGCTTTTCAAATTAATTAACATACATATTGCTTAATACCATTTATCAAAGGAGCTAGAGGGTAACAGATCCAGAGACAGGGCAATATCCCTGGTCAGACAGATGGGAAGTCAGCCAAGAATTCAGTACTTTGGCTTCTTTTCTGCTACTCTGGGAAAAATGAAGTAACTGAGTAAAGGCCCTAGTCTGCCAGGTCCACTAGGCAGGAAATGAGGGACATGACACAAAAAGGTAGTTGGATACATATTTCTTTAGATCAGAAGGTGATCCTTGTTTATATAACCAATCAATTGTATAGATGCAGGGAGATGAGACCAAGAGATACTCCCGCTCAAGCAACAGGGGTGGGTAACTAATCATTTCTGCCTCTTTCTTACCCAGGGTAATAGATAGTCATAAAAGCTTGTACTTATCCAGTACTACTACATGTGATTGGGAATAGACAAATGGTAACACTGGCCAGACACTTACAGGTGCCAGTTCTATGAGTTGGTCCTCTTTCTAAATCTGAGGTCTTATATCAGGTTGTACCTTGGCTCTGTGTAAAAAAAAAAAATTATGGCTAATGAAAAGAAAAGGGAGTGGTTAGTCAAGGAAATGTAGTCAAGGAAATGGAGCCAATAAATGGATAATGGATAATGCAAAAAAAAAAAAAAAAAGAAAAAAGAATATCTAATAGTAACCAGTACTTACTGAGTGTCTGAGAGCAACAAATTGAACCTATGGTTTAGCTGTATTACAGATGCCCTTAAGAGAGAAGCCAACTGCTTGTCTGCAGAATTCCTCCTTTGTTTGAAGACGAAGGCCCAGGATAGAGTCCAGCGCATTTAGGGGATGTTTCATCCAGATATGCCTTGATGATGCCAGGAACACCTTGTAGATGAACACTAACTTGGTATAATTATAACGTTACTTTGTCTTTTGGTTCCTCTTCTAAAGCTGCATCTCTTATAGAGGACCCGTCCCAGATTTAGCCCTGCCTGGTGTCTCTCTGTCTCTCTCACACATACACACATACACACACACAAACACACACACACACACACACACACACACACATGCATTACTGAAATATTTTAAAGCAAATTTCCAGATTATTTGTGATTTTGCTGCTATATGATTAGTACGTACATCTTAAAAATATGAACCTTTTCTTACTGAGCCATAATGCTTTTATCACACTTATCAAAAATAACAATAATTCCTGGTAACATTTAGTATTCATTTCAGACTTGAGTTTCTCTGATTATCTCTGAAATAGGATTTTACAACTGGTTTATTTGAAGCAGAATTCAGAAAGTTCATTCCTTACATGTGTTTGTTCAATCTCTTAGGTCTTTTTAAATACAACACAATCACCCCATCATGTTTGTTTTCACGCCATTGACTTGAAGTAACTGGGTCAATTACCTTGTAGAAAGTAAGAGTTTCTTGATTTATTGATAACTTCATGTAGTCATTTAACTTGATTCTCCATCTTCTGGATTGCCTGTAAACTTAAAGCAAGCTCTAAGGGATTTGTTAGATTAAAAGTTAATTTATCAGAGGACAGAACTCCTCTTGGGTGGGGCTGTGTACTTTGATAACATCACAGCCTGCCTGGTGTCCCACTCCTACTGATGCCAAGATGGACCATTGTGTTCGGTGGTGGCAGCCTAAACCTTCCGTTGAAAAGTTTGCCTTCTTTTATCAGGTGATGATCTTTGCCTGAATTAATTATTTTATTTAAATGTTGCAAAACGGTTAATTTTTTTAACTTTTTATTTTATACTGGAGTGTAGTTGATTAACAATGTTGTGATAGTTTCAGGTGCACAGCAAAGTGACTCAGCCATACGTATAGATGGTATCCATTCTCTCCCAAACTCCCCTGCCATCCAGGCTGCCACATAACATTGAGCAGAGTTCCCTGTGCTATAGAGTAGGTCCTTGTTGGTTATCCAACAAAATGGTTATTTCTTTATTCTCTCATTTCTATAGTTATTAGTTGGAATTTTTCTCTAAAAATATCTCTCATGAGCTAGAATTCTCTGATTACATTGAAGTACATTTCATACAAGAATGACAGAAATATGTTTAATTCATTTCCTTTATCTGGCAACTTTCAGAGTGAGAAGTTGGTGCCTATAGCAGCGCTGTGATTCCCTGCCCCCATTCCCATAGGTTTAGCATTTCAGCACAAACTCCTCTTACCTCCTACCAACAGAAACTGCAGCTCTTTGCCTGACAACTTTCTCTGGTGACCAGACCTCACTTTGCCTGTAACCATAGCAGACCAGAGGGAATTAATGCTGCCAACCCCCTTCCTCCTTTCTGCTTTAACCAATACCTGACAGGAATAGGTGAAAAAAGACCCAAGATCCTTCTCTCCCAGCTGAGATATCTCTGACATGTTCGTTCTACACGGGCTTCCAGAATCTTCCATGAGGATCAAGCCCCAGTTCAGCACTGTGACAGTTAGCTAATAACAAGGACTCTACATATTTTCTCAAGCTTTCCTCCTTTCTCCATCTGACCTCCCCACTCTTTTGCTGGTGTTTCCAGGATTATTTTCCAAATAAACTGCATACACACAAATCCTTGTTCCAGGGTCTCTTTTGTGCAAGACCCAAACTAGAATGATGTCCTAGTTTCTGTCAACGGCAAACAGTGCCTTTGGTGCTCCCTCCACTGTTTTTCTTTTTTCTTCTCTCTAGCTTTTTCTCTCTTACTCCCCTTTAAGTAATAACATTCCATTTATGGATTTTATATATTCTTTGTGTTTCAGTGGATTACAGTCATTTTGAAAATACTCAAATTGTCACATTTTCAGTCATTGGCAACCTTTCCCATGTTATGTCTTTAGTCCTTTCCTTGCACTTCTTTTTTTTTTTTTAAGATTTTATTTTCTATAGAAATTTTAGGTTCATAGCAAACTTGAGTGGAAAGTACAGGGAGTTCCCTGTCCCACCCCAGGCAACACACAACCTCCCCTGCCATCCCCAAATGGTATGTTTGTCACAAAAGATGACTCAGCATTCACACATAGTTAGCACCCAAAGTCTCTGCTTTACGTTAGAGCTCATTCTTTGTTCTGTACATTCTATGGGCTTGGACAAAGGTATAAAAACATGTATTTACCATGATAGTATCATGCAGAATAGTTTCACTGCCTTAAAAATCCTCTGTGCTCCACCTATTTATCCCCTCCCTCTTAGCCCCTGACAACCACTGATCTTTTTACTCTCTCCATAGTTTTGCCTTTTTCAGAACATCATGTAGTTGGAATCATATAGTAGCTAACTTTTTCAGACTAGCTTCTTTCACTTAGTCATATACATTTAAGTCTCCTCCACATCTTTTCATGGTTTCATGGCTCATTTCTTCTTCTTTTTTTTTTAAACATCTTTATTGGAGTATAATTGCTTTACAATGGTGTGTTAGTTTCTGCTTTATAACAAAGTGAATCAGTTATACATATACATATATCCCCATATCCCCTCCCTCTTGCGTCTCCCTCCCACCCTCCCTATCCCACCCCTCTAGGTGGTCACAAAGCACCGAGCTGATCTCCCTGTGCTATGTGGCTGCTTCCCACTAGCTATCTATTTTACATTTGGTAGTGTATATATGTCTATGCCACTCTCTCACCCTGTCACATCTTACCCCTCCCCCTCCCCATATCCTCAAGTCCATTCTCTAGTAGGTCTGTGTCTTTATTCCCATCTTGCCACTAGGTTCTTCATGACCTTTATTTTCCCTTAGATTCCATATATATGTGTTAGCATACTGTATTTGTTTTTCTCTTTCTGACTTACTTCACTCTGTATGACAGACTCTAACTCCATCCACCTCACTACAAATACCTCCATTTCATTTCTTTTAATGGTTGAGTAATATTCCATTGTATATATGTGCCACATCTTCTTTATCCATTCATCCGATGATGGACACTTAGGTTGCTTCCATGCCCTGGCTATTGTAAATAGAGCTGCAATGAACATTTTGGTACATGACTCTTTTTGACCTATGGTTTTCTCAGGGTATATGCCCAGTAGTGGGATTGCTGGGTCGTATGGTAGTTCTATTTTTAGTTTTCTTAAAGGAACCTCCATACTGTTCTCCATAGTGGCTGTATCAATTTACATTCCCACCAACAGTGCAAGAGTGTTCCCTTTTCTCCACACCCCCTCTAGCATTTATTGTTTCTAGATTTTTTGATGATGGCCATTCTGACCGGTGTGAGGTGATATCTCATTGTAGTTTTGATTTGCATTTCTCTAATGATTAATGATGTTGAGCATTCTTTCATGTGTCTGTTGGTAATCTGTATATCTTCTTTGGAGAAATGTCTATTTAGGTCTTCTGCCCATTTTTGGATTGGGTTGTTTGTTTTTTTGTTATTGAGCTGCATGAACTGCTTGTAAATCTTGGAGATTAATCCTTTGTCAGTTGCTTCATTTGCAAATATTTTCTCCCATTCTGAGGGTTGTCTTTTCATCTTGTTTATGGTTTCCTTTGCTGTGCAAAAGCTTTTAAGTTTCATTAGGTGCCATTTGTTTATTTGTGTTTTTATTTCCATTTCTCTAGGAGCTGGGTCAAAAAGGATCTTGCTGTGATTTATGTCATAGAGTGTTCTGCCTATGTTTTTCTCTAAGAGTTTGATAGTGTCTGGCCTTACACTTAGGTCTTTAATCCATTTTGAGTTTATTTTTGTGTATGGTGTCAGGGAGTGTTCTAATTTTATACTTTTACATATACCTGTCCAATTTTCCCAGCACCACTTATTGAAGAGGCTGTCTTTTCTCCACTGTATATGCTTGCCTCCTTTATCAAAGATAAGGTGACCATATGTGCGTGGGTTTATCTCTGGGCTTTCTATCCTGTTCCATTGATCTATATTTCTGTTTTTGTGCCAGTACCAAACTGTCTTGATTACTGTAGCTTTGTAATATAGTCTGAAGTCAGGGAACCTGATTCCTCCAGCTCCATTTTTCGTTCTCAAGATTGCTTTGGCTATTCAGGGTCTTTTGTGTTTCCATACAAATTGTGAAATTTTTTGTTCTAGTTCTGTGAAAAATGCCAGTGGTAGTTTGATAGGGATTGCATTGAATCTGTAGATTGCTTTGGGTAGTAGAGTCATTTTCACAATGTTGATTCTTCCAATCCAAGAACATGGTATATCTCTCCATCTATTTGTATCATCTTTAATTTCTTTCATCAGTGTCTTATAATTTTCTGCATACAGGTCTTTTGTCTCCTTAGGTAGGTTTATTCCTAGATATTTTACTCTTTTTGTTGCAGTGGTAAACGGGAGTGTTTTCTTAATTTCACTTTCAGATTTTTCATCATTAGTGTATAGAAATGCAAGAGATTTCTGTGCATTAATTTTGTATCCTGCTACTTTACCAAATTCATTGATTAGCTCTAGGAGTTTTCTGGTAGCATCTTTAGGATTCTCTATGTATAGTATCATGTCATCTGCAAATAGTGACAGATTTACTTCTTCTTTTCCGATTTGGATTCCTTTTATTTCTTTTTCTTCTCTGATTGCTGTGGCTAACACTTCCAAAACTATGTTGAATAATAGTGGTGAGAGTGGGCAACTTTGTCTTTTTCCTGATCTTAGTGGAAATGGTTTCAGTTTTTCACCATTGAGGACAATGTTGGCTGTGGGTTTGTCATATATGGCCTTCATTATATTGAGGAAAGTTCCCTCTATGCCTACTTTCTGGAGGGCTTTTATCATAAATGGGCGTTGAATTTTGTCGAAAGCTTTCTCTGCATCTATTGAGATGATCATATGGCTTTTCTCCTTCAATTTGTTAATATGATGTATCATGTTGATTGATTTGCATATATTGAAGAATCCTTGCATTCCTGGGATAAACCCCACTTGATCATGGTGTATGATCCTTTTAATGTGCTGTTGGATTCTGTTTGCTAGTATTTTGTTGAGGATTTTTGCATCTATGTTCATCAGTGATATTGGCCTGTAGTTTTCTTTCTTTGTGACATCTTTGTCTGGTTTTGGTATCAGGGTGATGGTGGCCTCGTAGAATCAGTTTGGGAGTGTTCCTCCCTCTGCAATATTTTGGAAGAGTTTGAGAAGGATAGGTGTTAGCTCTTATCTAAATGTTTGATAGAATTCGCCTGTGAAGCCATCTGGTCCTGGGCTTTTGTTTGTTGGAAGATTTTTAATCACAGTTTCAATTTCAGTGCTTGTGATTGGTCTGTTCATATTTTCTATTTCTTCCTGGTTCAGTCTCGGCAGGTTGTGCATTTTTAAGAATCTGTCCATTTCTTCCAGGTTGTCCATTTTATTGGCATAGAGTTGCTTGTAGTAATCTCTCATGATCGTTTGTATTTTTGCAGTGTCAGTGGTTACGTCTCCTTTTTCATTTCTAATTCTATTGATTTGAGTCTTCTCCCTTTTTCTCTTGATGAGTCTGGCTAATGGTTTATCAATTTTGTTTATCTTCTCAAAGAACCAGCTTTTAGTTTTATTGATCTTCGCTATTGTCGGCTTCATTTCTTTTATTTCTGATCTGATCTTTATGATTTCTTTCCTTCTGCTAGCTTTGGGGTTTTTTTGCTCTTCTTTCTCTAATTGCTTCAGGTGCAAGGTTAGGTTGTTTATTCGAGATGTTTCCTGTTTCTTGAGGTAGGCTTGTATTGCTATAAACTTCCCTCTTAGCACTGCTTTTGCTGCACCCCATAGGTTTTGGGTCGTCGTGTCTCCATTGTCATTTGTTTCTAGGTGTTTTTTGATTTCCCCTTTGATTTCTTCAGTGATCACTTCGTTATTAGGTAGTGTATTGTGTACCCTCCATGTGTTTGTATTTTTTACCGATCTTTTCCTGTAATTGATATCTAGTCTCATAGTGTTGTGGTCGGAAAAGATACTTGATACGATTTCAATTTTCTTAAATTTACCAAGGCTTGATTTGTGACCCAAGATATAATCTATCCTGGAGAATGTTCCATGAGCACTTGAGAAAAGTGTGTATTCTGTTGTTTTTGGGTGGAATGTCCTATAAATATCAATTAAGTCCATCTTGTTTAATGTATCATTTAAAGCTTGTGTTTCCTTATTTATTTTCATTTTGGATGATCTGTTCATTGGTGAAAGTGGGGTGTTAAAGTCCCCTACTATGATTGTGTTGCTGTCGATTTCCCCTTTTATGGCTGTTAGTATTTGCCTTATGTATTGAGGTGCTCCTATGTTGGGTGCATAAATATTTACAATTGTTATACCTTCCTCTTGGATCGATCCCTTGATCATTATATAGTGTCCTTCTTTGTCTCTTGTAATAGTCTTTATTTTAAAGTCTATTTTGTCTGATATGAGAATTGCTACTCCAGCTTTCTTTTGATTTCCATTTGCATGGAATATCTTTTTCCATCCCCTCACTTTCAGTCTGTATGTGTCTCTAGGTCTGAAGTGGGTCTCTTGTAGACAGCATATATATGGGTCTTGTTTTTGTATCCATTCAGCCAGTCTGTGTCTCTTGGTGGGAGCATTTAATCCATTTACATTCAAGGTAATTATCGATATGTATGTTCCTATTCCCATTTTCTTAAATGTTTTGGGTTTGTTATTGTAGGTGTTTTCCTTCTCTTGTGTTTCTTGCCTAGAGAAGTTCCTTTAGCATTTGTTGTAAAGCTGGTTTGGTGGTGCTGAACTCTCTCAGCTTTTGCTTGTCTGTAAAGGTTTTAATTTCTCCATCAAATCTGAATGAGATCCTTGCTGGGTAGATTAGTCTTGGTTGTAGGTTTTTCTCCTTCATCACTTTAAGTATATCCTGCCACTCCCTTCTGGCTTGCAGAGTTTCTGCTGAGAGATCAGCTGTTAACCTTATGGGGATTCCCTTATGTGTTATTTGTTGTTTTTCCCTTGCTGCTTTTAATATGTTTTCTTTATATTTAATTTTTGACAGTTTGATTAATATGTGTCTTGGCGTGTTTCGCCTTGGATTTATCCTGTATGAGACCCTCTGTGCTTCCAGGACTTGATTAACTATTTCCTTTCCCATATTAGGGAAGTTTTCAACTATAATCTCTTCAAATATTTTCTCATTCCCTTTCTTTTTCTCTTCTTCTTCTGGGACCCCTGTAATTGGAATGTTGCTGAGTTTCATGTTGTCCCAGAGGTCTCTGAGACTGTCCTCAGTTCTTTTCATTCTTTATCCTGCTCTGCAGTAGTTATTTCCACCATTTTATCTTCCAGGTCACTTATCCGTTCTTCTGCCTCAGTTATTCTGCTATTGATCCCATCTAGAGTATTTTTAATTTCATTTATTGTGTTTTTCATCGTTGCTTGGTTCCTCTTTAGTTCTTCTACGTCCTTGTTAAATGTTTCTTGCATCTTGTCTATTCTATTTCCAAGATTTTGGATCATCCTTACTATCATTATTCTGAATTCTTTTTCAGGTAGACTACCTATTTCCTCTTCATTTGTTAGGTCTGGTGTGTTTTGACCCTGCTCCTTCACCTGCTGTGTGTTTTTCTGTCTTCTCATTTTGCTTATCTTACTGTGTTTGGGGTCTCCTTTTCACAGGCTGCAGGTTCGTAGTTCCCATTGTTTTTGGTATCTGTCCCCAGTGGCTAAGGTGGGTTCAGTGGGTCGTGTAGGCTTCCTGGTGGAGGGAACTAGTGCCTGTGTTCTGGTGGATGAGGCTGGATCTTGTCTTTCTGGTGGGCACGTCCACGTCTGGTGGAGTATTTTGGGGTGTCTGTGGCCTTATTATGATTTTAGGCAGCCTCTTTGCTAATGGATGGGGCTGTGTTCCTGTCTTGTTAGTTGTTTGGCATAGGGTGTCCAGCACTGTAGCTTGCTGGTCGTTGAGTGAAGCTGGGTCTTGATGTTGAGATGGAGATCTCTGAGAGATTGTCGCCATTTGGTATTACGTGGAGCTGGGAGCTCTCTTGTGGACCAGTGTCCTGAAGTTGGCTCTCCCACCTCAGAGGCACAGCCCTGATGCCTGGCTGGAGCACCAAGAGCCTTTCATCCACACGGCTCAGAGTAAAAGGGATAAAAAATAGAGAGAAAGAAAGAAAGAGGATATAATATAGTGAAGTAAAATAAAGCTATTATAAAGCAAAGCTATACAGACAAAATCTCACCCAGAAGCATATACATATACACTCATAAAAAAAGGAAAAGGGGAAAAATTAATATATCCTGCTCCCAAAGTCCACCTCCTGAATTTGGGATGATTCGTTGCCTATTCGGGTATTCAACAGATGCAGGCACATCAAGTTGTTTGTGGAGCTTTAATCCGCTGCTCCTGAGGCTGCTGGGAGAGATTTCCCCTTCTCTTCTTTGTTCGCACAGCTCCCGGGGTTCAGCTTTGGATGTGGACCCGCCTCTGCGTGTAGCTCTACTGAGGGCGTCTGTTCCCCGCCCAGACAGGACGGGGTTAAAGGAGCAGCTGCTTCGGGGGCTCTGGCTCACTCAGGCCGGGGGGAGGGAGCGGTACGGAGGAGGCGGGGCGAGCCTGCGGCGTCAGAGGCGTCGTGACGTTGCAGCGGCCCGAGGCGCGCCGTGCGTTCTCCCAGGAAAGTTGTTCCTGGATCACGGGACCCTGGCGGTGGCGGGCTGCACCGGCTCCCGGGAGGGGCGGTGTGGAGAGTGACCTGTGCTCGCACACAGGCTTCCTGGTGGCGGCAGCAGCAGCCTTAGCGTCTCACGCCCGTCTCTGGGGTCCGCGCTGATAGCCGCGGCTCGCGCCCGTGTCTGGAGCTCGTTTAGGCGGCGCTCTGAATCCCCTCTCCTCGCGCACCAGGAAACAAAGAGGTAAGAAAAAGTCTCTTGTCTCTTCGGCAGCTGCAGACTTTTTCCCGGACTCCCTCCCGGCTAGCTGTGGCGCACTAACCCCTTCAGGCTGTGTTCACGCCGCCAGCCCCAGTCCTCTCCCTGCGATCCGACCGAAGCCCGAGCCTCAGCTCCCAGCCCCGCCCGCCCCGGCGGGGGAGCAGACAAACCTCTCGGGCTGGTGAGCGCTGCTCGGCGCCGAGCCTCCGTGCGGGAGTCTCTCCGCTTTGCCCTCCGCACCCCTGTGGCTGCGCTCTCTTCCGCGGCTCCGAAGCTTCCCCCTCTGCCACCTGCAGTCTCCGCCCGCGAAGGGGCTCCTAGTGTGTGGACACCTTTCCTCCTTCACGGCTCCCTCCCACTGGTGCAGGTGCCGTCCCTATTCTTTTGTCTCTGTTATTTCTTTTTTCTTTTGCCCTACCCAAGTACGTGGGGCGTTTCTTGCCTTTTGGGAGGTCTGAGGTCTTCTGCCAGCGTTCAGTGGGTGTTCTGTAGGAGCAGTTCCACGTGTAGATGTATTTCTGCTGTATCTGTGGGAAGGAAGGTGATCTCCGCGTCTTACTCTTCCGCCATCTTGCCCTGAGTCTCATTTCTTCTTAGTGTTGAAGAATATTCCACTGTCTGGTTGGACCATAATTTGTTTATCCATTTACACACTGAAAGATGTTTTGGTTGTTCCAGGTTTGGGCAATTATGAATAAAGTTGTTCTAAGCATTTGTGCGCAGGTTTTTGGGTGGACACAAGTTTTCAATTCATGAGTAAATACCAAGGAGCATGATTGTTGATCGTATGGGAAAAGTATGCTTGGTTTTCTAAGAACTGATAGACCGTCTTCCAAAGTGGCTGCACACTCCTACCATCAGTGAATGATAGTTTTTGTCACTCCACATCATCTTCAACTCTTGGTGTTGTCAGTGTTCCAGATTTTGGCCCTTCTAATAGGTGTGTTGTATTATCTCATTATTGTTTCAATTTGCATTTCCCTGATGGTGAGGTGTTGTTCAGGTGTTTCACTCATTTTTCAATCCAGTTGTTGTATTTTTTATTGATGAGTTTAAAATTTTTTTGTACATTTTGCACAACAGTCCTTTATCAAATGTGTCTTTTGCAAATATTTTTCCCAGGTTTTGGTTTTATCTTCTCATTCATTTTACTCACACTTTTCTCAAAGTTTTTTTTTGGCAGGTTAACATACACTAAGGAAAGTGCACAGATCTTAAAAATACAGCTAAATAAATGATCACGTGGTGAATGCAGTCTTGTAGCCAACACCTCAGGAGTTCTCATGGTGCCCTGTCCAAGCAACACTCTCTAGATAAACTCTATGCTGGGTTCTGTTACCATAACAGAACCTCTTTTAAACTTTTAAGAGTTTTGCCTCTTTTAAAACTTCATAGAAATGGATTCATTCTGTGTCTGGCTTCTTCGATTCAAGGGTATACTTATGAGCTTTATTTATTTTTGATGGATAGTGGTAATTCATTTATTTTCATTGTTGCATTTCATTGCATTAATGTAGCACACAATGCTTCCCATTTTTCTGTTGTACATTTAGGTTGTTTCCAGGGTTTAATTATTATGAATAAAATTATGATGAATGATATTGGACAAACTTTTGAGGGTATAAATAAAATTTCTTGTGTAGATACCTAAGAATGATATTACTGATAAGTCAGTAGGTATATGTTTAACTTCGAAATTGCAGTGGTGTTTTCAATTCCTGCTAGCAACGTATGAAAGTTTCTGCTTCTATACATCTGTGTCAAATAACTATTGTCAGTAGTTTTTTTTTTTTTTTTAATTTTAGCCATTCTAGTGGGTTTGACATTATTCTAGGCATAGTTTTTGTACAGTGGGCATGGTTTGCATTTCTTTGATGACTCATGATGCTGTGTACCCTTTTATTTGCTTACTGGCAACTCATATTTCTTCTATTGTTAAGTATTTGTTCAAATCATTTGCCAACTTTTAATTGAGTTTTTTTGTCTTTTTATTGTTGAGTTATGGAAGTTTTTAATATTCTAGATGTAGGTCATTTGTCAGATACATGGAATAAAACTATTTTCGTACAGCGGATGGCCTTCCTGTTAATTATTTACCAGTGGCTTTTATTGAGCAGATGTGTTTTAATTCTTTCTTCTTTTTAATGTTGTTGAAGTCCAATTTACAAATTTTGTTTTATGGATATTTCTTTTTCTGTGTTTTCTAAGAAGTCTTTATCCCAAGGTACCAACCTAACTAGCTAAACTAACAATATGCATAATGTACATGCTTATTTACATATTTGTATATATTACACTTAACAGTTAATATATTAAGTATTTTAAAGAACTCTGTTGGTGCGCAATTTATGTACCATAGATTTACTCGTTTTAAATGTATTTAGTTATTTTTAGTGCATCCATCACCACAATCCAGTTCTAGAACATTTCCATCACCCCAAGACCATCTCTCAGGCCATTTTGCAGTCATTCCCATTCCTACTTCCAGCACCGTGTAACTACTAATCTGCTTTCTATATCTGTGGATTTGCGTTTTTGGACATTCATATAAATAGAATCATACAATATTGTGATAAGCAGAATATAAAGTGCTCTTCATGACCTCTTTCCCCTTGTACTATAATGATGGACACTGGTACTTTATATGACAAAAGAGAGATTATTCATGGGGGCCTAATCATATTAGTGCTTTAAACACAGAGAGTTTTCTCTGGTTGGAGCAGAGGGAAAGACAGAGAAGAGATTCGAAGCCCTAAGAGAATCTGATGAGCCTTTGCTGGCTTTGGAAATGGAGGAGGCCCCATGCGGGGACAGGACAGCAGCCTCTGGGAGCTGACAGCCAGCAAGGAAATGAGGAGCTCTGTGTCACAGCAGCAAGGAGCTGGGTCCTGCCAGCAACTTGAATGAGCTTGAAACCAGACTCTTCCCCAGAGTCTCCAGATTAGTGCTCAGTCTGGCTGACACCTTGACTTCTTAGCAGAAGATCCAGCTAGCTGTGTCCAGACCCCTAGCCCACAAGTGGAGGAGGAGTGTTGTGTCAGCTGCTAAGTGTATGGTCACTTGTCATGTAAGAACAGAGAATGCATTCACATATATAGTCCTTTGTGTCTGGCTTCTTTCACTTACATTGAGGTTCATCTATGTTGTAGCAGGTATCAACGTTTTATTCATTTTTAATTGCTGAGTAGTATTTAGTGCAATTTTAAATAATTTTAATAATACTTAAGTTTAAGCAGTTAAAACTAGACATAGGAAAACACTTCAGTGTATATATATTTGTAGTGTTGACACATTCTGTAAATGTTCAGAGGGATAATATGGGTAAATTCATATTCAACAGAGATAAACTTAGTTAGCTTTTACGTGTATAGTTTTAGCTTTTACACTTAAATCTATGATCAAGCTCAATTTTTCTCATATATCAAAAATTATTATTTACTGGTAAATTCCTAACCCCCCCCCCAAAAAAATCACATTTAAAGGCAGTGACTGTGGTCTCTGACTTTGAAAAGTATGGGAGAATTCATTGTTAGAAATACATATTTTACTTGAAAGACTTGAATCAGGTTGATGAAATAAGATTTGCTTTGTATTTTAAGGCTTCATATTTTTACATCCTTTTAATAGAAAATTTAGTTTGTTGTACAACTGTAGAGAATACAACCTAATTGTACATGAAAAAGACATATCACTGCTCTCCACATATGTTTATCAAATTAGTCCCTGAGACTAAAAATGAAAGGATATACAGTTTACAGATAGAATAAGAAAATGTCTATGAAGCCATAGTGAAAAATACTGTAAGTGGTGCAAAAAAATAGGAATTGTTGATGTGTGGTCTATAATCACATAAGAGTCTTGCCTGTGGTCACGACACTTTGTCCCTTTCTGCAAATGTACTTATTTTGATTATTTACACTGAGAGAAAAAATAGTGTAAATTAGAATTTGAGGCATGCTCCCGCAATTTGGACATAAAGTTGTTTCACCGCCTTTTGTTGAAGAAACCTTTCTTTCCCTATTAATTGTTTGATTTTTTTAATTGAAAATCAGTTTTCCATTTAAATGTTAGTATAGTTGTGGACTGTTGATTCTGTTTCATAATATATTTGTCTATCCTCATTCAAATCCCACACTGTCTTGGTACCTGTCACTTTATAATGTCTTGAAATCAGTTAGTGCAAATCATTCCCTATATTGACTTCTCTAACCTATAATCATAGTACATATCTCTCTTGATTTAGGATTTCTTTAATTTTGCTCAACAAAATTCTGTAAGTTTTTCTAAGAGATCTTGAATATCTTTTGATGGATTTATTCTTATTCATTTTAAGTCTTTGGTATTATTACAGATAGTATTGCTTTTAAATTTTATTTTCCAATTGTTCACTGCTTACACGTAAAATTACAACTGACTTTTGTATAAACTGACATTTGTATATGATCTCATATTTCATTACCTTGAAAAATTCACTTACTAGTTTTGTTTTTGTTTTTTTGTAAATTCCTTTGGATATTGTACTTATACATACACATTATCTGTGAATAAAGACCATTTTACTTTTTCCTTTCCAATCTCTATATATTCACGATCAAGATTATCCAAAAGTGGTATGTTTGTGTATTGGGAATAGAAATGCTGTTTGGGTTTTCCCAGAGTGGTTCTACCTCTACCTCGGAAACTTTACAACTTTGTTTTCCCCATCCAGGAGCCCTTCTATGTAAGAAGAGATAGTTCAGTTTTCTATGCGAATATGCTCTGGAAGGGAGAGATTAAGTAAAATGACCAAGTCACATGATTATTAAATTTCTGAGCTAGGGCTGGGAGATCTTTCTGATTTCAAGGCCATTTTGCTTTAGAACCATTATGAATGGTTCTAAAATCACTGAACTTGTGATTTGTTTAATAACCATTTTATAAGTTGCCTGCACAACACGCATATTTGTTGTCTTCTATATCACTGATAAAAGTTGAGAAAACACAAAGACCTCCTATCCCACAAACTAATGCATGATATTCAACCAGCTGTAAATCCACAAATCCACCGAAGCAAATATCAACATTCCTCCATGGGTCTCATCTTTAAATATTCCTAGTAAAAGTCCTCTGACATGGATAAATAATTAATGAAGGAGATACTGTATAATAAGCACTAGATGGTTCTTAAGTTCCAATTTACAGTGTCAGAGCTGTGCAGATTATTGGGCATGGAGCAATGAGGTCCACATGAGTCTGATAGGCTGTTGAGCAATCTTTGTCCCCTGATTTATTTTTTGATTTATGAAAGGGCATTTATCAAATGCGCTTTGGGTATCCACTCAGCAGTGAGCATAAATTTAAAATACAATAAATGCTTCTTCTCTATAACTTTTTTCTAACATACTGAGAAAAGAAAATGCTACAGGGAAACAATTTAACAGAGGAAATCATATGAGCATTAGACATTCAAGTCATTAAAAGTTGTGTACTGGGAAATATAACTGGGTTTCACTGAATATTTAATCAAAATTAATTAAAAAGAAATCTCTCACAGACTCTTATTGACTTTCTCTGTGTATGTCTAAATAGTGTTAGATACTGTGGCAAAACAAGACTTCACCAGTATCTCTAAATAATGTCTACCTCACTGTTGATATTATACATTTTGTTTCTGAAATATGGGGTTGAATCATATATGCATATAAAATTATAGCTAATGATATAAACTCTGTGTTGTTATGAGACATGCAAATATAAAAATGTTCTTTGTGATTTTGCTTTTACATTTTAAAATTTCCATAGCAGTGACCTATAAATAGCTCTGTACTTCTGAGATTGCACTTGACAGGGAGGGATTGGGGGATGAGAAGGGAGGGGAGAAGGATCATGAAAACATCAGCTGGACCACTGTCACTCTTCAAGGCCACAAAGAGAGTATGGTGAACCAGTGACCAGTGAGATGTTGGAAAGTGAAATGAAGTAAGAAGAGGTGTGTTAGGAGAGCTCTTGAGTGCCAAGGCTGATGCTTGGTTTCATTTATATCCAGGGTTTCCCTAAATGTAATATAAATAATATAAATAGAGGTAGAGATGACACTGATGTAGAGAGATAGAGATAACTAAATAATATTGTGGGTTTTCTTTTACATCTTCCAATGTCATTGACTCATAAACATTGTTTTCAGTGGTTCAAATCTAGTGAATGTACTATAATTTACTTAACCACGTTTGTGTGAATGGATTTCCACAAATAGAACTGTTGTCAGAGCTTCAGCTAGAGACTCTTTATTATGGAAGAGGTAAGAATTTTTTAGAGATCTAATGAGGGAATTTGGAAATTATCACTTGTTGGTCAATTCCTAGCAAAAATAAATCATGTTTAAAGGCAGTAGCTGGTGGCCTCTGACTCTGGAAAGTACACGAGAATTTATTGTTAGAAATACGCATTTTATTGAAAAGAATTGGATCTGGTTGGTAAGACTTATTTTATATATTAAGACTTTACATTTTTATATCATTTGAGTAAGAAATTTAGGTTTGGTCTAAGATTGTAGGCAAAAAGACACAGCACTGCTTTTTACTATCGTGTTTACCAATTTAGTCCCTTGAGGCTAAAAAAATAGATATACAGTTTGCAGTAAAGAGAAAGTAAGAAAATAATTATAAAATCATTATGAAAAAGTACTGGGAGTGAGGCAAAAAAAAAAAAAAAATGATGTTGATGTTTAGTCTAGATTCATACAAGAGTCCTATCTGTGGTCACAACACTTGTGTCTCTTTCTGAAAATGTATCTGTTTTAATTGCTTACACTGAGAAAAATAAATAAATAAATAAATTTATTTAAGAACAGTGATGTCTGGAGACAATTTTTGGTTTTTATAACTGGAGAGGGCTACTACTAGCATTTAGTAGGTAGAGGCCAGGGGTGCTGATAACAGCCTACAATTCATAGGACAGCCCACTGCAAACCATCCCCCACAACAAAGACATATCTGATCTGCAGTGTCCGAAGGGCTGAGGTGAGAAGCCCTGATCCAGAGGAAAATGAGCCTTTCCCTAATTTGCCTAAAGTTCTATATGGACCAGCAGTGGGCCTCTGGGTCTGGTGCTGCCAGAGCAGTCTGAAGGTCGTGTAGCACAGCTCTAACACTTTTTTAACTGTACATCAGTACTTTGGAGTATCCTCCGATGTGTAAGCCCTTTGAGCACTTCCATGACAGGCAGTAACAGGGATAAAAGAGATCTTATTTAGGCCTGCACGTAGGGAAGTTCTCTTCCTTAGTGGTTCTTACTGAGACTGCTTTAAAATATTTGGACAACTAGCACTTAACCACATAGTGTTTACTACTCAGGTCATTTTAACGCTAACATTTTCTTGCCGATGATATTACTGAGAAACAGCTTCATGGAGCCCATCTGCCCCTGGAAAGCGTCTTGCTAAACATAAACTCCCACCTGAAGGAGATGAGTCAGTGTCTCTGTGTGAAAACAGAAATTTCTCCTGAAAATAACAGTTTGCATGGGAATGGAAATATTTCACCTCTTTGAGAGAGAAATGTTAGAAAATCAAGAAAATTTACCACACATTTCTTCAATCTACTTTATAAGCTGAGGTTTGCCTTCTTCCAGTTGAAGGACGAATTAATGCTAAGTTCACAGTGTGTCCAGGGACAGGAGATTCATTTCCACAAGAATTCAGTACCCAGGTGTGAATGTGTATGTGTGTGTGTGTGTGTGTGTGTGTGTGTGTGAACGAGAGAGAGGGCACCTTTTTGTGGATGCCTGCATGCACACATGTGAGTGTGTAGTGTAAGAGGGTGCATCAATGTGTGTGTACACACGTGTGAGTGTGTGCAGATCTGTGCGTGCACACGCATGTGTGAGCGTGTGCATGCGTAGTGTTATAGACTTCTTCAGAGGAAGCAATCCTTGTGTATTAAAACTGAATGCTTTGTAAAAGCACATGTGGAGAAAATGACAGAGAGTTCGCTGACAGCAACTTCTCTGTGAGGGAGCATTTCCTTCCTTTGATACAGTGCTCTATCATCTCTAGGAATTGGGATGGAACAGAACGGGTCATTGTAAAAGAGGGCACATAGACCTCTTTGATTATGAACAGTGCTATTAGTCACACAATGCTGCTTTTCCGATGGTCTTACATCTGAAGAGCACTTATTAATTGTATAGTGCTAGGTAGCTGGTAAGCTGTGTGAAAGCAAGGACCCTTCCTTTACATGTCTTTTCTTCTCTGTTTTTTCTTCCTTTGGCACCTAATACAAAAACCAGCACACAAGGGACACTTGAAATGAACTCAGCCCATATTTATTGTCTACTGTACACCAGTCAGTATGCTAAGGACTGGAGTCCCAGTGATGAAAAAGACTGAACTGCTCTATGGCATGAGGGTCCATAAATAAAACATGCAATATGATAACTGCTGCTACTTATATGGACAAAGTCCTGCAGAAAAAGTTAAGGCAGTTTAAAGTTAAATTTTGAGACGCAATTGGAATTTTTCTTGGAAGGGAAAGAAAGCTAAAGAGGAATTTAAGATAAGAAAGATCATAAGGTAGTTTATAGTGGCAAAAGATAATTTGCTTGTTTTGGAAGAATTTGCTTATTTTTTTGTACATATGTGTCATCAAGAAATGTCTCTTTCTTTCTTTCTCTCTATCTTTCTTCCTCTCTGTCTTAGCGACTGCTTGAGCTGCCATAACAAAGTATCATGGGCTGGGTGGCTTAACCAACAGAAATTTATTTCTCACAGTTCTGGAAATTGATAAAAGCTCTCTTCCTGGTGTGTAGACAGCCCCCTTCTCACTGTCTTCACATGGAAAAAGAGAGAGAGCGAGAGCACTCTGGTCTCTCTTCCTCTTCTTAAAAGGGCATGAATCCATCATGGGGGCACCACCCTCATGACCTCACCTAATCCTAATTATATCCTAAAATCACCACCTCCAATTACTACCGCTGGGGAATAGGGCTTTAACATACAAATTTTAAAGGGACACGATGTTCAGTCCATAACCTTATCTGTCTATCATTTACCAGTGTATGAATTATCTGTACATATTAGGCTGTTTGTGAGCTCATTCTGAAAACGGTAGGGAACAATTTCAGATTTTTATACAGAATGAGGAAGAATTATATGAACAGACCTGTATTTTATAAAAGATATTCTGGTGGTAGTTTGGGAGGATGGGTTGGAAGGACAGAGTTGCTCATTTAATGTGCAGGAGATGATGAGGGTCTGAGTGGCAGAGCAGCAGAGATCTGGAGGGGAGAGGATGGAATAAAGGGAAAATACAGAGATAAGATGAATAAAAGCCATTGATTAAATGAATGTGGAGTGTAGAGGGAGATTGAAAAGTCATGGATATTTCTAGATATGGTAACTGTGCATCTGATGATGTCACAACGAGGCAGTGAACACAGAAGGGAATGTAAGATATTTACAGGCAGAAAAAAGACATAGCCACGGACATTACACTGTGAAAGCTGAGCTCGTGAAAGAGCACGGGATTTGGAGGCAGGCAGATTTAGGTGCAAACGCAAGCTTTCTCATCATTGGGTGAGTCACTTACCTCTTCACTCTTCTGTAAAATTGGGATAATTGGGCATTTTTCTGACCCTGTTGTAAGAATTACAATATATAGCTTATATTGTTTCTGAGTCATTTTCTTTGAAGACCCTGCAACTGTGCCTGGAACATAATAAACAATTAATGTTATCTATTATTACATAACTTTTTTTTTTCACTCATCATGATAAATACATTGATAAGTAACAGGTATATTGCTCCTGCTCTATAAAAGGCATGTTCTCAGATCTTTCCAAAGTGCAATACACTGTTTTCAAGCAACATCCTCTGAATAAAATACTACTATTATTTTTATTTTAGAGATGAAGAAAGTGAGACAGAAAAATCCAGTAAATAAGGCAGAAGAGGGGAAATCACTAAATGAGTGATTTTCACTAAGGAGTGAAATAGGAGAAGATCATGCAGAAGCAAAGGAGGAAGCATCAGGAAAACATCATGTGTCAAGTACCTTGACAGGTGCAGGATGAAGGCAGAGAGGATACCGGGCTGTGTGCTGAGAGAGGGAGTCCCATAGGGGTTGGGAAGGAAAGGCAGGCGGCGATGGGACTGAAACACCGACGGAAAGTAACGGTGTAGAAACAAACTGGGTGAAGACCAGCTTAGTAGAGAAAGGAAGGAGAGAGAAAAATGAGAGCCAGACACAGAGAATAAATGTGGAGGAAATAACAAATTTTCATTTTCCTGTTTAATATCTAAGGTGATCCTGTGATGAATTCTCTTCAGTTACCTTCATTTTATAAATGAGAAAAGTGAAACAAATGAGAAACAGCATCTTGCTTAGGGCAACAGTGCAAAACCATTTATGGCGGAGTTTCCATTAATATACAGACCTTGAGATTTCTCAGGCTACCCCACTGAGCTCCACATTTTACCACTCTGTCTTTGATTGAAGTAAAAAATAAAAACTTCACAATTTAAGGCAATTATTGCTCATTTAATGTCTGCAGAACCACTTTGTTAGCAAGGGATAGCACAGTATGTGGGCTTCACATTCCAAAGCTATTGCTTTAAAAATATTTTCTGGATTATTCCTCTACACAAACTGCTTATATTTTCTTATTTATAGATATTTCAGTTATCTCTTATTCTCTATACATTTAAACTGAAATATCGTAGAATGATAGGACTTTAATCGTTAAATTATGACCCTTTCTGTCTTGGTGTGTACGAAGCCACCAACATGGAAAAGCAATGTGAAGACTGCTGGCTGTTTATTTTATTTTTATTTAAGGACTGGTATTTGACTCTTGCCTGAAAAGACTAAATATGAGACACTGCGACTGGCCAGCTGTAGTGGGAATGTTGAATAAAGAGGGTATCGCTGTGAGAGAGCTGTCCTTCCACCAAAGAGACATGTTTTTCAGGGCTTATATATAGACCCTATGGAAAAATCCTGCTTGTTTGTACCACCTGAGGGGCAAGAGGGTGCAAAAATTGAAGCCTGGGACAGGAGAGTCTTCAGCAGGAAAGAGCCGTCACTAAAGCTGCAGAAGGAAGGAACCTCAGGTGAGCCACACAAGCTTGAAAACCAGGTTACTTCCATGCTCAGTGCACCAGCAGCAGACTACATCTGCCCTAGACAAGGAGCACATTGCCTTCCCTCCAGCCCAGGAGAGTGATGGCACTCAGAGAAGCTGCCCGTGTGCATCTCTTCTCATCTTTGTGCTCAGAGATGCGTATGCTGGTAGCATCAAATCAGCCATCACAGGAGCCTTTCTACCAAGGACATCAGCAAGCACTATGGATAAAGATCTCTCTTATTCTTTGGAGAACTGGCTGTTGAACATTTATCAGCACCGCTGCTTTAACCTCCTCTTTCCTTCACCCTGGCTGTGAAGGGGGTCCCAAAAAACCACAAGGTGGAGGAGGAAAGGGAAAAGGAGGGATTCTCCACACACGACTTTCAAGCCCGAAGTAGACCCAAGTTGGGGAAAGCAGAGAAACTGAACAATCAATGAACTTGGAGGCATAGACTGATTGTTGGCTAGTGAACTTAGTGAAAACTAGGAGGGATCCTCAAAGACTAAGAGACCTGACAGAATTTCTTCTGGGGCTAGAAAGGAGGAAACTGTCAAGGGGTGTATAGTGAGTACAGTAAGTGAAAAATAAGTATAGTTCATATTTTTATATATTAAATGCATCTTTTTAAACTGGTTACAACTTGATGATACTTTCCTATGGCAATTGAGTCAAAGTAGTGTGGTATTTTTGTGACTTAGAAATGACATGATTAAATATCATTTTATATATCAGAGGACTACTCTTCTCCCTAGTTACTATGAAATAAATGCTCCCTGTAGCTCTCCTCTGAAGTTTCAAAACAACCATTTCTCTAGGAGTCTGTGGTTTAAGAACCTTAAAATTAGAAGAAACCTTAAAATAGTAATATCCATGTGGGGACTAAGGCTTCTGCGTTTCATCACTGAAAATAGCTAGAATGAGGACAAAACAGATGAGGGGTTGTGTTTCCACCCTGTATGTCAAAAGCTTCAAGGGAATGCCACGTCAATCCTAACAATGAGAAAAGGTCAGAAAATCTCTAGAAGATAACCTTCCTTGAACCCATCAGAGAGCAGCCAAGTGTTCCGAATGATGAAGGCTGCTCAGACTGTCCAAGGAAATTAAGGGCACACAAACTGTTTTGCCTTTAGTGGAGTGTGGGAGAAATGGGTGGCCCTTGTAAAAGAGGGTAAGAAGAAAGCAGCTACAAAGTTTTAACAAATTCTTAAAAGCCATGTGTTGGCCCAACAACAGCCTAGAATAACTGGGAGCTGGGATGTGAGAGGAGTCTAAACTCACTTTCGCTCTTTCTCATGCTTCCACCAGGTGCTCCAGAGGAGGACAGGGCAGGGGGCTGGGGAGACTCCCCCTTGGATGGTGCAGGCATCCCAGTGATGATCAGTGGCTGCTGGGGGCAGCTAAGAAATATTACCCACCTCCTCAGACCATTCTCTATGTGAAGTCAAAGCCTATGGTAAAGGGAGATGACCCTCCAGCTTCCAGCACATGCAAAGACTACTGCTTCTGGAAGAGGCGTGTAAGCAAAAGACATCTAAGAATGCTTGGTTCCTGCCCCCTGAGTGCACAGGGCTTTCTGAGAAAGAGGGCGGATCAGAAGTGGCTTCTGAAAGCTGATGATGGAGCGGAAACACTGAGAAAATCCCTCTGTCACCTGAGCTCAACACCAAGCACAAAGAGCAGCAGTCCCCTGCTGCAGGAACTTGAAGCCTGGGTGCACTGCCAGTGAGGAAAGTAACCACAGAACCAAGCTCAGCTCAATCAACCAGGCTGAATCAACCTTCCACAAGAATGGTCTTAGAGGAGAAGAGATGGGCCAGTTTGGGGGTATAAACAAAATTTGCCACAGTCTCTACCATTTTATTCTATACAATGTCCTATATTCAATTAAAAAGTGAGAAACACAATATAAACAAAGTTAAAAAATAAAGTGTGAGTTAAATCAACAGAACAAAATTTAGAGAAATCCAAAATGTTGGAGCCATCCAACAGGGACTTTAAAATAACTCTGCTTATTATGTTAAAAGACAGAGTGGAAAGTATATAGTTCAACATGTATGACTAGATAGGGAATTTCAGTGAAAAGTTGGAGACTAAAACATAATTAAATAGAAATACTATAAAAAATAAACTGTATCAGAGAAGAAGAACTTATTCCATGTACTTATCAGCAGGTTGGGCACAAAAAAGGAATTAGTGAATTTGAATTAGTAACAGAAATTTTCACACTGGATTATAGGAAAAAATAATATGAAAAAATAGAGCATTCAAAGGCTGTGGGACATCAAATTGTCTAACATAATTGGAATTGGAATTTTAGAAGGAGAGGAAAAGAGGAAAAAGAGAAGCGAAGAGATAGTGAAAAGTTAATGAAGAAACTAAACCACAGATCAAAGAAGCTCAGAAACATCCCCCATCCCCTCCAAAAAAATACCCTCCACAACTAGCCACAATGTAGGAAAACTCCAGGAAACCAAAGATAAAAAGACAAAGCACTGAGGAACTTCACCCACAGAAGAACAAGGAAAACTTACAGAAGTTTTCTAATGGGAAACTGTGGATAAACAAGCAGACTTGCACTACAAGAAACATTAAGAAGATCCCTCAGGTAGAGGATCATGATAGTGGATGGAAATTTGGATCCAAACAGAAATGAAAATCACTGGAAACAGTAAAAATGAGGATAAAGATAAAATATAGTTTGTGTCATTTTTAATTGCTTCAAAAGAAAATTTTTTAAAGAAAAAGAGTAACAATGTATTGCACAGTTCATGACAAGCGTAGAAGTAAAATGATTAAAGCAATAGCATAAAGCATGAGAGGGGAAATATGGACGTAAAATGGTCTAAAGTTCTTATGACTGTATGTGAAGTGGTGTAGTATTATTTGAAGTTAGATTATGATAAATTAAGAGGTATCTTTTAAGCCCTATATCAGCCAGTAGAGATAAAAGAAAATCATAAAAATATTTGTTAACCAAAAAGAAGTTAAGTAACAAGGAAAAAGTAACAAAGAATAGATGGGGAAATAGAAATAGAAAAATGGTGTGTTAGATTCCAACCATGTTAATGATTACATTAGATTTAACTGATCCCTCAATTTTACTTCTAAGTATTTACCCAGGAGAAATGAAAACTTATATCCACACAAGGCTTGTACATGAATGTTCAGTGTGATTGAGAAGTTCTTTATCTTAAATATAGTGTCACACAAATGTGTACACTTGTCAGTTGTGTACATTTTAAACTGTAACACTTTAAAGGGGAATATTTTACTAAATATAAAATATACTACATTAACACTCACTTAAAAATCTAGAATAGGTAAAAATATTATTTCAGAAGCTATAAAATAAAACATATCAAAATTATATCAAAAATTTCAAAAAGTATTTTTAATCATTAAAATATAATTTTATTTTATTTTGGGTATCATTTATTCATGATCATGATTTGTGTATACTTGCCTATGTGTATGAGGAAATGGTGTAAATTTTAAAACAACAATTTAATAATAACAATATTGACTATTCCCTAGAAGTTACATATTCATCATTAAACAATCAATGCTCCTATTAGGACATATGCAGGAATAAAAAAAATTGTGACAATATTGTGACAATCTAAAATATTTTTCGTATTTTCTCAAATTTCACAATTTTTTCTTTAAAATAAATGAAATGTAAAAAAATCAATGCATTTTATAATTTATAGCATTTTAGAAATACAGAAACTAGCTAGTAATTCAAGAATAAAATGCTGCATATTGTATCTTTTAAGTGCACTTTGAATTAATTGACCAGTCTAGGAAATGCAGAATAACTTTAAAAATACGTTGCTATATCCATTGAGGTTTGCCCTTTTATGACCAATTTGCTATGTGATGCATCCTCTTTTTTTTGTCTCAAAACATTTATTTGGATTAATTTCCCCCTCTCCTCCAATACAGTGAGCCCCTAGGATCTATAAATTGAGTTTACTTGATTTAGCTTTTACCAAACATCTGGACCACATTCTAAATATACAGGTAAGGAGTCCCATTTGGTGGGTCATGACCAGTCCCAGGTCAGATTAATATTGAGTTGTCCTGACTGTATATACGGTTGTTACATTTCAGAAAATAAACTGTCACTGACATCAGAAAGCTCAATGAAACAACTCTGGAAACAGAGAAGAGATAGTTTCAGTGTTTTTGCTTTTGGAGATTGAAATTGCCCCTGTCTTTATCATTATTAGCAGACCACATTTTCCTCCTTAGGGTTGGAGTATAATAGCAGGTTCCTTCTCTCACGAAGCCTCTTACAATGGCAGTACAATTCTATACCACAAGATACTTGCTTCTCCTTTAAAACATCCACAGATTTTATATTGCATCTTGAAAAAGTAATAAAACATGAGAACCAGGTTTATTTTACTGGATGAGATAAGATACTTTACTCTTAGCAGTAGAAAATGACACTGATTGTAGAGGACAGATAATGTGGTAATCATCTCACCGAAAAGTGCCATTGTTCCTGGAATTTAGACTTTGAGAATCCACCCTCAGGAGGTAAGCATAACTCTTCACTCCTTAAAGCAGGCTATGCAGTGATTTCCTTCCAAAAAGGACAGTATGAAAAGGAGGAAAAGAGCAACCTTACAGTGGAGTAACCTAACAAACACTACCTCAGCCAGGTGGTCAAGGTCAACATTAACAGTGATGATAGCATGTACCCTTGATATGATATGGTGAGCATGACTTTTATCTTTGTGATCTTACTCCTCCAAACCCATAAGCCCAGTCTGGTGTTGAGAGAAACATCAGAGAAACAATACAATAAATGAAATCAAAAATTCTCTAGAAGGAATCAATAGCAGAATAACTGAGGCAGAAGAATGGATAAGCGACCTGGAAGATAAAATAGTGGAAATAACTGCCACAGAGCAGAATAAAGAAAAAAGAATTAAAAGAACTGAGGACACTCGCAGACAGCTCTGGGACAATATTAAATGCAACAAGATTCGAATTATAGGGGTCCCAGAAGAAGAAGAGAAAAAGAAACGGTCTGGGAAAATATTTGAAGAGATTAAAGTTGAAAAATACCCTAACATGGGAAAGGAAATAGTCAATCAAGTCCAGGAAACGCAGAGAGTCCCATACAGGATTAATCTAAGGAGAAACATGCCAAGACACATATTAATCAAACTATCAAAAATTAAATACAAGAAAAAATATTAAAAGCAGCAAGGGAAAAGCAACAAATAACATACAAGGGAATCCCCATAAGGTTAACAGCTGATCTTTCAGCAGAAACTCTGCAAGCTAGAAGGGAGTGGAAGGACATATTTAAAGTGATGAAAGGGAAAAACCTACAACCAAGATTACTCTATCCAGCAAGGATCTCATTCAGATTTGACAGAGAAATTAAAACCTTTACAGATAAGCAAAAGTTAAGAGAATTCAGCAGCACCAAACCAGCTTTACAACAAATGCTAAAGGAGCTTCTCTAGGTGGGAAACACAAGAGAAGGAAAAGACCTACAATAACAAACCCAAAACAATTAAGAAAATGGTAATAGGAACATACATATTGATAACCACCTTAAATGTAAATGGATTAAATGCTTCAAAAGATATAGACTAGCTGAATGGATACAAATACCAGACCCAAATATATGCTGTCTACAAGAGAGCCACTTCAGACCTAGGGACACATACAGACTGAAAATGGAAGGATGGAAAAAGATATTCCATGCAAATGGAAATCAGAAGAAAGCTGGAGTAGCAATTCTCATATCAGACAAAATAGACTTTAAACAAAGACTATGACAAGAGACAAAGAAGGCCACTACATAATGATGAAGGGACCAATCCAAGAAGAAGATATAACAATTGTAAATATTTATGCACCCAACATAGGAGCACCTCAATACATAAGGCAAATACTAACAGTCATAAACGGGGAAATAGAAAGTAACACAGTAATACTAGGGGACTTTAAAACCCCACTTTCACCAATGGACAGATCATCCGAAATGAAAATAAATAAGGAAACACAAGCTTTAAATGACACATTAGACCAGATGGACTTAATTGATATTTATAGGACATTCCATCCAAAAACAACAGAACACACTTTCTTCTCAAGTGCTCATGGAACATTCTCCAAGATAGATCATATCCTGTGTTACAAATCAAGCCTTGGAAAATTTAAGAAAATTGAAATTGTATCAAGTATCTTTTCCGACCACAACACTAAGAAACTAGATACCAATTACAGGAAAAAAAAAAAAAAACTGTAAAAAATACAAACACATGGACACTAAACAATACACTACTAAATAACCAAGAGATCACTTAAGAAATCAAAGAGGAAATCAAAAAATACCTAGAAACAAATGACAATGAAAACACGATGACCCAAAACCTATGGGATGCAGCAAAAGCAGTTCTAAGAGGGAATTTTATAGCAATAAAATCCTACCTTAAGAAACTAGAAAAATCTCAAATAAACAACCTAAACTTACACCTAAAGCAATTAGAGAAAGAAGAACAAAGAAACCTCAAAGTTAGCAGAAGGAAAGAAATAAAAATCAGATCAGAAATAAATGAAAAAGAAATGAAGGAAACAATAGCAAAGATCAATAAAACTAAGAGCTGGTTCTTTGAGAGGATAAACAAAATTGATAAACCTTTAGCCAGACTCATGAAGAAAAAAAGGGAAAAGACTCAAATCAACAGAATTAGAAAGGAAAAAGGAGAGGTAACAACTGAAACTGCAGACATACAAAGGATCATGAGAGATTACTACAAGCAACTATATGTCAATAAAATGGACAACTTAGAAGAAATGGACAAATTCTTTGAAAAGCACAACTTTCCAAGACTCAACCAGGAAGAAATAGAAAATATAAACAGACCAATCACAAGCACTGAAATTGAGACTGTGATTAAAAATCTTCCAATAAACAAAAGCCCAGGACCAGATGGCTTCACAGGCAAATTCTATCAAACATTTAGAGAATAGCTAATACCTATCCGTCTCAAAGTCTTCCAAAATATAGCAGAGGGAGGAACACTCCCAAATTCATTCTACAAGACCACCATCACCCTGATACCAAAACCAGACAAAGATGTCACAAAGAAAGAAAACTACTTGCCAATATCACTGATGAACATAGATGCAAAAGTCCTCAACAAAATACTAGCAAACAGAATCCAACAGCACATTAAAAGGATCATACACAGTGATCAAGTGGGGTTTATCCCAGGAATGCAAGGATTCTTCAATATATGCAAATCAATCAATGTGATAAACCATATTAACAAATTGAAGGATAAAAACCATATGACAATCTCAATAGATTCAGAAAAAGCTTTCAACAAAATTCAACACCCATTTATGATAAAAACGCTCCAGAAAGTAGGCATAGAGGGAACTTACCTCAACATAATAAAGGACATATATGACAAACCCACAGTCAACATCATTCTCAATGGTGAAAAACTGAAACCATTTCCACTAAGATCAGGAACAAGACAAGGTTGCCCACTCTCACCACTATTATTCAACATAGTTTTGGAAGTTTTAGCCACAGCAATTAGAGACTAAAAAGAAATAAAAGGAATATAAATTGGAAAAGAAGTAAAACTCTCACTGTTTGCAGATGACATGATACTATACATAGAGAATCCTAAAGATGCTATCAGAAAACTACTAGAGCTAATCAATGAATTTGGTAAAGTAGCAGGAGACAAAATTAATGCACAGAAATCTCTTGCATTCCTATACACTAATGATGAAAAATCTGAGAGAGAAATTAAGGAAACACTCCCATTTACCAATGCAACAAAAAGAATAAAATACCAAGGAATAAACCTACCTATGTCGACAAAAGACCTGTATGCAGAAAATTATAAGACACTGATGAAAGAAATTAAAGATGATACAAATAGATGGAGAGATATACCATGTTCTTGGATTGGAAGAATCAACATTGTGAAAATGATTATCACTACTCAAAGCAATCTACAGATTCAATGCAATCACTATCAAACTACCAATGGCAGTTTTCACAGAACTAGAACCAAAAAAATCACAATTTGTATGGAAACACAAAAGACCTCAAATAGCCAAAACAATCTTGAGAAAGAAAAACGGAGCTGGGAGAATCAGGCTCCCTGACTTCAGACTATACTACAAAGCTACAGTAATCAACATAGTATGGTACTGGCACAAAAACAGAAATGTAGATCAATGGAACAGGATAGAAAGCCCAGAGTTAAACCCATGTACCTATGGTCATCTTATCTTTGATAAAAGAGGCAAGAATGTACAACGGAGAAAAGACAGCCTCTTCAGTAAGTGGTGCTGGGAAAACTGGACAGCTACATGTAACAGAACGAAATTAGAACACTCCCTAACACCATACACAAAAATAAACTCAGAATGGATTAAAGACCTAAATGTAAGGCCAGACACTATCAAACTCTTAGAGGAAAACATAGACAGAACACTCTATGACATAAATCACAGCAAGATCCTTTTTGACCCACCTCCTAGAGAAATGGAAATAAAAAGAAAAATAAACAATGGGACCTAATGAAACTTAAAAGCTTTTGCATAGCAAGGGAAACCATAAACAAGACGAAAAGACAACCCTCAGAATGGGAGAAAATATTTGCAAACGAAGCAACTGACAAAGGATTAATCTCCAAAATATACTAGCAGCCCATGCAGCTCTATATCCAAAAAACAAACAACCCAATCCCAAAATGGGCAGAAAACCTAAATAGACATTTCTCCAATGAAGATATATTCTGGTGATGGGAGAATATGTGTTAGCCCCACCTTTTACCCTGGCTGAGCAGGGAGACCCAAACCACGTGGAGGGCAAACTTCCATCCAACCAGCCCTTCACTATGTTTGCACAGACCCCTCACCCCCAACTCTAAAAGCCTGGCATAAGGAAAGATGTGCTCATGTCCAAGAACTAAACAAAAATGCTTTCGTAGCTGCTGTCCTATACAACATATCCATCTCACAACAGAATATCATGAGGTATGACAGAAGTCAAGAAAATACTCGCTCTGAAGAGACAAAGCAGTCCTTGGATTATCAGAACCAAATGTGGAATTTAAGATAACTATTATTAATATGTTACAGCCATTAATGGAAAAGGTAGACAGTATACAAGAAAGGACAGATAATTTCAGGTGACTGGCAACTGTAAAAAATAATCACATGGAAATGTTATAAATGAAAAAAAAAGCAACAGAGATGAAGAATCCTTTTATCAGTCTCAATGCAGACTCTACAAATCTAAATAAAAAACAATGATCTTATACATAAGTCAATAGAAATTACCCAAACTAAAACATACAGAGAAAAAAAGAATAAAAGAACAGAGCAGAGAGTTCTAAATCTACTGAAAATTTTCAGGAGGCCTAATATATGTATAATTGGAATCCCAGAAAAGCGAATAGGCATAAACAAATATTAGAAGAAATAAGAGACAAGGACTTTCAAAATTGTTTACAGACACAAAACCAGATAGCCAAGAACACCAGCTGGAAAAATACCACACAAACAAAAAAAAGCAAACAAAACAAAAGTTAAAAATAAACCAAAACCAAAACCCAAAACTAAACAATAGAAAAGCTAAAGTAGCTATATTAATTTCCAATGAAATTGTTTACAGAATGAGTAATATTTTCAGGGGTAGACATACATTTTATAATGATAAAGAGGCTAACTATCCAAGATGCCATAACAATTATATAACAAATATATATATTGGTAATTTAGACAGCATTTTTATGTAATGCTTGCATAGAGCACACGTGTTTGAGTGCACATGCTGCACTCAGCTCAAGCATTCTCTCATCTCCTTTCCTCAGTGTCTCTATCACTGTCACCACTACGTTTCTGTTATCTACATCAAACTGTTATGGAAATATTTTCAACTTTATTAATTTATAAGCTACAAATTTCTTTAGTTATTTATTCATGGTTAATTCTCATATATCCCACAATATCTTCCATTTCTTCCTGGGGTATTTTGTTCTGAGTGTTTCTAGAGAGGGTGTTTTTATTTCATGCTAACATCTAAATGATATTTATCTGGATATAAAATTCTAGTTTGCTTCACACAATATGTTTCCTTCATCTCTTTGAAAGTACCATTTAGTTGTCTTCCTTTAATTACTATTTCTATCGAGAAGGCTAATAAGACTTCCTTTTCAGGTGTTCAGTTGTTGAAAGCTTGAAAGACTTGACATTCTCGTCTTTGATGTTTTAAAATTTCATTCTCATAGGTCTAGTGTGGATTTTTAAAATCTGTATCTCCTATACAGCTCTCTGTGCCCTCCTGTAATCTGTGGACTTTCATCTCTCTTTCATTGGGGTTTGATAAACTTTCTCATTTATCATTTGTACTAGTATCCTATTGCTGCTGTAACACATAATGGCAAACATAGTGGCTTCAAACACAGACACACACACATACACAGACTTATTCTCTTACAGTTCTGGAGGGCAGAGTCTAAAATCAAGGTGCTAGAAGTACTGTGTTCCCTCTGGAGACTTCGGGGCTTTTCCAGCTTCATTCCTTGGCGTGTGGCTCCTTCTCCACCTAACTCCAACCTCTTGCTTTCATCATCACACCTACTGCTCTATACCCAGACCTCCTCTGCTTCCTTCTTGTAAGGACATATGTGATTACATTTAGGGCATAGTCAGATAATCCAGGGTCATGACTCCATCTCAGGATCTTTAGTTTAATCACGTCTGTGAGTCTTGTCTGCCATGGAGGATCACATTCTCAGGTTCTGGGGATTTGGACACAGCTACCTTTTGAGGGACGGTTATTCAGCCTCAACATCACTACTTTGAATAGTCGCTCCTCTTAGGTCTTGTTTGTTATTTTTCCTCTACTTCTATGACACATTTTGCTAATGCTTCTCTGTTCATCCGTATCTTTAAACCCAAAGTATTGGCATCCATAAAATGCTAGGTTTCTCTTACATCCTATCCTCCCAGTCTCAGGAAAATCTCTATTTTTCTCCTCCACCTGCTTTCTAAGGAGTCCCTGAACTCTTCTCTCAGGGATACACAGAATCATCTCTTTAAGGGACTTGGGTTTTACAGAAAGAAAAGAAAGAATAAGGAAAGAAGGAAGGAAGGATGCAAGGAAGGAAGGGAAGAAGAAAGCCTTGCTTCCAACTACATTGTCTTTCCTTCTTGCCATAAATATTCCCTGAGAAAGAAGCATATTGTCTGACCATCTGCTTGAAATGGAGGGAAGTAAAATAGGGAGAAAACACACACACAACTCCCTGCAGTTGGAAGTAAAAGAGCTGAGTTTAAATCTAGGTTTGGAGCTCAATGTGTAAAGCAGAGATAGTGATGCCTACCTCACAAGGCTGTTAAAAAAATAATCATTGAACCTGAAAATTCCATGCAAATATATGTTGTTATTGTTTTATACTGTTAGGAACAAAACAATGATTATGTTCCTCATTCATTTTTGTTGTCCTTTTTTTTTTCTGGTTGTTTTTGACTTGTGATAAAGACAACTGTGGCTGAGTGAGTGGAAAATCTATTTGTTCTTTTAAAATTGAGGGAAACACGGTTCAAAAGCCATTTTTTAATTTTCATGAAATAGCAGTGGATTGACCTCCACTAGATTATTTTGCTGCAAAGCTATGTGAGACTAACCTCAATGAGGCAATTGATTTTCTCATAGTTCCTTGTGAAGCTTGTTAGGCAGGTTTCACTGTAGAGTCCATTACTGCACGGAGAGCCATTGGCCCTTTTTACGACTGGCAATATAAAAGGTTCATTAGCTTCCCACACCTACACCATTCAGAGAGCCAGGGCCCAGGGACCAGGGCAGGCGCTGGGCAGAAGCTTTCTTCTTTCTGCTTAGTAGCACATTTTAATGGACAGTAAACCACCACCTTCACTTGTCTGCCAAGGAATCCTTTGCCAAGGAACAAACACACACACAGAGGACATTAGTGACCTGTTCGTTCCCTCCTTGGTGTGGTTATTAAAATTTCACAGTGGCAAAGGCAAGAGATGTTTAAAGAGATGTGGAGGTCAGCTATCTTCCCTCCTCCACTTCATGGACATATAACACAAACTGATCAGTGAAATTTTGCTCACTGATTTAGTGTAAATATTTTCCAACTGAAGTGTACATGTTTCTTATATTTTAAACTAGCTTTTCCTAAATAAAAGAAAACTGGGGAGATATATATATATATATATATATATATATATATATATATATACACATATATATGTGTGTATATATATATATATATATATATATACACACACATATATATTATATAGAAGCATTACTAGAAATAAAAATTTAAGAGCTGAGAAGCTCTTTTTCTTCTTAACTTGCCAACCAAATATTTGGGGGAAGTACATTTTTTTAAATCTTTATTGGAGTATAATTGTTTTACAATATTGTGTTATTTTATGCTGCATGGAAGTACAGTTTAAATTCACTAGTGACATGGAGCTCTGGTCTTCCTAAATAAGAAAGTTCACAAAACACTCAGATTTCAGATGGCCTGAAACTCCCAGGGACTTTGATTCCTTAACTGTTGCACTGCAGTTCAACATTTGATTCACTTTTAAAATTTAATATATAAGAAATATAAGAAATAAGAAATAAATATATATTCCTTGGAAAAAATATAACATGCAGGGTAATAAGAAACTATAAAATTGTCTAAACTATACTGTGTAGAATTTTAAACATTTCTATGCATATACTTACTTGTATATAGAAGTTTTATTTAAGGACTTCCCTGGTGGCGCAGTGGTTAAGAATCCGCCTGCCAGTGCAGGGGACACGGGTTCGATCCCTGGTCCGGGAAGATCCCACATGCCACAGGGCAACTAAGCCAGTGCACCACAACTACTGAGCCTGTGTGCCACAACTACTGAAGCCCACACCCCTAGAGCCTGTGCTCTACAACAAGAGAAGCCACTGCAAGGAGAAGCCCACGCATAGCAACAAAAACCCAACGCAGCCAAAAATAAATAAATAAATTTATTAAAAAAAAGTTTTGTTTATTGTTCTATGTATACCAGGAACAGCATTTCTGATTAATGAATTTAATCTAATCATCATTCCTAATGTGCATTATTATTATATATTATTATTATATAAAATTATTATATATAAATATAAATTTTATATATAAAATTGCATGAATTCACATGAAATTTTAATAAATGTCCTGTTATGTTCAGCTTTATTTTTTCCATCTCCTCTTCTTTTTCTTCTTCCTTATAAATTTGCTATTTTAAATATGAGTACAATAAACATCCATAAAGAAGGCATTATGGTGGAGTATGCAGGCATACGATGTGTGTAGACTGGGTTTGAATCCCGGCTTCATTCTGTAGATAGCTGTGAGAACTTGGACATGTTTCAAAACTGCTCTGAGCCTTTAGTTTCTTCATGTGCAAATGGGGATAATACCCACAGGCCTTCGTGACAATGAACTTAAATACCACTTGTGAGGTGTTTAGCACTGTTCTTCGAATGCAGTAAATGTATTGTAAATGGTAGCCATTATGCATTAATTCAATGCATAATTGGACGTTTCTCTAACTACTTCTTTGGAATAAATCCCTAGAAGTAGAACTGCTGCTTTCCTAGTAGGATTCTTACTTTCGAAAAGTCATTTGATGTACACTTAAGTGGTCTGCCAGAAAGCCTGTGCCAATTTGCACCCTAAACAGTGTGCTTACATGTAAATTTTCACTTATTCCCTCAAATATTAGGTATTTTCATTGATTAAAACATTTAATAAAAGATTGTCCCATTATTAATTTCCATTTCTTTGGTTGCTAGTGAGATTGCACTTTTTAACAACACTTATGTGTGTTCTCAGCATCTGTATTTCTTCTTTAGTGGTTTGTTTATTCATGCATCAGCCTGTTTTTCTATTGATAACAATTCCTGTAAATAGTAAGAATTGTAACCCTTTTTGTGACATAAGTTGCCATTTTTTTTTCAGATTTTCGTTTACTTTTCATCCTTACTTATGTTTGTTTTTTCAGGGCTATACAGGTTTTTCAATTATTTATGTTACCAAATCTCTTAGTCTTTCTCTCTAAGATTTCTGCCTTTGGGGTCATAGTTGGAAAGTATTTCTCCATCCTCTAGTTGAAATCAGAATGCCCTCAGATTTGCTGGGTTGTTGCTTTGTTTTTATTTAGAATTGCCAGGGAACACCTGCTTTTGTGAGAAGATTCCAAAAATGTTATACACTTAAACCAACTGTGCTAAATATTGATGTGGGTCACCAAAGGTTGGAGTGGTTTTAGGGGTCAAGAATTAGTGAGAACATGCCCAAATATCAGTGTGAATTATTGTATTTGTGACTTTTACACAGAGGCCAACGATCTCCATTACGGATGGTGTTAACGCAAACATTTCCTGGAATCTGGTTGCATATATTCCATACCAGATTTTACCTAGCTGTTAATAGAACAAAAAGAGCAGGAACATTTCTTTAACCCCAAGATTATATAAATATTAATCTATATTTTCTTCCAAAATATGGTTTTTAGTATAAAATTCAATCTTTAATCATGTAAATATTGTCGTGATAAAGCTAACAAGAAAAATCTATAATTTTATACTTTTTTCGTTGGCAAATTGGCTCAAAATGCATTTTAAGAATATCCATTTATCATTGATTGAGATAGCATCTACTCGCCGTTTTGTTGAATATTAAATTTTGCTTTTGTAATTGGACTTAGTATTATTAATTAGATATTATTTTAAATTAGATGGTCCTTAAATAAAGGAAAATACAATATTTTCCTTAGGTCAGTACTTCCTAACTTAAACTCCTCCACACATTTCAACATTTTGCTTTTTTCCTGCAAAATGTTGTTTAATTATATGAAACTGGATTTATGACCCCATGACTATGGAAAAACAACTTGTCTTTCTACTGCAGTAGCTCGTGGAGCAATGTTAAAACATTAGCACAAATAGCCACAAGGCACATTCAATTGCAAAATTATGTTAGGAAAAGTGCATTCATGTCTCCAGTTCTCTACCTCACTCCCTCCTCCTCTCTCTTTATACAGAACTGATATGATTACAGTAGAGGACTCTGTAACTTCATATTCATAGTAATTGCCAGGCACTGTTCCTCAGCCTCTATGGTCATATTGTTTTTATACCTGGGGCCACCTGATATATATTCATAGGACGAATCTCACCTCCGTTCCAAGGATTAATTTTAACCATATGTGGAAGACATTTATTGTATCTAGCCCAACAGCATACAAGTTACTTTGAGTGGAGCTGTACTTATTTACCCAATTCTGAGAATTTCACTTCTACTTTCTTCAGCTGACTTAGAAATTTTCCTGATTGCTAAGTGCTTCTATGATTTGGCTCTACCTCATTCTAAGTAAATGCTTTCCTTCTTACTACTACCCTTCTCCCCACCCCATACTAAATTCTGTACCAGAACCTAACCCAGCATAGGGTCCTCTGGCCAGACTTCCCTGATACTATTGGTAGAGTCACCTGCTGCCTAACATTTATTCACTAAATATTAAATTATGTTGGAATCTTTGACACTGAGCTGGCTCTCATTACTATTTAGTTGGACTCTTTGGATAGCTGTGTTCTCAATATGACCTAGTTCCTTTCTCTTCAACTTGTGTTGTACATCAATAAATACCTCTAGTCCTTTGCTTTTGTCCCTCCTGATCTTTCTTGCCCTGCCATAGTTAACGTTGTTCTGCCTGATTCTACATTATGATATGTCCATTTTTAACACTGCATCTTAAAATTTAGTTTTCAGTTTTGTAGATAATTTTTTATTTCTCCCAATACAGACTAATATAATAAAGATAAAATTGCATTCCTACTGTCAGAAGGAAAGGTAAAGTCTTTTAGGTAGTCTCAGAAAGTGAAGTTATGTGATATTATGGTATATTTTCCTTTGTGATAGCATTACCTAGTGAATTTAGAATGGGCTACAGAGCATGGTAAAATTAGAGCTAATTTCTAGATTAAAAGTGGGATTACCTAGAACTTTTTCTTTCATCTCTGACATGTAAAGAGCTTAAAAGTTGTCACTCCTATCCTTATAAAATGAAAAATCTGAACAAACTGAATATCAAGTACTTTTCTTGGATTCCTCAGAGAACTGAGGTCACAAGGCAAAGTACCACCCCAAAATCCAGAGAGATAGGAAAATCCAGAGAGTTATAGATGAAATATACTTATTTATCTGGAGCAGAAGCCTCTGGAGATTTGAAGTGGTAGATTACTTAAGGGGGGTTGGAACTAAGAAACACTCCTGGAGTTCACAGCCCAGAGACACAAACCCAGTGAGAATCTGAGATTTATTCATAATATTATGAAATGTTTCTGCTCTCCCACACCCTTTTACCACACCAACAGAGCTCCAGTTACAGCTGAAAGAGCTGCAAGGTGCAGACTATCTCTGAGGAGAAGTATTTAGGGAACCCCCAAATTAACAGGGAGACAAAAGCAGGGACACCAGAGGAATTTGAGGTCTTTGGCACCTACAACTGCAGCAAAGATGAAACAGCCAAACTTCCAGCCAGAACACAAAACTTCACCCTAATGTCCATTTACATCAGATCCTCTTATCTGGTGCATTGCGTCTGAAGTTCAATGAAAAATTACAAAAGGTAAGGAAATATACAGTTAAGAGACAAAACACACACCAGAAGCACACACAGGTATTGGAACTATTAGATAAAAAGTTTAAAATAGCTACTATGATTAATACATTAAGGTCTCTAATGGAAAAAAGCAACATGTAAGAATAAATGAGTAATATTAGCAGAAAGACAGTCTAAGGAAAAAAATCAAAAGTAAATGTCAGAAATAAAAAGAAAAAGTAAAAGATGGGCTCATAAGTAGATTGGTTATGGCTGAGAAAAAAATTAGTGAATTTGAGGATAAGTCAATAAAAATTTTTCAAGCAATAATGCAAATAGAGAAAATTAAAAAAAAAAAAAAAAGAACAGAATATCTCCAAATCTGTGGGACAACTTCAAAGTGTATAACTGGTATACCAGAAGAAGAAGGGAGAAGCAGAGTAGAAAAAACCATTTGAAGTAATGATGGACAAACTTTTTCCAAAATTAATAACAGACAACAAGTTATAGAACAAGGAAACTGAGAGAACAACACATAGGATAACAATTTAATAAATTATACCTAGGCATAGCATATTCAAACTTTAGAAAACCAAAGACAAGGAAACAATATTGAAAAAGTCAGGGAAAACAAAACATCTTAAATATAAAAGAAAAAGAGTTGTCATCAGAAACTGTACAAGCAAGAAGAGACTGGAGTAAAGTATTTAAAATGTTGAAAGAAGAAAACCCCTCACCAACTCTCAATTATCTATCCATCAAAAATTTTCTTCAGAAGTGAGAGAGAAATAAAGACTTTCTTAGACAAAAAAAGTTTTGAAAGAGTTCATCACCAGAAGACCTACAATGAAAGAAATGTTAAAATAATATTTTCAGGGAGAAGGAAAATAATTTCGATCATACACTTGGCTCTGCATAAGGAAAGGAAAAGCATCAGGGTAGGAATAAGTAGCAGTAAAAATCTTTTATTTTTCTTATTCTTAATGATCTAATGATCCCAAACTGTTTGTTTAAGGTAATAATAGTAACAATTTATTGGGTGATTATATTATACAAAGTAGGTGAAAGATTTGTACACTGAAAACTATAAAATGCTGATAAACAAATTGAAGAAGTCATAAACAAATAGAAAGATTTCCCATGTTCATGGATTAAAAGAATTAATATTGTCAAAATGTCCATACTACTCAAGGTGATTTATAGATTCAATGCAATCCTTATTAAAATTCCAATAGCATTGTTCTCAGAAATAGAAAAAAAATCTAAAATTCATACAGAACCACAAAAAAACCATAAATAGCCAAAACAGTCTTGAGAAAGAAGAACAAAGCTGGAACATCACACATTTATTTCAAAATATACTACCACAGTATAGTAATCAGACAACATGGTACTGGTGTAACAGACATATAGGGCAATGGAACAGACTACAGAGCCCAGAAATAAGTCCATGCATTTATGGTGAATTGATTTTGGACAAAGGTGTCAAGAACACATAATGGGGAAAGACAGTCTCTTCGGTAAATGGTGTTGGGAAAACTGATTTTTCCACATGCAGGAGAATGAAATTGGACCCTATTCAATCCATATACAAAATCAACTAAATATAGATGAAATAATTAAAAACTGACACTATAAAACTATTAGAAGAAAACATAGGAAAGAATTTTCATGACTTTGGCTTGGTTTTTCTTTTTGAATATGACTCCAAAAGAAGAGGCAACGAAAGCAAAAATAGAATTACATCAAACTAAAAATCTTCTGCACATCAAAGAACACAGTCAACAGAGTGTAAAGATAACCTGCGAAAGGGGAGAAAATAGTTTCAAACCATACATATGATAAGAGATTAATATTCAAAATATGTGAGGAACTCATACAACTCAATAGCAAAGAAACCCTATTAAAAGGTGGGTAAAAGACCTGAATAAGTGTTTCTCAGAAGGAATACACACAGATGGCCAAGAGATATACGAAAAAATGCTCAACATCATTAATCATCAGAGAAATGCAAATCAAAATCACAGTGAGATATGACCATACACTATTAGAATGGCTATTTTCTTTTTTTTTTTTTTTTTTTTTTTTTTCATGTAATGTCTGAAACATTTATATTAACATGTTTCCATACAAATAACCCAATGAAAGTTTAGTATTAGTTGTTTTGTTTGTTTTTTTATACTGCAGGTTCTTATTAGGCATCAGTTTTATACACATCAGTGTATACATGTCAATCCCAATCGCCCAATTCAGCACACCACCATCCCCACCCCACCGCAGTTTTCCCCCCTTGGTGTCCATATGTCCATTCTCTACATCTGTGTCTCAACTTCTGCCCTGCAAACTGGCTCATCTGTACCATTTTTCTAGGTTCCGCATACATGCATTAATATACGATATTTGTTTTTCTCTTTCTGACTTACTTCACTCTGTATGACAGTCTCTAGATCCATCCACGTCTCAACAAATGACTCAATTTCGTTCCTTTTTATGGCTGAGTAATATTCCATTGTATATATGTACCACATCTTCTTTATCCATTCGTCTGTTGATGGGCATTTAGGTTGCTTCCATGACCTGGCTATTGTAAATAGTGCTGCAATGAACATTTGGGTGCATGTGTCTTTTTGAATTACGGTTTTCTCTGGGTATATGCCCAGTAGTGGGATTGCTGGGTCATATGGTAATTCTATTTTTAGTTTTTTAAGGAACCTCCATATTGTTCTCCATAGTGGCTGTATCAATTTACATTCCCACCAACAGTGCAAGAGGGTTCCCTTTTCACCACACCCTCTCCAGCATTTGTTGTTTGTAGATTTTCTGATGATGCCCATTCTAACAGGAGTGAGGTGATACCTCATTGTAGTTTTGATTTGCATTTCTCTAATAATTAGTGATGTTGAGCATCTTTTCATGTGCTTCGTGGCCATCTGTATGTCTTCTTTGGAGAAATGTCTATTTAGGTCTTCTGCCCATTTTTGGATTGGGGTGTTTGTTTCTTTGATATTGAGCTGAATGAGCTGTTTATATATTTTGGAGATTAATCCTTTGTCCGTTGATTCATTTGCAAATATTTTCTCCCATTCTGAGGGTTGTCTTTTCGTCTTGTTTATGGTTTCCTTTGCTGTGCAAAAGCTTTGAAGTTTCATTAGGTCCCATTTGTTTATTTTTGTTTTTATTTCCATTACTCTAGGAGGTGGATCAAAAAAGATCTTGCTGTGATTTATGTCAAAGAGTGTTCTTCCTATGTTTTCCTCTAAGAGTTTTATAGTGTCCACTCTTATATTTAGGTCTCTAATCCATTTTGAGTTTATTTTTGTGTATGGTGTTAGGGAGTATTCTAATTTCATTCTTTTACATGTAGCTGTCCAGTTTTCCCAGCACCACTTATTGAAGAGACTGTCTTTTCTCCATTGTATATCTTTGCCTCCTTTGTCATAGATTAGTTGACCATAGGTGCGTGGGTTAATCTCTGGGCTTTCTATCTTGTTCCATTGATCTATGTTTCTGTTTTTGTGCCAGTACCATATTGTCTTGATTACTGTAGCTTTGTAGTATAGTCTGAAGTCTGGGAGTGTGATTCCTCCAGCTCCATTTTTTTGCCTCAAGACTGCTTTGGCTATTCGGGGTCTTTTGTGTCCCCATACAAATTTTAAGATGATTTGTTCTAGCTCCGTAAAAAATGCCATTGGTAATTTGATAGGGATTGCATTGAATCTGTAGATTGCTTTGGGTAGTATACTCATTTTCACAATGTTGATTCTTCCAATCCAAGAACATGGTATATCTCTCCATCTGTTGGTATCATCTTTAATTTCTTTCATCAGTGTCTTATAGTTTTCTGCATACAGGTCTTTTGTCTCCCTAGGTAGGTTTATTCCTAGGTATTTTATTCTTTCTGTTGCAATGGTAAATGGGAGTGTTTCCATAATTTCTCTTTCAGATTTTTCATCATTAGTGTATAGGAATGCAAGAGATTTCTGTGCATTAATTTTGTATCCTGCAACTTTACCATATTCATTAATTAGCTCTAGCAGTTTTCTGGTGGCAGTTTTAGGATTCTCTATGTATAGTATCATGTCATCCGCAAACAGTGACAGTTTTACTTCTTCCTTTCCAATTTGTATTCCTTTTATTTCTTTTTCTTCTCTGATTGCCGTGGCTAGGACTTCCAGAACTATGTTGAATAATAGTGGTGAGAGTGGACATCCTTGTCTCGTTCCTGATCTTAGAGGAAATGCTTTCAGTTTTTCACCATTGAGAATGATGTTTGCTGTGGGTTTGTCATATATGGCCTTTATTATGTTGAGGTAGGTTCCCTCTATGCCCACTTTCTGGAGAGTTTTTATCAGAAATGGGTGTTGAATTTTGTCAAAAGCTTTTTCTGCATCTATTGAGATGATCATATGGTTTTTATTCTTCAGTTTGTTAATATGGTGTATCACATTGATTGATTTGCGTATATTGAAGAATCCTTGCATCCCTGGGATAAATCCCACTTGATCGTGGTGTATGATCCTTTTAATGTGTTGTTGGATTCTGTTTGCTAGTATTTTGTTGAGGATTTTTGCATCTATATTCATCAGTGATATTGGTCTGTAATTTTCTTTTTTTGTAGTGTCTTTGTCTGGTTTTGGTATCAGGGTGATGGTGGCCTCATAGAATGAGTTTGGGAGTGTTCCTTCCTCTGCAATTTTTTGGAAGAGTTTGAGAAGGATGGGTGTTAGCTCTTCTCTAAATGTTTGATAGAATTCACCTGTGAAGCCATCTGGTCCTGGACTTTTGTTTGTTGGAAGATTTTTAATCACAGTTTCAATTTCATTACTTGTGATTGGTCTGTTCATATTTTCTGTTTCTTCCTGGTTCAGTCTTGGAAGGTTATACCTTTCTAAGAATTTGTCCATTTCTTCCAGGTTGTCCATTTTATTGGCATAAAGTTGCTTGTAGTAGTCTCTTAGGATGCTTTGTATTTCTGCAGTGTCTGTTGTAACTTCTCCTTTTTCATTTCTGATTTTATTGATTTGAGTCCTCTCCCTCTTTTTCTTGATGAGTCTGGCTAATGGTTTATCAATTTTGTTTATCTTCTCAAAGAACCAACTTTTAGTTTTATTGATCTTTGCTATTGTTTTCTTTGTTTCTATTTCATTTATTTCTGCTCTGATCTTTATGATTTCTTTCCTTCTGCTAACTTTGGGTTTTGTTTGTTCTTCTTTCTCTAGTTTCTTTGAGTGTAAGGTTAGATTGTTTACTTGAGCTTTTTCTTGTTTCTTTAGGTAGGCTTGTATAGCTATAAACTTCCCTCTTAGAACTGCTTTTGCTGCATCCCATAAGTTTTGGGTCGTCGTGTTTTCATTGTCATTTGTCTCTAGGTATTTTTTGATTTCCTCTTTGATTTCTTCAGTGATCTCTTGGTTATTTAGTAACGTATTGTTTAGCCTCCATGTGTTTGTCCTTTTTACGTTTTTTTCCCTGTAATTCATTTCTAATCTCATAGCGTTGTGGTCAGAAAAGATGCTTGATATGATTTCAATTTTCTTAAATTTACTGAGGCTTGATTTGTGACCCAAGATGTGATCTATCTTGGAGAATGTTCCGTGCGCACTTGAGAAGAACGTGTAATCTGCTGTTTTTGGATGGAATGTCCGATATATATCAATTAAATCTATCTGGTCTATTGTGTCATTTAAAGCTTCTGTTTCCTTATTTATTTTCATTTTGGATGATCTGTCCATTGGTGTAAGTGAGGTGTTAAAGTCCCCCACTATTATTGTGTTACTGTCGATTTCCTCTTTTATAGCTGTTAGCAGTTGCCTTATGTATTGAGGTGCTCCTATGTTGGGTGCATATATATTTATAATTGTTATATCTTCTTCTTGGATTGATCCCTGGATCATTATGTAGTGTCCTTCCTTGTCTCTTGTAACATTCTTTAATTTAAAGTCTATTTTATCTGATATGAGTATAGCTACTCCAGCTTTCTTTTGATTTCCATTTGCATGGAATATCTTTTTCCATCCCCTCACTTTCAGTCTGTATGTGTCCCTAGGTCTAAAGTGGGTCTCTTGTAGACAGCATATATATGGGTCTTGTTTTTGTATCCATTCAGCCAGTCTATGTCTTTTGGTTGGGGCATTTAATCCATTCACGTTTAAGGTAATTATCGATATGTATGTTCCTATGACCATTTTCTTAATTGTTTTGTGTTTGTTTTTATAGGTCCTTTTCTTCTCTTGTGTTTCCCACTTAGAGAAGTTCCTTTAGCATTTGTTGTAGAGCTGGTTTGGTGGTGCTGAATTCTCTTAGCTTTTGCTTGTCTGTAAAGCTTTTGATTTCTCCATCAAATCTAAATGAGATCCTTGCCGGGTAGAGTAATCTTGGTTGTAGGTTCTTCCCTTTCATCACTTTAAGTATATCATGCCACTCCCTTCTGGCTTGCAGAGTTTCTGCTGAGAAATCAGCTGTTAACCTTATGGGAGTTCCCTTGTATGTTATTTGTCGTTTTTCCCTTGCTGCTTTCAATAACTTTTCTTTGTCTTTAATTTTTGCCACTTTGATTACTATGTGTCTCGGCGTGTTTCTCCTTGGGTTTATCCTGTATGGGACTCTCTGCGCTTCCTGGACTTGGGTGGCTATTTCCTTTCCCATGTTAGGGAAGTTTTTGACTATAATCTCTTCAAATATTTTCTCTGGTCCTTTCTCTCTCTCTTCTCCTTCTGGGACCCCTATAATGCGAATGTTGTTGCGTTTAATGTTATCCCAGAGGTCTCTTAGGCTGTCTTCATTTCTTTTCATTCTTTTTTCTTTAGTCTGTTCCGCAGCAGTGAATTCCATCATTCTGTCTTCCAGGTCACTTATCCGTTCTTCTGCCTCAGTTATTCTGCTATTGATTCCTTCTAGTGTAGTTTTCATTTCAGTTATTGTATTGGTCATCTCTGTTTGTTTGTTCTTTAATTCTTCTAGGTCTTTGTTAATCATTTCTTGCATCTTCTCAATCTTTGCCTCCATTCTTATTCCGAGGTCCTGGATCATCTTCACTATCATTATTCTGAATTCTTTTTCTGGAAGGTTGCCTATCTCCACTTCATTTAGTTGTTTTTCTGGGGATTTTTCTTGTTCCTTCATCTGGTACATAGCCCTCTGCCTTTTCATCTTCTCTATCTTTCTGTAACTGTGGTTTTTGGTCCACAGGCTGCAGGATTATAGTTTTTCTTGCTTCTGTTGTCTGCCCTCTGGTGGTTGAGGCTATCTAAGAGGCTTGATGGGAGGCTCTGGTGGTGGGTAGAGCTGACTGTTGCTGTGGCGGTCAGAGCTCAGTAAAACCTTAATCCACTTGACTGTTGATGGGTGGGGCTGGGTTCCCTCCCTGTTGCTGTGGCGGGTCAGAGCTCAGTAAAACCTTAATCCACTTGACTGTTGATGGGTGGGGCTGGGTTCCCTCCCTGTTGGCTGTTTTGCCTGAGGCAACCCAACACTGGAGCCTACCCGTGCTCTTTGGTGGGGTTAATGGCAGACTCTGGGAGGGCTCACGCCAAGGAGAACTTCCCAGAACCTCTGCTGCCAGTGTCCTTATCCCCACGGTGAAACAGAGCCACCACTCGCCTCTGCAGGAGACCCCCCAACACCAGCAGGTAGGTCTGGTTCAGTCTCCCCCAGGCTCACTGCTCCTTCCCCTGGGTCCTGATGCACACATTACTTTGTGTGTGCCCTCCAAGAGTGGGATCTCTGTTTCCCCCAGTCCCGTCAAAGTCCTGCAATCCAATTCCCACTAGGCTTCAAAGTCTGATTCTCTAGGAATTCCTCCTCCCGTTGCCTGACCCCCAGGTTGGGAAGCCTGACGTGGGGCTCAGAACCTTTACTCCAGTGGGTGGACTTCTGTGGTATAAGTGTTCGCCAGTCTGTGAGTCACCCACCCAGCAGTTACGGGGTTTGATTTTACTCTGCTTGCGCCCCTCCTACCGTCTCACTGTGGCTTCTCCTCTGTCCTTGGACGTGGGGTATCCTCCTTGGTGAAGTCCAGGGTCTTCCTGTCAATGATGGTCCAGCAGTCAGTTGTGATTCTGGTGCTCTCGCAAGAGGGAGTGACAGCACGTCCTTCTACTCCGCCATCTTGGTTAATCTCTCTAGAATGGCTATTTTCAAAAGGACAAAAGATAACAAGCGTTGACAAGGATGTGGAGAAATGGGAACCCTTGTGCACTGTAGATGAGAATGTAAATTGGTTCAGACTCTTTGGATAACAGTATGGAGTTTCCTCAAAAAAATTAAAAATAGAGCTACCATATGATCCAGTGATCCCTCTTCTGGGTATATATCCAAAAGAAATGAAATTACTATGTCAAAGAGATATCTGCATCCCTATGTTCATTGCAGCATTGTTCACAATGACAAAATATGGAAACAACTTGATCTATAGATTCAATGCCATCCTAATCAAAATCCCAGCAAGTGATTTTGTAGGTATCAATAAACTCATTCTAAGATATATATGGAAAGACAAAAGACATAGAATAGACAATACAGTACTAATGAAGAACAAAGTTGGAGGACTGACACTAAGCTGATTTCAACTCTTATTATAAAGCTATAATAGTCAAGAGAGAATGGAATGGTAAACAAATAGACATATAGTTCAGTGAAATAGCATCCAGAAGTTGACAAAAATATTGCCAAGGATCAAAGGCAATTCAATGGAGAAAGGATAAACTTTTCAACAAATGGGGGTAGAACAATTCACTGTATATAGGCAAAAGCATGGACCTAGACCCCAAACCTTACAACTTTCACAAAACTAAAATTAAAATGGACCCTAGGCCAAAATGGAAATTGGAAAAATATAAAAGTTCTAAAAAAAATAGGAAAAAATATAAGAGACCTAGGTTTGGCAATGAGTTTAAGATAGAACATCAAAAGCACAATCCATGAAAGAAAATAATGAATAGGTTGTACCCAATTACAATGAAAAATTTACGTTCTTCGAAAGACACTCTTAAGAGAATGATAAAACAAACAACGGACTGTAGAAAAAGTTTGGGAAACACATATCTGATAAAGGAATTGTATCCAAATTATGCAAAGAATTCTTAAAAGGTAATGTCAAAAAACCAGAAAGATGTGAACAAAACCTCACCAAAGAATATATGAGGTGGAAGAGAAGAATGTGAAAAGATGCTCAACATCATTTATAATTAGGGAAGTGCAAATTAAAAGAAAAAATTACAAGCCATTACACATGTTTAGAATGGCTAAAATCTAAATCACTGACATTACCGAATGCTAGTGAGGATGCAGAGCATCAGGAACTCTCATATATTGCTGGTAGGAATACAAAATTTTACCACCTCTTTGGAAGATAGTTTGATAGTTTCTACATAGCTACATGTAGCTTTATCATACAATCCAACTTTCACACTCTTAGTTACTTAACCAACAGATTTGAAAATGTATCTCCACACTAAGATGTACACATGGATGTTTATATCAGCATTTTTTTGTAATCACCAAAAACTGAAAGCAAACAAAATGTCCTTCAATAGGAGAATTCATAAGCAAACTGTGGTGCATCCATACAATAGAATATTATTCAGTAATAAAAAAAAATAAGCTATCAAGCTATGAATAGACATGAGTGGAGCTTAATACATATTTCTAAGTGAAAAAAGCTGGTCTGAAAAGGCTACACACGGTGTGATTCCACTTCTATGAAATTCTGGAAAAGACAAAATTATAATTATGGTAAAAAGATCAGTGGGTGCCAGGGACTTGGGGGCCAGTGGAAGGGTGTTAAAGAGATGAAGCGCAGGGGATTTCTTTATGATATTGTAAGGATAGACACACACAGCTATAAAATACATTGAACTTTACAGCACAAAGAGTGAACTTAATGTATGTAAATTTTAAAAGAATCCTTTATGAGGTGGGAAGCTTCTAGGACGGAATGCAGACAAATGAATGTGACAAAACAATCTAACTGTATTACGAATGTATCATATAACATCTCTGAAAGGGTGAGTGAAAGGGTGCTGACCTGAGTGCTGTTAGAAATGAGAAGAGTCTGTAAGGTTAAAAACAAAAGCAACTACACATAGGCACTGCATACCAGTTAGTAAAACTGTTTCCCACAGGTTAACAATTCTGATACAGTTATACAGGTGCAATGAATTAGATAATAGGTAACTAGGTGGCAGAAGGTGAAAGCCAGGTTTCTCACAGCTAGGGGAGGAGGTTACAGATAAGTATGGGACCTCCCACTTCTGGATTTCAAAACATATTACAAAGCTACAGTAATCAAAAGAGTATGGTGCTGACATAAAGACAGATGTATTGACCAATGGAACAGAATAAAGAACCCAGAAATAAATCCTTGTGGATAAGGTCAAATGATCTTTGACAAGAGTGCCAAGACTACACAATAGAGCAAGGGTAGTCTCTTCAACAAATGTGTTTGTAAAACTGGACATGCAAGTGTAAAAGCATGAAGTTAGATCCTTATCTATGTACAAAAATTAACTCAAAATTAATTAAAGACATAAATGCAAGTCTTGAAACTAAAATTGCTAGAAGAAAACATCATGATAGTGTATTTGGCAATGATTTCTTAGAAATGATACTAAAGCACAGAAAATAAAAGGAGATATAGACTAATGGGACTACCTCAAACTTCATGGCAAAGAAGACAACAGAGTAAAAAGACAACCTATGGAATAGGAAAGAATATTTGTAAACCATATAACTGATAAGAGGTAATATCCAAAATATATAAGAACTTCTACAACTCAACAAGAAAAGTAATGTGATTAAAAAATGGGCAAATGACTTGAATAGCTATTTCTCTAAATATGATATACAAATGTCCAACAGACAAGCGAAAATATTCTTAACATCACTAATCATTAGAGAAATGCAAATCAAAACCACAATGAGATATCACCTCATGCCCATTAGAATGGCTACTGAACAAAAAAGAAAAAAATAAGTAACAAATATTGGCAACAATGTGCAGAAATTGGAATCTTCTCCCTGTGCACTCTTGATAGCAATGTAAACTGGTGCAGCCACTAAGGAAATAGTATGGAGATTCCTCAGAAAATTGAAAAATAAAACCATCATGTGACCCAACAATCCACTGCTGGATATATATCCAAAACAGTTGAAATGAGGATCTTGAAGAGATATTTTCACAAATGTATTTATTGTCTCATTATTTAAAATTACCAAGAGGTGGGAGAAACCCAGATGTTCACTGATGAATGAATGAATAAACAGAGTGTAGTATATACATAAAGTGGAATATTTTTAAAAAAGGAAATCCTGTCATATGCTACAAAATGGACATAACTTGAGGAAGTTATGTTAAGTAAAATAAACTAGTCACAAAAGATGAATATTGCATGATTCCATTTACACCTGGTATCTAAAGCAGTCAAATTAGAAACCAGAAGTAGAATGCTGGGTGCCCAGGGGAGGAGGAGGAAAAGAAGAGTCATTCAATGGTTACAGTTTCAGTTTTGCAAGATAAAGAAGGTTCTAGAGATCTATTGCACAATACACATATAGTTAACACTATTGTGCTGTACACTTAAATATTGTTAAGATGGTAAATTTGATGTTGCAGGTGTTTAACAATAAAAGAAACTACAAAAGAATTTACATTTGTTTAAAGCTTGTTATTACAGCAAACTTCGTTATTATGGTAATTCTTTCTCTGTTGAGAGATTTTATCTTTGCAATAAAATATCTTATAACAATACATTTTTAATAAAGTATTGGGAAATTAAACTTCATTTTCTTTATTTGATCAACAAAATGTGATGTGTTCCAAACGTATTATTTTAAAAAATATCAATACTATGCTGCCTAGAAGAAACTCATTGTAGGAAAAATAATGTTTTGAAAAGTTGAAAATTAGGGATGAAAAAGATATGATAGGAAAATAGTAAGCAAAAGAAAGTTATTATAGCAATATTACTATTATAAAGAATATTACTTAATGCAAAACTACCCTGAACAAGGATAGAGGTACTTCATGCTGGTAACAATAAATTCTCAACCAAGTACAGATATCACCATGAAGTTGTATACATTAATCAAAAGAATTTTAAATACATAAAACAAACAATTACATTTTAAAAACTTACAAACCAGGGACCTAATAATTATTTATTAACTTTCTCTCAATAACTCATAGTTTGAGTTTTCAAGTCAGCTGTGGAGGAATAAGTTTCTTGTAGCAGCAACTGTCCAGCGATGGAAGCATCGAGGGTGATTGGTTGGTGGCTGGTTCCTCACTCAGGGGTCAGTGACATTTTGGCGGTCTCATGGTGTTTGACCAAGCCCAGTTTGCCAAGTTTCCTGTTAATTTTGGAAGATACCTGGTGTTTTTCAATAGACTCTTTTATTGCCTGAGATAAATCAACAAATAAGCAAAAGGAATAAGTGGATAGATATGTGAATAGACATAAAATAGTAGACTAACAATAATCATGGATAAAGAATATTTGAACAAATAAATTAACATACTTTATCATATATCTATATAAATACATTTACAAATTTACCATTTACACAAAATTAAGAACATGTATTATTTTTAAGAGCACATGGAATACCTAGCAAGAATAAATGTGAAAAGACCCCTAATCCCAATATAAGGAATATGAAGAGGATATAATTACAGATTCTATAGACATCAGAAAGATCTTAAGATGATATCATGTGCAATTATGTCAATAAATTTGAAAGCTTAAAAGAGATGGACAAATACATAGATTTGGTTGGCTTTACTGGTAAATGTTTATCCTCTCTGACTCAATAGTTATTGGTTAAATGAATGGATGCTAATAGCATTAAAACAGCCTCTGCACTATATCTTCTTAGCACTGTGAGTTATTACAAGCCTTCTTGTGCTTTATTAGATTTGTAGGAATTTCTCTAAATTTTTTGTTGTAGTTTTCTTTTTTAATGTGGAAACCTATTTTCTACATCTAAGAAGTTGATTACTATTCACATGAAATACTTTTGTGTATCAATTGATATTATTACCTGGAATCAATGTGTTTGATTACAAAAAATTAGCACCTAATACATAAAATAAAGATTTTAATGTACACAGATATAAACCGTTTAAGGACAAATTTCTTCTCTGTGGGGAAATACCGCGTATCCTTTTCTTCACGGATGCTGGCTCATGTATCTCTCAGTATGGTGCCATTGCAGCAGTTAAAATGTGTACTCACAGATGTGCCCAATAAGAGAGGCTGTCATCCACAGGCACTTTGTAAAGTCGGTTATGGAAACAATGGGGAGTAACTACTCTGGAACTTGGGAAGCAGCAGATTTTGATTTTCAACTGAACTACTGTCTTCTTTTCTAGGGTTTTCTTTTCCTCTTCCTCCTGTGATTCAATTATGCTTTTCATCTGTGTTGCATACAATGTGATTGTACCCTTCTAGATTATTGCATTTTATGAGATGGAGTAAGTTGCATGGTGCCCTTTGGACCCCACACTGGATTTACGTTGCTTTCTTATTTGCGAACTGCTGCTGTATGGCATTTCCATTCGTTCCCTGGAATTGTAAGTCAGGCAAGCTCAGGTGCGTGGGGCTGTGGATCATTGCTACCCTGTGTGCTAACAGATAGAAAGAGGCACAGGGGCTGTCTTTTACAAATGAAAATGAAATGCTGAATTCTTAGCTTATGAATGCTTTCCTAATACTTTTCTGATCAACAAAATTGGATTTTCATGGGAAGTCATGCTTGTTTCCAAAAGTTTTTGGCAAATATTACCAAAGCAATTTAACAGTTTCCCTTGAAACTTGAGAAAAGTGGATGATTCCCTTACTTCTTTTCCAGTATCTTCAACGTCAACTCCTGTCCTTTTGGGAAACAATGGGAAGTAACTTATGAAAATAATGTTTTAAATTCTCATTTCTACTATTCTTTCTCTGAATCCACAGATACATGCATGCACACACTGTGTGTGTGTGTGTGTGTGTGGGTAAGAATATGTATAGGTAAAAAAATAACAAAATGAACACCAAAATGTGAAATATTCCATAAATTTGCATCATCCTTGAGCATAGGCCTTATTAATTTTCTCTGTTTGGCTACAATTTCAGTGGCCCACATCACATATTATGAAATAGTATCTTTCTGAAGGATACTTGATGGTCTTCAACTCTCTATTATAATTTAAATAAATCAATACTCATAGAATATGCTGCACGTTTAGAATATTATGAATAGGATACATTTATTATAGAATGCTTGTGTTGCAGAGTGCCTGAAATGTATGTTTTGGTTGATATTGCCAACTTGTGTGCTCTAAAGTTTGTCCCAATTTAATCTCTCACCCATAGATTTATAGGAGTGTCTACTCTGTAGTGATACATATTCAGATATGTTCGGGCATTTAAAAAATAAACTGGTGGCACTTATTTGAGATGCCATTGACTCTACATTTATAGGTGAATAAATATTGTTATGATATTATACAATCTACATACTTGAGTTTTTTAATATTTATTTCAACATCATTTTGGGGGTTTTAATAAATTTTCTAATTGGTTATTGCTGGTATTTAGAAAAATGATCATTGAAATATAATTGTAGAATTTGACACCTTTCTGCTGCCATCTGCTGCATAAATGTTTATGTGTGAAACCTCATTGGATACTGTGACCTTCATTATTAAATGATGCATCCCTTGATCTCATTTAACACATTCTTCCTGTGGAAAGTCTATTCAGCTTTCTTTTTGTGAACATTTTTCCTGGAGATTTTCTGCTCATTTTTTTGGGGGGAGGAGAGGGTTCAACTTTTTGTGTTTGACATATAATAAAATTTCATTTCTTAACTAGGTCTTTGAGTTACTTTATTTTGATAAATGGATTTATTCTGTATTTATTTATTGATATTGAATGGATATTTGGACTTAATTCTGAAATCCTGAATTTGCTATGTTTTTTTATTACCTTATATTTAATTAGATTGTATATTTAATAAGGTTCAACACACTCCACAAATGAACACTGGTTTTCCACATAAGGTCCTGGTGAATTGGAAACATTAATGCTAGCATTTGAAAAACTGATTCTCTACTTTCTGCAGTAGTACTCATGCTATGTGTCTAGTAAGCTTGGAAATTCAAGAAGCAATAATTCAACCCCCTAAAATATGGGTAGCACCTGGCTTTATCAAATAAGCACTGCTCGTGTTTATTTGTTTTTAGTATTAGGTCCTTATCTATTAAATTTAAAACTTGGGAAGAAAAAGAGGTCAGTTGAGTTGCTTGACTGTTCTTTCCACATCAAATTATGTTACTAGGCCTATATTAAAAGTGGAAAATCACGTTCTGAAATCCATTTCCAAGATTATTAATTTTATATGCTGCTAATCATGCTGCAAACTCCAAAGGAAAAACTATGAATAATGGCCAAATATTAGTTACTGAGACTAGAACAGAAATGAGAAAAAAAAGTCTGTTTATTCCATAAGTAATTTGTGGTGCTTCTGGCAATTGACAGAAATTTCTTGTTACTAAACACTAATTGATTTGTCAGCTAGTTTACTTTATGGACTGGCTAGATGTTCTTTTTTTCTCATAAATATTTTATTACTTTGGTTAAGTAAATAAGGGTTCTTAAATAGCTTGTGTTTTGCTGTGTAGCTTATCTATGAATTTCAATGAACTTGGCATGGGTCTCTTTTTGGGAATCCATGAAGCCCCAGGAAGTCGGGCCTCCTGTGGATGCAGCTGGAATGAGAGCCTGTGATCTGATGGAACCACCCTGGAAACTGTGTGCAGAGGAAGCTTTCTCAACGTTCCAGGCATGGAAACAGAGCTTGGGAAGAGCTCCTGTTGCCATCGAGCCACATAACGCATCATTCCTTGTTGTAGAGATATCAGCACATGCCCCATGCCCCATGCTGGGTTCCCCCAATACTCGCTTTTGATTAATCTCCCCTTCTCTTATTTAAATTTGGTAATTGCATTTGAGAGAATTAAAATGGATTCTACAGATAAATATCACTACTGGAACAGAGTATGTGGAGGAAAAAGACCTCATGTTACTGAAAAGACACATTTGAGACAGGGCAAAAATGCTAGGCTTGACCGTGAAGAGCAAAACCTTCTTGTAGATGATTGTACCTGTAACTGGAAAAACAAGCAGGGAAGAAGCTCATAGGATAATCTAGTCCTTGTCACTGGGTGACTGCAGCAGTCTTCACAGTGTTCCCCTACCTCTAGTTTCTCTGTCTATAAACAGAAAAACATCATCTCCCATAATTTTGATGGTCATTTTGTCACTTCTCTGTGGAGACAATGGCAGTTTCATTTGCCTGTAGGATTCTATCCAGATTTCATCCACATCCGTGTTTTCACCTCCCCTACATGGTTCTCTACCATCAAACCATCTGCTGACTTTTTCTGGAATAAGGCTTTTTTGCTCTCATTTTGAAGTTTTATTTGTATTTGTGTATGTATGCATGCATGTGTGTGTGTATGTGCATATGTATGTGTTACTTTTATTCATCCCATTCAGAGTGGCTTCATTTTCTCCCTCAATATTTCTTTTCTTTTGGAAAATTTACAACATTTACAGTGCTATTATAACTGCATCATCATTCCCTATAGCTCCAGCTTAAAAGGTACACAGGGTCAGTTCATTTGTAATTGAATTACCAGAGTGGTATTTTGTTGTTGTTGTTATATTAAATTTGCAATCAGAATAAAAACTCTACATCTGGTTTTCACATACAACAGCTCTATTGAATGGCATGCACTTGAATTTTATGTAGCAAGGGTATTTGAACAGTTAATTTTCAAGTGTATCTTCTATTGAATGTTTTGTCTCAAGAAAGAGTGCTTAAAGCTTTTTGGACTTCAGTTTTTGATGTAACTGTAGCCTTCTTTATGGGAAACCATAAGCAACACGGTGGGAGCAGATTCCCCAGTGGGGTCTCTCGCCACCTGCAGGTGGCTGCTTTATCACATTAAAGGCTTGGATGTAGGACTCTCGTGTTCTCAGATATATTGCATGCGCTGCATTTTCTAGAGCACTGTACAGTAGAAACTAGAAAAGGCAGTATATTTCCCTAATGTCTGTCTGGTTATATCACTTCTGTATTATTGTTGAAAGGTTGTTTTTTTTTTTTTGTATGAAGCTCATAATATTTATAGATAAATTAGTACAGTTATATTATTGTTGTGGTAATATCTATTTTCATTTGGAAATATCAATAGTTAAGTATGCACATGAGGCAAGACTTCTGGTTTACTGCAGTATTCAGTCCTAGTTTTTACTTTTATTCTTTTTTTTTTTTCTTTTATATTTATTTTTGGCTGTGTTGGGTCTTCGTTTCTGTGCGAGGGCTTTCTCTAGTTGCAGCGAGCGGGGGCCACTCTTCATCGCGGTGCGCGGGTCTCTCACTATCGCGGCCTCTCTTGTTGCGGAGCACAGGCTCCAGACGCGCAGGCTCAGCAGTTGTGGCTCACGGGCCTAGTTGCTCCGCGGCACGTGGGATCTTCCCAGACCAGGGCTCGAACCCGTGTCCCCTGCATTGGCAGGCAGATTCTCAACCACTGCGCCACCAGGGAAGCCCTACTTTTATTCTTAAAGCATTAGGATTTGCTCTCAATTTTATGGACCTAAGCTCTGAGATTTGCAGAAGTGGACAGATAGTTTATATTTATATATGGCAAATTCTTACACAATTCAGGATCGATGTCATATTATATTTTATAAATGATAAAAGCTCTGTACAAAGGCGGAAAAACAGCGGGCTTGGACTGCCCTTTCCATTGCTGAGCCATGTCATGCTGGTTTCTTCCCTTTCTCTGGGTTTATTTCCTCATCCTAAAATAACGGCATCTGAGTAGATGTCTTATCAGCTTCATTGTTAGTTATCTGTGCCCTTCATTTTTGTGAATAGAGATCTATCTCATTTTTTACATTAGACATCTAGTAACAAATATGAAATTATAAGATACTAAAATATAGTTAACACCACAGTGACATTAAACATATTTTAAAACTTCTTTCAAAATTCTAATAAAGGTGGCCCGTAGGCAATAGGAATCCAATAACTGAGGTCGACCAACTTATAAGAGATCATTCCCAGTAAAAAAAAGTTGAACATGCGTATTAATAGAACTGACCTATTTATATACACACATTTCTATTTTTATTGATGTACATGAATCCTTGAAGTGAAAAAATGTTCTACGTTAGGAATGAAATTTTTGAAAAATGTCACTGTTTTTAACCGTAGCCAGCTAGAAAACTCATTCTTGTGAATAACTGTAAACCTTGCGTATGTGTTTATCCTGAGACTATTTTTATTTTCTCTCTTGTTATACCTTTGTTAAAATTTTGTAGGTAATTTTTTGTTGAATTATAACAATGGTAGTGGCACCCTTCTATGAGTTTATATTTTTGGTATGCATTTTCAAACATCTGGGCAGTGAGTAGCTATTTATTTTGTTTTCCACTGATTCTACATAAATATTCAATAAAGAATAATTTTATTTACCAGCTATGGAACTATTTATTCTACAGCAACATTTTTCTTTGGTTTTTACCTAATTTTCATCTTGTAAAAATCTGACTTCTGACGTTTTTTGGCACCTATTTTTTCATAATCATTTAGGAAAACCTGAAAATTCCTTTAAAATACCAAAACTCTAATCCAGAAGGAATGAATGAATTCCCAGGTGAACTGATATCCTGTTGCCTCAACTTATTAAAAAAGACAGATTTTTAAATAAACATGAGAAATTGTTTGTTAAGCAATTGTTGCCTTCTACATATGCAGTTGCTGTATTGTTATTTAAGGATGCCATGTGCATCCACTAACGTTACTGCCATTGTTCAGGCCGTGTTTATAACACTTCCAAAATTTTCTTTGGAGACTGGAACATAGGCATCTGAATATTTTAAGTGGTAGTAAACTTTTGTCTTGCGTGTGTATGTGTGTGTGTGTGTGTGTGTGTGCATGTGCGTTAACTCTTGTTATCCAGAGTAAAAAAGTGCTTGGTGCTCAACCTGTAAAATACTATTTGGGATTGGAAATGAGATGTGCTTATAAAATAATGAACTTTATTTCATTTGTGTCTTGTAAACTGTTTCTTAAGTCAGTTCTCTGAGAAAAGTAATAAAACCTCTTCGAACAATAGCAGCTTCATTGTAACAAGTGCATAGCCTTTTGTAATGAATGGTTTACATGGAGTTGTAAATGATAAAACATCGATTCAGGTTGGCTTAAATAAAAACAAAATTCGTTAGATTAAATGACCAAACGGACTGTCTCCAGGCATGGCTTGACCCAGAGATTCAAATGTTTCCTGCTCTTGTTTCTACCTCTTGGCCTACCTCAATTATATTGACTTTGGTTTCTGACTCCGTTTAAGCCCCACAGCCAAAAGTTCAAGTTGGACGAAGAAGAGTTTGCTTCTTCCTGGCTGCTTTAAAAAAAATCCCGAGATTTACACTTTGAGGATCAAACTGGATCCATGGGGGTGGAATTGCACTATTTGATACTACCTGGTCCATGTATCTATCACTAAATCTACTGGACGAGAGGAGTTTGACATGTTATCGGCTAGACCTGGACCACATTTTCCATCCCTAGGCTGGTGTTGGAGCCTTAATCCAGTGCCTGCAGTAGGCGAACAGGACACTTACTTGGTCCCTCTAAGCAAAATCACTGTTAACCTAATTAAGGAAAATAAATGTTGGCTTGGGTTGAACAAATGAATAGCCAGAAGGTGATGCATCTGAAGCCAAATTTTTTGACTTATATTGCCAGAGAATGGCTTCCCATAATTGTACAGTTAACTAATAATATAAAAATTTACATATGAAGGTCTGTAAGAGAAAGTTAGATTTAAAATTAGTTTTATTAAAAGTCATAAAGAAATACATGGATTCAAATTCATGCTTATATTAAATTTTATTATTTCCTCTCCATTCATCATACCCTGTAGAAAAATTACAGATAAGGGGCTGGCCTTATTTTTTTTTTTTTTTTTCAGGAAAACTGTACTTACCTACTCAGGCACAGCTGAGTGTTTAGAGATTTTTCCCAGTATGATTTGAAAATTAAATAGTCTAATTTCTTTATTATCATTAATTTAGTTAAAATCTGTAGGATATCCATATATTATCATGCATTTATCTTGAAGTTTTCACTCTTTTGGACTTTCTCTTATAATCAACTTGTTCTTGTCCTTTTATCTGATAAAAGATAGGTTAATACTTAGAAAGATTTTCACTATTATATAAGTGACAATTTAGTGTCCATTTCCTTTTTCCATACTGTACATTTAGATTAATTCACAAAGCATCCCTTTTCTGAGGGATAGTAGCTACTCACTATTTCTCTCTTTCCATTATAAAGTAATATAATACTACTTATTTTCTAATTTCCTGTTTCGTCATTACATTCAACCCATTATCTCATGAAGGTGCTCTGAGAGGATAGAGAGAATGGAACAGTAGGGATAAAAGAGGAAAACTTGGCCTTGCTTACCAGCGAAGTTTTGGGGGGACTGATTGATGGAGTTTTGCATTATTGGTACTTGTATTTTGCAGCACTGGTGCTGTTTTTTATGATCTAGACATACAACACTTAAGCAAATTGAAAGTCAGTTTCAGAGGGGAAAGAAAAATAATAGAGAAAGGAATATACATTTTTACATTGAATTGAAGGTATGTTGTTTGTTGCCTAATTTAGGATTCACAAAGATACTTAAAAAATTCCTGAAAATGCTCATATCCGATAGCCCTTGGTCTTCCAGTGTCTCGCCTCCAAACCTAGCAAGTCTTCATTGTTTATGCCTTAAATTTTCTTAGTGTTATCTTTGGTTGCAGCATTTGCCTCACTGCATTTGACTTATATAGTCATACATGTGCCCTGTTTGACTCTGAGCTCCGTGACAGCAGGCACTGGGTATCACTGATTTTATATCCCAAATTTCAACTACTCAGGGTAGCCATTCAAAAGTGTACAGAATTTCTTATCAGTGAGCCATTTCCAGAATCACTGTTTCTCTATTCTTCCAGCCACCCACGTGTCCTCCTGAAAAACAGCAAGTAAAAGATGCTTCCTAAATCAGTGGACAATTAAAGTCAAGTTACAAAGGGCATTATATGTAACATGAGGAGTTTTTTCACTTATTTTTCAAAGGAATTAACAGCCATCTATAGTGCTTATAATGGTAAAAAATTAGAAACACACAAAAGCAGAGAAAAAGTTACTACATACTTATCACACAGCTTCAAAAACTATCAACTCGTGATTAACCTTGTTTTATCTACACAGAACAGCACACACACACATTTTCTCCATCTCTAAGATTACTTAAGGCAAAGGCAAAATGTAAATTTATTTCATCCATAAATATTTCAGTGTGTACCTCTAAAAAATAAGGATTCTGAAAGAATATAACAATACCATTATCTCACTAAAGCGATGAAAATAAATTTTAATATTAATAACCATCTAGTCTGTGTTCAATTGTCTCATGATTTTAAAATTTATTTTTGGAATTGGCATCAAAATAACATTCACACATTGACATTAGTGGATGTGTTTCTTAAGTCTCTTTTAATCTACATGTACACCTGAGTCATCCTTTTCCTTGCAATTTTATTTGTTGATGAAGCTGGGTCTTTGTCCATAGACTCTTGTGGGGAAATCACTAATTGCAACCCTGTGGTATCCTTTAATATGTTCATCTCCCCCTGAATTTCCTGTGAATTTGTCGTGAGATCTATAGGCTTAATCTGAAATCAAATTTTGGCAAGAATATGTCTTAGATTGTGTTGTCTGCTTCCTTCTTCCATCAGGAAACATGAATTGTTACCTTTCTTTTGTGATGAGAAATGTTCATAAGGATGTTTATAAGCTTGGTCCACAGTTTCATCAGGTGTCATAAAATGCTGTTAATCTAATCATTATTCATTTATTCATTCTTCATTAATTAGCTGGGACACTATCAGGAAAAAATTCTCATCATATTTGGTTATGCTGTGATAAAGTTCACAAAAGAAAGACAAGGTAGAGGTTTGACTTTTTTTTTAATTGAAGTCTAGTTGATTTACAATGCTGTGTCAATCTCTGCTGTACAGCAGAGTGACTCAGTTATAAATATATATATATTCTTTTTTTATTCTTTTCCATTATGGTTTATCACAGGATATTGAGTATAGTTCTCTGTGCTACACATCAAGACCTTGTTGTTTATCTAAGGGTTTGACTTTTTTCAGCTTTTTAAAAATTTAGTTTTCAAAACAATGAGTATGTTATCTAGCATCCCTAAAAGGTAACCAAAAAGCTTATTTGTTCATTTATTTTAGTACTTTTAAGAATGAAGCAATTTAAACATTGTTGTATTAAATCCACTGTGGTTTATTATACTTACTGATGTTCAGATTTTGATCATTTTTTTGGCCAGTAAGAGCCTCTTCAATTTGGCTACTGGGTCCTTTTATAAAATTTTATTTTATGGAAATATAAAATGCATATATAAAATGCATCTATCATTCAGTGTATAGCTCACTGAATTTTCACAAATTTAGAACACCCAGATCAGGGACGAGATGGTTACCAGAAAGTAAGCGGGGAGGGTGGCTGGAGATACTATTTCTGCTCATTTTACAAAACCGTTTCCATTCATCACAAAGGGGGAATATGCAAAAACTCTCTTGAGAACAAACTGGTTAGCTCTGCTTGGTAGAATTGGGAGTCCAGGGTCTTCCTTCCATCAGAACAATCTGGTACTGGAATGTGTTGACAGTTTCTTAAAAGAATTCCAGGACCTGAGACAATTAATATTTGCAGATGATGAGCAATTTTTATGGGGGTAGTTCTTTCACAACTTACTTTTATTAGAAGAGTCTCCCCTTACCTAACCTATTCTTGACAAAATTTCTCTTCTTATATATGGGTCATATCTCTGTATTCTAATCTGCACATGATTTTCCAGTTATGTATTTCAGGGAATGAATCTTCATTTACCTAATCAGCTAAGGAATTTTCAAACAGGAACATAAGTTGAGGTAAAAAGTGGGAAACCAATATTTATTAAATACTATCATGTGTCAGGTGCTGCCTTTGGTACTTTATATAAGTTTCACAACTAATCTTTACCAGAAGTCCCTAGGGAAGTAATAGTCTCCATTTTATAAATTAAAAATATGAGGCTTTAAAAAAAGTAAAGTGGGACTTCCCTGGTGGCGCAGTGGTTAGGAGTTCTCCTGTCAATGCAGGGGACACGGGTTCAACCCCTGGTCCAGGAAGATCCCACATGCCGCAGAGCAACTAAGCCCGTGCGCCACAACTACTGAGCTTGCGAGCCACAACTACTGAAGCCCACGTGCCTAGACCCCGTGCTCAGCAACAAGAGAAGCCACTGCAATGAGAAGCCCGTGCACCCCAACGAAGAGTAGCCCCCACTCGCCACAACTAGAGAGAGCTCGCGAGCAGAAAAACAACAACAACAAAAAAACACAGCCAAAAATAAATAAATATAAATACATTAAAAAAAAAAAAAAGTAAAGTGACTCATTCAAGAGCACACAATTGGCAAGTGGTTGATCCTAGAACTAAAATCCTTTCTTCAATAACACACTTTTTCCTCTTCAATCTCAGGCTGCAAGGGGAGACACTGTAGTAATAACCTTTTAAAGTGGACTGTAAACTTGCCCCCAAGTGTTCTGGTATATCTCATTGGTAAAAATCAATGTGTCCACAAGCGTCAATTCTATTAAATTTATGATGGTAAATTTACTTTATTGGTATTAATTATGGTACTAAATTTACAATACCCTATCCCAAGGAATCAGTACTTGCCTGTATCTACAGAGTCCTGAAGACATAGGAGAGACACTGAGAGATCCCCTGTACAATGCTTAGTCTACACTCACTCTGCCTACAGGGTAATCATCACAAATGACGGTGAGGCTCATCCCATTAAAAGTGAAGTCACAGAACCAATGCCAAGAAAGGTCCAGAAGGATGTTCTTGTGTGGCATGGACCACTGGTCTGCGGGAAGGCTTTCTCCTGGGGTTACTTGGCAAAAGATAGAATCATTGGAAACATTTTCTCGTGGATAATCTGGCTTTGAATTTTTACTATACCCCTAGAGTTTCACTGAGGATATATGGGGAAGTGAGTAACAATCACTCTCTATTTTTGTTGTGTTACTCCCATCCTCGTAGCATCCAAAGGCAGCTCTGTCAGATAATAGTAAAATTATCAATGGAGGATATACACTGGTGGTTGAGATAACTGTCAGAAGACAAGCATATTATGTATGCCAAAGGCGACTGTGATTCTATATTCTTTGTGGCATCAGTTCATGCATGTAATTTGCATCCCACAGTGATTTTGCCAGGAGTGCTTTTCATATTAGTAAAGCACTCTTAGGTTGAGGATTTTATCCATTGATAATTTTATTGTTAACCAATAAAATGTAGTTTTTAATAATTGACTAAGAAATTGGTCAGAAACAAAATTTCGAACTGTCTGTTCCATGAGGTTAATTCCTGGGTTCTTGTTTACCAAAATCAGAATGTAACAGAGAAGTCCTTTGAAGCACGTGACCGAAAGAGAGCTTCTCTTCTCAGTTTTAACAGTTGAAGCAAACTTCTCCAGAACACACAAAAGCCTAAATGCAGCTCAGGCGTCTGGCCACTGCCTAAGAGAACAGCTGTTTCTGTGTCTCACTCTCCAGGGACAGAGAGCTAATACCTCGCTCACTCCTTCTCGTCTGTTGTAATTCGGTAACTGAAAATCAATTCATCCACAAGGAAATGAAATTGATGGAACATTATCTCTTAGATCCAAATGATCTTCTTGTTTTCATCCTTTAAAGATAATCTCTGTCATCATTGCATATCCTTGCAGAGTATGTTCAAAGTAAGAGATGGTACCAGATAATCTAGGCAATTTGTAGTTGGATTATCATAGGTTTAGCAGACAGTACAGCAGTACAAAACAGTTTCACTGGGCTTGAATGCATGATACAGAGTTTGACAACTTTATTTTTCATTTATTCTCATAGGAAAGCTAAAATTTGGGCATTTGAACAGGAAAGAGTCTATAAACTCACCACCCTCTGTCTCTTCCGAGTGCCAGTGACCTTTCAGGAGATTAGGAGATGGATTATCCCCTTTCTTCACTCTACATCAAAACTTTGTCTCAAGAAAGAGTTGTAGATTAATTGAGAGGTGTGAATGACTGAAAATTATATTACACTTTTGAAAACTGCTTTCCTTTTGGTAGGTAAAATAACTTTAATCTAAAAATAAATATTTCCTAAAGAACTTTAGGAAAAGCCTGTTCTACCAAGGACATAATTTAGTAAATAAATGGGTGCCTGTTTTGCCCACTCACAATAACATACCCTCATTCTGGTATCGGTCTATGCAAGATAAACTTTCCCAATGTTTTTGACTTTTGCAATGGATTTTCTATTTCCCTTTACCCTTGGTTTAACTCTAGGAAAATACAGATCATTCTCTATTGATTTATGAATAGGAATTATAGTTCCAGGTATGGGTCATTAATTTTGGTCACTCAGTCAGTAAAAAAAAATCATTTTGAATAATTATCTCAAATCAAAACACAAATGTTTGGTTCTTGGTATCCTTGTTTTACATTTTTCCATATTGCTAACTTAATGATTGACATCAACCTACCAGTATTCATTTAACAAGCCTCAGACTTAAATCATGTGATTGGGAAGACAATCCCAAAATAGGAAACTTGGTTCCCTTGTGATGTGATAGATATGAAATATTATATTATTGGAGGCATAGAGAAAGGTGTATATCTTTACCTTACCTGTTTCCCTGTGTCATCAAATGACTTCAAAAGCTCTTCGGTCGTTTTTAGTTTGAAACAATAATTGGCCCATTGCATCTGTGATTTCTCCTCTTAAAACACACCCCCTCCTTCTTGTCTGACAGGATTCTCTTCTGTCCTTCTGGTCTTAGCTAAAAATACCATTCTCTCCCTAATATAGACACTTTTCACCATATTTTTTTTTGTTTTCATTTATTCATAACAGTATAATCCTATCTGAATTTATGTTATTTTTGTTTTCTTGTTTATTGTCTGTATAGCCCCATTTGAATGCAGACTCCATAAGAATAGGGTTCTCTTCTCCCTTATTCACTGAGGTGTGCACAGGGTCTAGATGAGATCAGGCACATAGCTGGTACTCCACAAATATATGGACAGAAGGATGGATAGATGGATGGGGGTGGTTGAGTTCCTATTACCTTATGTGCCTGGATTAAAAAAATAATACTTTATTTTTTTACAGTTGCTTTAGGTTTACAGAAAAATTGGACAGAAAGAATAGAGTTCCCATATACTCCCTTTCCCCCTGCCCTCAGGTTCCTATTACTAACATCTTGCATTTATGTTGCATGTCTGTTATGATTGATGAACCAATACTGATACATTATTATTAACTAAAGTCCATAGTTGGCACTAGGGTTGACTCTTTGTGTTGTGCAGGTCTATGGGTTTCACCAAATGCACAGTGCCATGTATGCACCATTACAGCATCGTACAGAATACTTTCACTGCCTTAAAAAGTCTGTGTTCCATCTATTCATCCCTCGCTCCCCTCCCTCAACTCTTGGCGACCTATGGTATTTTTACCGCCTCCATAGCTTTAACTTTTCCAATAATGTCATATAATTGGAACCATAGTTATGCAGCCTTTATTAGATATGGTTTTTGCTAATATTGTCTCCTAATCTGTGGCTTGTTTTTTCATTCTCTTAGCAATATATTTTGCAGGACAGAAGTTTTACATTTTAATGAAGTCCAACTTATCAATATTTCTTTTGTAGATCATGCTTTTGATGTTGTACATAAAAACTCATTGTCAAACTCAAAGCCATCAATATTTTTTGATGTTATCTTCCAGGAGTGTTATATTTTTATGTTTTACATTTAGGTCTATGATCCTTTTTGAGTCAATTTTTGTGAAAAGTGTAAAGTCAGGGTCTAGATTTATTTTTTCCCCATGTGGATGCCCTGTTGTTTCAACACTATTTGTTGAAAGACTGTCCTTTCTCCAGAGAATTTCCATCGCTCCTTAGTCAGAGATCAGTTGACTATATTTATGTGGAACTATTTCTTTGTTTCTTTTTTTGACTTGCACTCTTTTTCTGCCTTCTCTGATTTTAACTGAGTATTTTATATGATTTATTTTTCTCTGTTCTATTAGCATGTCAGTTATACTTCCTTTTTAACTTTTTTAGTGGTCACCTTAGTGTTTGTAATATACAGTTACGACTAATCCAAGTCACTTTCAAGTAACACTATATTGCTTCATGTTTAGTGCAAGTACCTTATAACAGAGCACTCCTAATTCCTCCCTCCCACCCCATATTATATTTCATTTCACTTATCCACAAGCTACAGTCACTGAGTACATTGTTGCTATTATTATTAGAAAAAACTGTTATCTGTTCAATAAATTAAGAATAAGAAATGAAATATTTTATCTTCATTTATTCCTTATCTAATACTCTTTCTTTTTAAACGTAGATCTGAGTTTTGAACCTGTAATTTTTTTTTCTCTAAAAAACTTCTTTTCACTTTTCTTACAAGGTCGGTCTACTGGAGGTATATTCCCTCAATTTTTGTTTTCCTGAGAAAGTCTTTATTTCTCCTTCACTTTTATATTATAATTTCACTGGATACAGTGAAGTTTTGGTGTTTTTCTTTCAACATTTAAAACATTACACTCAACTCCCTTCTTGCTTGCATGGTTTCTGAAGAGGACTCCAATGTAATTCTTATCCTTGTTCTTCTGTAGATAAAGTTTTTTTCCCTCTGCCTTCTTTCAGAATTTTTCTCCTTGTCTTAATTTTTGGCAGTTGGAATATGATATGCCTAGGTGTAGATTTTTGGTATTCATCTTGCTAGGTGTTCTATGAGCTTCCTAGAACTGTGGGTTGGTGTCTGTCATTAATTTTCCAAAATTCTTAGCCATTATTACTTCAAATATTCTTTTCCTTTCTTGCTTTCTTTTTTGGTATTCTTTTTTTAAAAAATTAATTAATTAATTAATTTTTGGCTGTGTTGGGTCTTTGTTTCTGCGCGAGGGCTTTCTCTAGTTGCGGCGAGCAGGGGCCACTCTTCATCGTGGTGTGCGGGCCTCTCACTATCGTGGCCTCTCTTGTCGCGGAGCACAGGCTCCAGACGCGCAGGCTCAGTAGTTGTGGCTCACGGGCCCAGTTGCCCCGCGGCACGTGGGATCTTCCCAGACCAGGGTTCGAACCCGTGTCCCCTGCATTGGCAGGCAGATTCTCAACCACTGCACCACCAGGGAAGCCCTGGTATTCTTATTATGTGTGCCTTACATCTTTTGTAATTGGCTCACACTTCTTGGATATTTTGTTCCATATTTCTCATTCTTTTATCCCTTTGCATTTCAGTTGGGAGGTTTCTACTGACACATCTTCAAGGTCACTGATTCTTTGGCCATGCCCGGTCTATTAATAAGGCCATCAAAGGCAATCTTCATTTCTGTTACAGTGTTTTTCATTTCTAGCATTCCCTTTTGTTTCTCTCTAGAGTTTCCATCTCCTTGCTTGTATTGCCCATATGTTCTTTCGTGTTGTTAACTTTTCCATTAGAAGCCTTATCATATTAATCATAGTTATTTTGAATTCCATGTCTGATCATTCCCAAATCTGTGATATCTGAGTGTGGTTCTAATTCTTGGTTTGTCTCTTCAAACTTTGTTTTTTCCCTTTTGGCATGCCTTGTGACTTTTTTGTTGAAGGAGGACAAATACATTAGGTAAAAGAACCAAGGAAGACAGTCCTTTGGTGTGAGGTTTTATGTTTATCTGGCTGGAAGTTAGTCTGTGTTTAATGTTTGCAGTAGCCGTGGGTTCTTCTTTGAGGTTAAAATTTCCTGTAGTGTCCTTGCTTTTGTTTCCCCTATTTTCTCTGGGTGTCCCTAGAACCTGGGAAGTAGGATCTGAGGCTTGCAGTTCTTTTAGCAGCAATCTCCTGTTACTATGTTGAAGCCTTATTGATGCAGAGGTAAAAGGTTGGCAGAGGAAGAATTCTATGGTCCTAAGATTAAGTCCCGGTCTCTTAGTGGGCCTGAGTTGGGTATTTCCCTTCCCCCAGATCAGATAGTTTTCAGCAAAACCCCAATAAGCTAGGTTCTAGTAAAATCATCTCCCTTGAGGGCAGACCTCGTGAAGGAAAACAGATGGCTCTGAACTTATTCCAAAACTGTCACTTTTCCTCACCCTCTATAGGAAGTACTAGGGACTTTTTCTCAGATCTTCATTCTGAGACCATTGGAAGCTCCTGGTAAAACTCAAGAATGTGTGAGGACCTTCAAGTCTGAGGTCTTTAACTGTCAGGCTGCTTTACACGAAGGCGCCAGCATTTCATCAATTACAGTTTAAAGTATTTCTACTTTAAATGTTTAAGCAGCTTCAGCTATGGGCTTCTGTCCAGGGAAGCCATAATTCTCTGTATTTTCCTGTCTGTCCCTCCAGTTTTCTAGGCAGCAATGACCGCAATTCTCTGATGAATATTTTTAAAGTTGTTAATTTCATTTTCTTCAGCTTTTTTTCTTGTTATGGGGATGGGAATGATGACTTCCAGGCTCTGTACATGTCAGACCAGAAACCACTCAAACACTCAGCAAGGATTTTGTTATGAGAATTAGTTAAGTACCAGGAATAATTGTCATTTCATTTTATTATGGTAGATGGATGGAGGGAATCAGGGTGAGTATTGAAGTAATATCTATGTATGGACTGAAGCCATATCTCATGTTTTCCTTTGACATGTTTAACTTGTGCTGAAAATTATGAAATATGGATCTGGAAATATTGCTGTTTAATTTTCAATTACATGTCTAAATTCATGAATTGAAATTAGATTATATTTATATATATATAATATAGACATATGCTATATTCCTTTATATTAATATTTATATATTTAATATATTTTATTTATTTACATTTAATTTCGTATATATTTATGTATACAATATTTACCACCTTCTGTAAGAGAAAAAGGAATTATAGGAGCTATAAGTCAACAAACCTATTAAATATACTGGGTTGAACAAGACAAGTCTGAAGCTCAGTTTCAGCCCCTCAATCCAACATCTTTGTTAGTCAATGACCATTTTGTAGACGTGGCCTAACTTGATGGATAAGAGCACATGCTTTGGATTCAGACAAACCGGGAGCAAGTTTCACAACCACACCTGTGAGCTGAGCTCTGGGCCTCAGTTCCTCATTTATTCAATAGTAATATTAATAGCATTTACCACATATGATGCATTATTGTGAATAAATGCACACAGGTAACCTGGAGCCTAATAGGTTCTGAATACATGTTTTTATTATTGATGTTTCATCATCAATGGCATTATAGCCATTACCATGCATATTGTTTTTACTGCTCCTTGACAGTTTTGTCACTTTTTGTTCAACTTTAAAGGAATTAAAAAACACAGTTGAGCACATAACCTAGGTGTGCATCCCACAACCTCCTGGTTTCAACACTCTTCTGTTTCCCAAAAACTCTAAGATCAATATCTCCAGCCCAAAACTTTTTTCCAGGCTCTGGAGCCATATTCCCAACTTTCTTTTGTTTTTCTATATCTAGGAAAGTAGAGAAAACAAACTCAATAGCTCATTTTCCCTACAAATCACTTTTGGCACATTAAATTAGCAGAGATTTTAAAATATAGTGAAGGCTGATAAAGAACAATGAGTTAGTACTTCTATATATTGCTATGAGAGTTCAAATTCCGTTATGAGAGCATTTTAGCTGTATGTAACAAGATGATTTAGATATTCTTAACTTTTATGTCAGTATTTCTACTGCTGGGAATCTCTCCTAGAAGAATAATTTAAAATGTGACAAATATTGCTCTAAATTTTAATTATTTTACCTCTATTTATAATGGAAAAATTGGGAAGAATCTGTAGGTCCAATTATTGGGTAATGGTTATATATATTTTCATAGTATAGGAAAGAGCTAGACAATGGTAAATGAAAAGGAGTCAACATAATCCATCTATATTAATGTTTCAGAATAAATGTATGTATGCACACTGAACGCATCCATGAGGGAAAAAACTGAAGTAAAAATCTTACGTTGTTAACTACGTTATAGCTTGAAATGAGGATATTGTCAACTGCCATTTTCTTCTTTATGGGTTTCTCTAATTTCACATTTTATAATTCTGATAAATTAAATATTCTTAGAATACTATAGAAGAAGGGGTAGCCTCAGAGTTCGGAACCATTCTGTTTTATAAAGACTGTCTGCTCTCTTGATACTTTCGTTCAAATGTGAACAGCTGGAGTCTCAAGCAGTATACCTTGTGATTTGTCTGTGGTATATTTTTAGGGTTATTATTTTAATGCTTATTTAGTGTCTCCCATACATCAGGCAGAATAGTACACATTATAGGTCTCACTTCTAGTGAGAAGAGTGAAAAATAGTCTGAGAAAAATGAGAGGGAAAGAGGATAGTGCGGGCTGAGCTCCCGGGTGGCTATGCCCAATTTTCTTGGCGGCTTCTCCTCTGGGGCTCTTATACCGCAGTTGGAATGTGCATGGAGATGTGGTTCTCCCGCCATGCCTCTGCAGCTTCTGGAGTTTTCCTAGAAAAGCGAGAAGGAGCAGAGCAGGGTACTCTGGCATTGAGCAGGATGGGGGTGTGCCCGATGCTGCCAGGAGCCCATGAAGAGAGAGAAAGGGCAGAGGGGACCCAGACCGGCATTTCATTTGCATTGTTCTCTCCGGATCACCACATTCTCCTGGAAAGTTAGATACATTGCTGTTTGTCTTTTACCAGTGAGGAACGGAGGCTCTGAGAAGCTGACCAGTAGATGGCATGCTCTGCTTTGTTGGGATAATACAGGGATCTTGTCTCCACTCACACCACCCTCATTAGAGTGAGTGTGGGCTGCACCCGGGAGCTCATAGGGGGTCAGCTGGTCTCGGAGGGAGAGAACTCAGGAGGCCTGTGCATCAGTCTTCTTTTCCTGCAATACCACAAGTCATGGGCTTCTTGCAGCTGTGATATTCCACTGGCTGGTCCCCTCCTTTCCCTGCAGTTAGGGTCTCTACACTGTTGCCAGAAAGCATCCCTGAACCTGCTTTTACCTTGCACAAAAAAACACCAGTGGCTGAGAGTCTGAAATCTAACCCAGCCTGCCATTCAAATCTCTCCACATCTGTCCTCAAGCAGCCTTTCTGACTTTCTTTCTCACATGTTCTCCTGCGTGCACCCTCGAGACCAGTCCAGGGACACCGGCATCCCCCTCCTCTTCCCGATGTCACTTGTGCCCCTACCTCCAGGGACCCTACTCCGGTTCTGCCTGGAACGCTCACCCATACATGGCACATCTTTCAGGAAATAGCAGCAGTGTCGTTTCACCCCAGCTGGGAAATATTTTTTTCCATTACTTATGCTCTCAAAACATCTAATTTACATGCATTTGACTGCGCTAGTCCCTTTCTTCACGGTGGTGCAATGGGGACAACTTGACAAAGCACAGTGGCTTCTGAGCCCTCCGTCTGCTTGTCGACCTTGTCACCCATCCCATATGAACCTAAGCCGAGCCCTTCAACTGCCCTCAGCCTCTGATTTTTCATCCGCAAAATGGGGAGATCACTGGATTGGTGTTAGGAACACAGTGATACAGTCTTGTACCTGCCACATGGCAGGTGCTCCCAAATGTAAGTTAAGGAACTGCTACAATGTTGATCAGCTGCGCTATTAAGTGCTTTCTGTGTATTAGGTCATCTCATCTTTATAACTCTCCCACGAGAGGGCGTATCGTCATCAAGATGACGAAACTGGGGCACAGGGAGATTAAAGGACTCACCCAGGCTCACGTGGCAACGAGGGCAGGGCAGCACGCATTCCCTCATGGTTGGTGGTGGAACCTGCCCTTCTAACCTTGCCCGAGTGGGGCCCTCTTGCATCCCTGCCTGCCCCAAGCCACCTTTAACCAGGTAGCCCCAGGACAAGGGAGGGGCCAGAGATTCCTTTCATCCCTTTAGGCAGCAACTCTGGGGACATAAAGAAAAGTGAGCCTGTTATCTTCGGAATGTGGAGACAGCATGGTGGAGTTTTTCTGCAGCCAAAATGGTCCATATCTGAGTAGAGATGGGGAGCATGGCCTCTCCCAGCCTCTCCCTGTCTGTTTGCAAACAGATCAAAGACACGTAGCGCTGTGATCCACCACCTTCATCACAGCGTCCACTCCACAAATGTGCAGCTGTGTTAGTCGCCGCATTGTTCTATCACGAGAGGGTAGCATGGTGACTTAGTCCTGGCCCTTTAACTAAATTTTCCTCTTTAACTCTTCAGCTGGAATGAAGCTCAGTGAGTCCGTCACATCGGTAATTCATTCTACACAGCACTGCCTTGGTGGGCTGCTCTGGCCACCTGGATCTCCTCCGTGTTTTCCCATCCTCGCTAATGACCAGGCGTCTCCATGAGTCTTGTTACTCAGCCCCATGGGATGTTTAGTAATCAGGTCTTATCCCTTTTCTCATGCAAAAGACATATCACCCATGTGACATTTTTATGACATGTATTTTAGAAATGAATTTATTTTGCTATGTTTTATTTAATCCATTTTATCAGGATGACAGGAAAGAATACATTTATTCTGTTCTAATATGAATATTCATTGGCCAGTAATCCAGGGAATTACACACCAAGACAGAGAAACAAAATAAAGAAGTGTGCCTGCTAAATATATTACTGGAGTTGTGCATAATTGGAAAGGAGGAAGATGTACCTCCAGGTATTTAAAACTTTTAAAACATTATTTCCCAGAGGAGCCCTTACTGCCAGCTTCTCTTTTACACAGAGAAAAGCAGTGTTGTATCCCAGAGCCCTTCAGGGTTAGTTTTCTCAGCTCTCCCCATTGGGTGGTAACATTAAAATATCTATGTGCTCCACTGAAAGACCTCAAATATATTCTTTTCCCCTCCTATCACAGCTGTGAATGCAGCTCAGGAAACTGTAGGAATTGCAGCTTCCCCCCATTGTAATTAGTCTACTGCGCTTCAACCTTCCCGAGGTTTTCCATGCTCTTTACAGATGCCTTGTTTCCATTTCTCACGCAGTGAGATCAAGCAACACGCCCCCAAAGGGCTGTGACCCCAGCTCCTGGTCTCAGCATCCTGGGCGTTCCCCCAGGGATCACCCCCCAAGGCAGTGAAATCGCTCAAGGCAGCGCTAATTAATTTCTCCCTGCTTATCCTGCACTCCCTTCTCAGGATATCTGGTCTCGGAATCGACTTCCCGGTCTTGTACTTTGTTACAATCCAAATTAGCTTAATGCATGACAGAAATCTCATCTCGACCTGACCTAGAGGTAGCGGCCAGACTCTAGGGAGAAATCAGATACCGAGTCAGTTTGAAAGAAAAAAAAAAAAGAAATACTGCATCAAATTTATTTTCAGCACCTTTGAGACTGGAAAGGGAGAGAGAGAAGAAGTAGCGCTTCACTGCTGGATGAAGGTATGTGAGCATGCTCACAGAGTTATTGAATGTATTTTTTGGACTTTAACCAAATTTTGGCAAAATGCAAAGGGTTCATTTATTGACTGCGTGGGGGCAGAGAACATCATAAAGTAACAATTTAAATCATTGCATCAAATTTATCTCCAGTTCGCTCTTTTCGTTCTGCCTTGCTCTCATGTGTATATTATTTAAATGTATTAAATGAAGCGCCAAGAGACATGCAACACATCACACACCCCTTGGGTTCAGAACGTCTTCCGCAGCGTTTCTGCCGGGCTTTGGCATGCCTGTTTCCGGAAATGAATCAGAACCCCGAGAGAGGGCTAGTGGACATGGCTCGGTTCTCCTCGCCGCCAGCAGGTGGCAGCAGAGCCCGGGCGTCCGCCTGGCCCTGGGCTTTGGCTGCTGTAAACGCCCTCCACCGTTTCCATTCATCTTCACTTGTCAGATTCTTCATTAAGTGCTTTCTGTAGACAGATCCTGATAATTGCATCATTTAATCCATAATCTTATATTGACAGCATTTCTCCCTTTTACCGCTTATCAATGACATTAATTCAGAGGAAGCAGGGACCACCGATAGCTTTGGGCAGCCCTCTGCAAAAAGGAGATATTCATTAAAGGCAGACGCGCCGCAGGGACTGCCAACTTCCTTGAGATAAAGAAGTGGGTTGGAAGGGAAAAGGGGAAGGACGCCGGAAAAATAATAGGCACTTTGTACTTCTTCCCTTCCTTTGCTTTTCTCTAATGCGTTTCAGTTGGCATTCAAAACATAGATTTTTGGTTGAAGATGCATTTGCTTAGATGTCCAGTTGAATATTTTCCTACGTTTAATAAAACCCTATCTGATGTAATGTTTTAAAATGCCCTTTCCCCAGGATATACAATCAGAAATCGGTGGCTAGGACTGAGTCTCATATGGTAAAAATAAGCCCTACAATACTCCAGTCCCTTTTAGTGAAGTCTTCGTGGTCTCACGATTGCACAGAAGAGACGTTTCTCAGAAGAGACAAGATGTTATCAAAGTGAAGGCTACTGGCATATACCATGGGTTTAATTATCAGAGTTAAACTGATGAGTGTAAGGAGGGGGAAAAAAAGGCAGTTTTTTTTTTTTTTTTTCTTCCTTAAACTCTTTAAATTTCCGGAAGCATAAAAGAATGTTTTGCTTATTAGGAAGGTTGTCATGCTCTCCCGAGACTCTAGATGGTGCTACAGAATCACCCTGTACCTTCTGTACACCGTTTATTACAGTTCTTTTTATCCACTTTTTTTGGGCGTCCAGGGGTACTTACATCAGAAAATATACTGAAAAGAGCACATATTAAAAAAAAAAGGCAATGTTGTAAAATAAATCACTGAGAAATCTGCAGCATCTGAGGTGATGAGCTAGATGTGCATAAATGTGTTTAATTCCAGGCCCCATAGTTTGAATAAGTTTCAACTGCGTCAAAACGTTTTAGAAGTATTTACTGGTATTATGATGCAGCATTAATGAACTACGCTAAATTGAAATGAGTTTTTCATGAAACTTACCAGCAAGTAAAAGGAGGCAGAGTTTGTGGTGATGTAGGTGCCATATGCCTTTTTGCTCTGAGTTAACCCTCTGGGTGACGGTGTCGTGTAGTTATACATCTGCGTGTGCGCTGTAATTTCCTTTTAGTGAAGAAGCAGTTCTTTGCAGAGGGCAATGCCTGTGGTTCAAACACAGGCACGCACACACAAGCCCACACACACCTGGACCAGGTTTCTTCAAACAGCAATGCCATATGTACTGTTTAGAAAGCATACTGTTGCCTTTACAAAGAACAAAGTAGTTACTTTTGCCTTATTGAGAACAAAGTAGTTACTGTTACCTTTACAAAGTAGTTAAAAACATCTTTCTTCCTGTTGAGGCACGGTGAGTCGAGGAAAAAGAAAGCAGGACAAAACTAAAAAGAGAGTAAGGCATGACTATTTACAGAAAATTTCATGTGACTATTTACAGAGATATTCAGCAGAAAGAGGTTCCTCGCCATAAATTACGTGGCAGTGGCCCCTGGGAGAGGGTCTTCCTCCTTCAATCCTGTGTTTGCTGTTGGGTAAGCTGCTGCCATTAACCTCTTCAGAAGGGCATCCTGAGCAGGTCTTTGAGATGCGCTGTGTAAATTCCTTTTCCACGCTCTTGATTTCATTATTTCTAACCCACCTCCCTTCCATTCACCCGCCACCAGCAGCAAGTTTTACCTTCATTATTTCCAACACTTTCTTTAAATTCAGTCCTCCCATTTCCTATCATGGAATAATCCTCTTCTTTTCAAAACACACACATATACACAAACGGTCACTGAACGTACACTGTGTACCAGATCCTGTCATGTAAACTCTTCATCCCATGACCTAACTTTAATCCATACATCATTCTTCCTCAGGAGATATTATCCCCACTTTATCAATGAAGATAGTGAGTTTCTGAAAGGCTAAGCAACTTGCCAAGGACTCCAAGCTACAAATAATAGAAATTAACATCTAGACCCATCTGATTCAAAATCCTTTGCTGTTAATCCTATGTTATAAGGCCTAATTATATTGCATGAAAAAGAACAATATAAAAACCTAACAAACTAAAAACTCTATCCTACATCCTTCATCCACTTCCACTGGCCCCATCATTATCAGTAATTAATTAATCAAAGTCTCGTTGAGTACCTACTGGCCTCAGTCACTGTTATCCCAAAGTCACGGCTTGAGAAGAAAGTAACACAAGTCTATGACAATATCCAGTGTCCAGCAAGAGAGGGCCTGTCGAAGACCCTCAGAACATTCTTCAAAGATGTGTCTGCCCTGATTTGGCCCCTACATTTCCTGACTCAGCCGAACACAACCTGGCTTTTTAACTGATTTCTCAGAGATCAGTTACTCCCTAATTGTGGGATACAGAGGACAGGGTAATCTGTGGCCAAATCCAGAATCAAAAGCTGGCCCAGTTGGAAGGCCAGGTACTCACAGATCCGGTTGGGTCAGATGAATGGTTGGGGGTAAAGGTATAGACGGCAGATGCCCACGTGAATGCCTACCCCTGCCTTTGCAGCCTGTGTTTCCCAAATCCTGTTCACGATGTTTTGCAATATTCAGGACCTGAGTTGTGGTTGCTTGTGACCTCCTGCCCGTTATTTTTCCGGAGACCAAGGTTGCAATCCCGGCTTTGGTGGGTGCTTATTTTATCAAGCTTCTCCAGGAGGAGTCAGTAGTGCTCTCCTAGTTCCATTGATAACGCATGAGGCCCAGCTTTTTCCTATATGGCAGGTTTATTGTTCACTCTGCCCACAAGCTTATGGAAGACAACATTTGAGAGGATCCCTCCCCCTGATATTTTGGGCCACAGTCATGTGTCCCACACCCAGGCCAGTGTGTCTAAATGAAGCTGAGTTCAGAGACACGCCAGGGGTCCTCAATTCCAGGCCTTGCCCCCCAGTCCTTGGGTCAACTTGGAAATTGAGGAAATTGCTGATGGGCTCGATCGGGAGATGAAGGACTTGGGTGTGTCCACATCCCACCCACCCTTGCAACCAGCCAAGTTCTTTTTTGAGTAATAATAGAAAAGAGTGGCTATAATTTTCTTTTTAAATTCATTTATTTTATTTATTTATTTTTGGCTGCGTTGGGTCTTCATTGCTGCACGCGGGCTTTCTCTAGTTGCGGTGAGCGGGGGCTACTCTTCGTTGCGGTGTGCGGGCTTCTCATTGCGGTGGCTTCTCTTGTTGCAGAGCACGGGCTCTAGGCATGCAGGCTTCAGTAGTTGTGGTGCGTGGTCTCAGTAGTTGTGGCTCGCGGGCTCTAGAGCGCAGGCTCAGTAGTTGTGGCACACGGGCTTAGTTGCTGTAAGCATGTGGGATCTTCCCGGACCAGGGCTCGAACCCGTGTCCACTGCATTGGCAGGCGGATTCTTAACCACTGCGCCACCAGGGAAGTCCGTGGCTATGATTTAATAAACAAGCAGACACGAATAGACTGTGATGAATCCAGGATATCTTGATCTCGTTTATAGAAAGAACACGCAGCATTGTTAACTGAGAGCTAGTGTTTGTCCCACTGGCTGAGCAGAATGAGACATTCCATTTTCCTAATATAAACATGCGTGGTGTCATTGCTTTAGGAATTCCTAGCGTGGCCCAGAGGGCACGGTCGCTGTGACTCAGGGACACCAAAGGAGAGTGTGGGCTTCAGCTGGGGGTGGGATCCTGTGGGCGGGACGATGGAAGCAGAAACAGGAGCAAGGTCACCAAGGCGGGGATTTGTGCCGGCTCAGATGTCAGAAGCAAACGTTGAATTTAAGTGGAGAAGAGTAACCCTTGGGCAAAACCTTCAAACTTCAGCTCAACTGTTGGCTCTTGTCTGAAACCTTCCCTGATTTGCGCATCACTTTATACTGTAGTGTGTGTGAGTGTGTGTGCACACATGTGTGCAGTAGCTGAGTTTGCTACGGTAACAGTGACACCCCAAGTCTCACTTCCTCACAATAGCAAGCGTTTATCTCCTGCTCACATGATAAACGTGGCAGCTGTGGATCAGCTACAAACACAGAAGCCCTCTCGGTGCTGCTCCAGGTCCCTCATCCTGGGGACCAGTCTGGACATTGGGGCCGTTGGTGCCCGTGAAGCTCCTGTCAGATGTGGCACATGTCCTGTCCACTCACGTCCCACTCGCTGAACGAAGCCTGTGTCCCGCAGTCCCAGAACTGAGGAAGAGGGGGTATGGCGAGTGATGGCGAAACACCAGGAGACTAGACTGAGAACAATAAGACAACCTACCCCATGCGTGGGATTGCTCCGCTCTGCTGCCTGTCACCTGAGTCCCGCTCGGGCCGGACGCCCTCTGAGACCAGCCTCTGCAACTTTATCAGACAGAACAATGCCCTGCTCATAGGAAACATTCTTCGAGTGCTTATTTAATTGAATGGAACCGAACGATATTTAATTAAGGAAAATATATGATGAGAGAAGCCAATTGCCACGGAGATGACATAAAGATCCAACTCAGCTCCTCCACTTCGCAGCCCTGTGTTTCGTGCATGCTGCTTAATACATGCACCTCACTTTCCTTGTCTGGTAAAAAAAAGCAGCAAAGCCTGTCTTCAAGGGTCGGTGCAAAGGTTAAAAGCAATGCCTGCAACGTCCTGTGTACTTAGGAAGCCCTGAGCGCATCTGGCTAGGCTATCACGTTCCGTCCATCGAGAAGAATGTCATGCGCAGTTCGGTACAGGGTGAATGCTTTGAAAATCCAAGTCTTCACCTCTGTGAATGTATCACTGCCATTGGCTCTAAAGTTAGGAAGCACAGAGTTCGGTATTTGGAATGTCACCTATCAGATTATACGGCTGCAACGTACATGCAGAATATGTATATATCTATGTATCAGAGAACTTACAGAAAAGATTTTCCCAGATGAAGAAAAATGTGTATTTCTTTTCATCCTGTAATAGAACATTAATGGAACAATAACATAAACACAAGGCATTTGGGAAAAGATGGGTGGGACCTCCTAGAAATGACAACACCCAATAGTTTCAATGTGGTAAGAGAGCTCCACCAAAAGGGAAGATGAAGCCACTTGCCATGAATGCTTCTTTTTCCTCCTGGAAACCTGGTTTTCTTCCATGGAGCAATGCATGTTCCAAGCCTGTGCAGCCTACTGTAACAGATTGCTTTGCATTAATGTATGTTATCAGATGTCAAGAGACCTGTGTTTGGTTTGAGATAAAGTTTCTTTCATTATTTTAAAAATTTTATTGTAAGACATATATACAGAACAATGCACAGAATAATAGAATACTACCTTCAGAAATTAAATATTATCAGTATGACCAAAATCCCCTTCCCCAAGTATAGACCTTTCCAATGATACTCTCCAATCTCTTGTTCCTGAGAAAAATAACTTTGAATTTGGTGTTTATCATACCTACACTTTTATAGTTTTATTTTTAAAATGCATGTATCATTAAACAGTGTAAGATATAGTCTTATATATTTTATGTATTACATAATTGATATTATTAGGTCAGATAAATCCACGTTGATGTACGACGCTGTCGTTCTTATATTTTCACTGTGGTGTAGTATTCCATTTTGTGAAAATATCATGAAATGTGTACTCATTCTTTTGGTAGTGGATATTTTTGTCATTTCCATGGGGGAAATATAGACAATGAGCATTCATTGTGTATGTCCATTTGTGAATATGTATTTCTCTGGAGTATTACGATTAAGGAATAGATTTGCTGAGCTATACGGTATTTGTTTCTTCAGCTTAAGTTAATAATGCCAATTAATTTCCAATGTAATTGTATAAAGTTGTATGTTGCTTTCCATTCTTGATAACATTTAACATTTTAATTTGTGAGAAATGAATTATTGTATTTAAAAATACTTTTGATATTGACATTTTTTTGTAGGTTTACTTCATATTTGGGTTGGTTTCCTTTCCTATGGTCTGCCTGTTTGTCTTTTCTATCCAGTTTTTATTGTGTTGTTTATCTTTTCTTATTGACCTGTTATGCTGCTGTTTACATTATAGAATCCAGTGTGTTTTGTCAGTTATATGCATTGTAAATGTCTTCTCCAAAAGTGAATGCCATCTTTTCACTTTCTTATGGTGTATTCTGATACAAAACTTTATAGTATTCATGAAGCTGGATTTATCAGTCTCTGTTGTGTCATATTTAACAAATAATTCCCAAAATTATAAAGACATCTTCTATAGTTCCTTCCAATGTTTTAAAGTTGTTGTTTTTTTTTCTCTTAAGTATTTAATCTTTTGTATAGGGTGTTATATACAAATCCATTTTACTCTTTCCCACTATATAATAGACAATTATCTTAGCATCGTAATTGACACGTTTGCATACCGATCTGTAATTCTATTTCTGTGTGAATTTTTCACGTTCATAACTTTATAGAATCTTGATATCTGGTAGGGCAAAATCTCTCATATTTTTCTTCTTGAGAATATTTTTGACTATTCTGAACTATTTCTTGTTCTATGTACATTTCAGATTCTGCTTGATAAGATCTATGATATGTTTGTAGACACTTTTAATTTTCTATGTAAAAATTATAAAATCAGGGAATGTGACAGCCCCTATAACTCTTGTTTCTTTTTCTTGCTTTTGTGTGCCAAATAGGACTTCAGTAAAATGTTGAATAAAATTGGTGCTAGCATATACTATTGTCCTCTCTCTGGTCTTAGAGGAATTGTTTCAGACTTTTCACAGCCATGCATCTTCTTTGCTGGAGGCTGTTTGTTTGTTTGCATTTTTGTAGTTACTTTTCTTAATGTTAAAGGATATAGATTAACTTCTAGCTTGCTAAGGTAATTATTACGAGTGAATGATGAATTTTATCCAATGCTATTCATTTATGAATTACATTAATTGACTTTCTAATTAGAAACAAACATTGAATTTCTGAATTTTCCAATTTGAGCATAATATGCTTTTTCATATATTCCTAAATTAGATTATATAACATTATATTAGGAGTTTTGCATTTATTATAATGATTCTGGTTATGATTTAATTTCCCACATCTTTCTCTCCATACTAGATTTTAGTATTATAGTTCTCCTAACCTCACAAACTGGAAATGATTTTCTCATTTTTTGTTCCCTAGAAGGGCTTGTATACATTGGAATCAATTTTGTCTTGAATGTTTAGTAAATTGTGTTAAACGGTATGCGTTTGGTGTTTCATTTGTGAGAAGAATTTAAATTATTAATTGAATTTGCTTAGGGATATAGGACTATTTGTTTTTCTATACCGTCTTGAATAATTTTGGAAAGTTGTATTACTACAGAAATTTGCTCCTTTCACCTAAGCTTTCAAAGTCATTGATATAAACTTGTGAATGATATGCTTTATTAGCATTTTAATGTCTACAACACCTATTGGATTGACCTCTTTTTATTCCTTAATGTTTCTCTCTCTCTCTCTCTCTGTCGTTCATATCTTGGAGACATATTGGTTCAAATGCCACTTTATAACTTTGTTGACCATTTCTACTCAATACTTATTTTTCTCTTATTAATAATCTCCTTTTATCCTTATTATTTTCTTCCTTTAATTTTTAAAAATTTATTTCATTGGTTACTTCCCGTTCTGACTTCTTAAGCAGATTCATTTTCAGTCATGACTGCAGCTAAAACAGTAATCTGAGGTAAATCTCTAGCCTTAAATATGTATGTGTATATATTTATTTTAACCTAATGTACATCTTTGATCTATGAGTTATACAAATTGTTTATCAGTTGCCAGAGGTTTGTTTCTTTCTCTAGTTAGCTTTTTAGCATTTGATCTACCTTGATTGCGCTCGGGTTGAGGACTGAATTTTTAGTATGTTATTCCTTTGAAATCAGTTGTCACTTGGCTCAAAGATTTTTATATGGTTAATTTTCTAAAATTCTCAGTGTGGCTTTTAAAAAATATGACTCTTGCTGTTCTTAGTTCAAGCTTGTTCATTGTTTAATCTTATTTTTTTCACCCTTATCTATTTTAGAGTAAGATGCTAAATTATCTCATGTTATGGAGGACTTACCAATTTCTCCTTGTAGTCCTATTCATTTCTGCATTATTTATTTTGAGGTATGTTAAGGAGTGAATTCACGTTTAGCATTTTTTGGTTTTCCTGGTGAATTAACTATTTATATCATTATATAATTATCCTTTCTTGTAGAGTTGAATGTCATTCCTTAACATTTCTATTAAGTTTATGTAAAGTTCTTGACCGATGCATACTGTTTCATACTTTTACTTTAATATTGTCTATTTCCTTATGTTTTAGATCTGTCTCTTACAAACAGCATAGAATTTTAGAACTGTAAAATTTGCTTACATAACTTCTATCTCCTAACTGGAGTACTCAGTCCCTTTTTTGTTGTGTTTAGTCAGTTATTTGGATTTACTCTACTGTTTCGTGTTTTCTATTCACCCTCTTCACCTTCCCTGTGATACTTTTCCTCGTACGTAGGCAGTTTGTGGAAGCGAGACGCAGCTCAATAATGTTGTGCTTAGCATCTGGCCATGGTGTGGGACCCAGGTCACTGGCACGGTAGCCCTATGAGTTTTAGTAATGTGTGCGGCTTCTCTGTGGCCACGTTTCTTCATCTGCTAAATGTGAGTGTGACTATCTCGTAGGGTGGTTACGAGTACTAAACAAAATACATTGTGGAAACTGGCTCATGCACTTCCAGTCAGACGACAGATGTCCTTTGATGAAATTCACCTCTTCCACTCCATCCGTGGTGACTTGGAAGGCATGTCGGCAGAGCGAACAATAAAACTATGTTGTGGCCGAACAAACAATCCTGTTCTGCATAGATCCTACTCTTCCCAATGATAACAGTAATAATAATAATAATATGAAGAAGTTAAGTAAGCACTTAGTATGTGACACTTGTGCACTTAATTCTTGCAACAAGACCTTTTTATTTTCACCTATATTTTCTTTTTCAAAAATCTCTTCTGCTGAAACCTTAGAATCATGTGTTTTGTTTCATCTGGAAGCCCAGGCCCTTATGAAGATTTAGCACCTTCATGTAATCTGATTACCCACATCCAAAGTCACAGCCCACTGGTGAGCTGGAGAGCAGGATTCAGTGTCCTGGTGCAGCACCTGGAAGCCACTGGTGTAATTCACATGCACTTGCCTTGGGATTAGGTGATTATCCGCCAAGGATGTTTTTCCGTGGACCTGCCATGGCGTCATAATGCTCCCCTGGGAAGTGCGGAGTCAATCATAGTGCATTAGGACCGCCGTTTCTCCTCCCCGCGGCTACGGTTAACGCCTTTCTTCAGCCAGGGAACTGCTAAGTGGAGAAAGTACAGCATTTCTGTTTTCAGACTTCAGACCAACTAGAGCCCCCCGATGTGTGTGGAAATGAAAGAGGCTATCATTTGACACCTCCAGGATGCACTGATCACCTGTGCTCCTGTGAACAGAGCCAGTATGTCTTTCCGCTCTTGGCTAAAGACATGAAATAGCATGTGAAGATTTGTACAAGTAATAGAATTCACTTGTAGTTGCTCTTCTGAGCAGTAATTTCCCCAATCAGATCTCCTTTGTGGGACTGAAACATGAAATAAATGCGAACTGATTTGTCTGATGTCAGTGAAGAAAGTCTAAAACCGGTAACTAGTCTGCAGATATGAGAGAGAAATCTCAACAGCCCAATAAATTCTGTGCTTCATTATTTGTTATTCATCACATGAAAAAACACAAATGAAAAGACCTGACCTTTTCCAGGCAGTAGCACTGCTCTGACAATAGTCAATAATAACAGCTAATAGATGTGCAATTTAAGATCTGCCGTATGATGATACATTTGTAAACACATTTTTTTTTTTCCTACAGCGATGTGAGGCGCAATCTACTGTCAGCAGATATAAAAATAAAATATCTCTTTCCTGCTGTTGTTATCCCTCTCCTATAATTAGAATTCATGGGAGATTCATCCAGGGAGAGAGGAGGCCCAGGATGGGTGAGGAGGGAGCAGGGAGAGGAGATGGAGTCCAGGCGTGTTGTGCTCTCGGTGCCCAAGCCTTTTGGCAACGGAAAGTCTGTGCTTCCAAAAACGTTATGTTGACTTCTCCTTGGAAAGCGGTATCTATGTTTGCCAGGAAGGAGATGTAAAAAAATACACGCAAATTGGGAGAAAGGGCATAGGTGATGGTGATGTAGTTAGAAATCTAGTCCGTAGCCAGAGTCACTTTCAAGTCAAAGACATTATATCTCAGTTTATAATAATTACTCGTTATGTGTCCTACTTTTAAGAAATTCTTCACTGTCCCTTCGGAGACAGACACATGCATTGAAAATCCTCGATAAGAAATAAAATACCAATTTTTGTCGTTCAAAAGATGTGAATTTTATCAGCTCACTAATTTCTCCCTGGATATAAACTGGCAGTCCCTGTTCTGGTACCTGCACATCTGGTACTTCATCAGGAAACTTGCCAAAACCATCAGAAATGCTTAACACAGGGTTTAGGCCAAATGCATGCTATCAATTCAGATAGCAACATGGAAAAATAAAAGGGAAGGAAAGGTGCTAAACTGAATCAGACATTTAATTATCCTCCTTCTGTACATCTACACACACACACACACACACACACACACACACACACACACCTCACTAGAAGCTTTAAAATCAAATAAAATCAAATGGTGCTCATCTCCACTCCTGAGCTCCACACCACGCCCCACTTCCATGCTCCCAAACACACAGGCGTGATGCAGACACTGGCAGGGCCCGGGCTGTAGATCAAGATGAATCCACCCTGGCCCTTCACTGAAAGAATCACTGCCTAGTGGGAGAGACAGACAAACAAATAGAAAAGTATCCTAGCTCCTCAAGTAGACATCTCTAGGATCTGTGGATGAGGAAAGTCTTACAAACGAGGCATCTATTGAGCTGAGCCTTGTCTGCATTCTGCCAGAACAGATGCAATGGTCTGAAGAGACACATGGGCTTGGAGAAGCAGCCAGTGTAGGTGAGGAAACCGGAAATCATCCGCTACGTCTGAGCTCACGCAGGGCACTGGGTGTAACAGCAGACGGGACGCAGCAGGTAAATCCGGGTGCTCCACACACCCACGTGATGCACTTGGTCTTTATTCCGCAGTGAAAGGCTTTTGGCTTGCTTGGCTTTTCTGTTTGTTTGGAGTAACCTCCAGTTACTGACAACGGTGATGTACTTGAGAATATATGATTTATCGGTTCCCTTTCCTTGCTGCCTCCTTCTTCCACGCCCCTCCTGACTTGATTGGGATGGTCTCCAAAATAAAGCGTCTACACTGAAATGCTTCTCTTAGTGTCTCCCTCGGGGAACTGAATCTATAACAGTAAAGAAGGCAGTGAGGGAACTTCTAAGGTAAATTTTAAAGAGAAAGAATCCCGGGGACACAGCTGACACTTGGCTTCGTAGATTAAAGTCAAGTGGAGGGATTATGATGAAATCTAGGCTTCTGGTTTGGGTCACTGGGGAAATGGCACTGCCAGACATCAAGAATGGACCATCGGAAGAACAGCAAGGTTGAAAAGGAAAACTAACCATTTAATTTTGGGATTTGTGGAATCTGAGGAGCCCTGGAGATATCCACAGTTGACATTCATAGCTAGCTGTATAAAACCAAGGCTTAAAGGGAATTCTGAACTAAAAGTTGATATTTCTGAGCCATTAGTATGAAGTTGAAGCCATGGAGGAGAGGCTTCCAGGGTCATGGAAGAGAACCGGTGGCACTGGTGTTAAAGGGAGAAAAATGATGTTCCCCACAGCAAGAAAGAGGAGAAATGCCACCGTGGTTGAGTAACTTGGACATAAGCACATCACAGAAGCCTAATGCAAAGGGAACTGCAAGAGGAAGGGGGGAGACTATGTTCAAAATGTCCTCAGTAGTCAATGAAAATGAGGAGGAAAGGACTGTGGCCCCGAGGTAGACCTGGGAGGATGCTGACCGAGGTAGACCTGGGAGGATGCTGACCGGCTTTATTGGAGGGAGGAGGTAGAAGATTTAGCCAGTGGTGTAGCTGCGGCGGCAGTGCTCAGGTGTGGGCACTTGCAAACATTTTACAACCAGGAGGGCACAGGTTCAGACAAATCCCAATAGGTGCCGGCAGTGACTCTGGAGCAGGATTCTAGAGACAAGACACTGGACCAGGAGCTTCCTTTCCTATTGCTGGATTGTGGAACAATCTGGGTTCAGGAAGAGGAAGGCCAGGGTGGCAGGAAAGGTGAGGGCTCAGGGCAACAATTATTTATCATTGGAACCATACCAAATCATACCTGCCGACTCTCAGTCCTGTATGTCCTTGCACTTACATGTGAACCTTACATGTACATAATTTAAAAAATAATCTGGACCACACAGCAGCAGAACTGCCTGGGTGCAGGCGGCGGTTCCATCCTGGGAGTGTGGTTGCTTGTGCAGCCTTGAGAAGAGTTGCAGATGGCAGGTTTATAGAGTCAGGGCAGGGCTGTTGATGGGGTCTCCAGAGAAGGAAAACTTGCAGAAAAGGGAAAGGAAGGCTGGGGTGCAAAGGTACACTCGGCAGAGACACAAATGAGTCAATGCTGATACAAATGAGGCAAGTCCTAGTATGAAATCAGACCACTCTTGGGAATCAGCTTATCTATGTACTGTGTACCATGGACCTGACACAAAGGACTTGGTGAAACTTAGGTTCTTCTAGGCTCTTTTCTGGGGACAGAGGAGATATTTGACACCTCCTCCACCCCCCGGCCTATACCTTATTCTAGAAAAAGGTATGGATACAAACCTTTGGTCAGTTGTCCATTGTTCTGGTTTACCTGCCTCTCCTTGATGAAGTGAGCAAACTCAGTCTCCCTGAGTCACGGTAGTTGGCTAGGCCGTCGCGGTCCCTGTAGAGAGGCTGGGTTCCCAGGTGGGCTGTGGCTTCTCTTCTAGTCAGGTACAGTCTTGGCTGGCATTTCAGCTCTCAGGAAGGATAGTGAGTACAGGACAGATTGCCTGCTCCAAGGTGCACAGACAAATATTGGGAGTAGTTGAGATCCACAGGAAAATTCTAGGTGCTCAAATTTTCTGGCGGCATTTAAGAAATTCACTTGTCCTTCTGGGAAATGGATTGAGCAGCTGCCATGTTCTTCTCCAGGAAAGGGCATTTGTACCCTGGAACAGGGGCACTGGCATTTTTCCAGCTCAGACACATTTAGCAGCAATATTAATTTCATGTTCTTACAGTTGCAGCTGTGAACAACTAAAAAAGGTCATTTTTCTATACTTGAAATATAGAACACATCTTAATTTTCCAGCAGATTAACTTAATGATCAAAACTGGAAAAGAAAAGAAAACACTTTTTTGGGAGGCGAGTAGGAAGACAGCCATTTTCTTACCCTGAATTTACTTATTTGACACAGTTTTCACCCTACAGACATTCCATGGTCCTCACCTGATATCTATATTTAGACTTTGTATTTTACTACCTGTCTGAGATGATTCAGAATCACTTCGCAGTTGCCTTCCCCAGTGAGCAGGTAGAGGGCTGCAGAACACAGCGCTTGTGACAAGGACAGAAACACTGGGTCCATAACACGTCTAGAAGTGTACACTATATACATACACTATGGAGTATATCCCTAAGTATATCCCATATACACTCTAGATGTAGGAGTATATCCCTAAACATAGTCTCTAACACTTGTTGTCACTTTTGCCTTTAAATCACTAGAGGCCTTATTTTCTTGATAGTCATACCACAGTCTGGGCTACTTGAATTATTTGAAACACTTTTGCTGACCTCTCTCACTTCAGTAAAGTCCTTCAGTTTTCCGAGGTGCTCATAACATACACCCCATTCCCAATCACGATTCTGAGAATGATGAAAAATTATGTAACTATTTTGCTCAAGTTCACCACAAAATATCCTTATTTAACTTCAGCTGAATAATCTTGGCAAACCTGTTACTCATTTGGGGAATTCAACCCAATGGTTGAAAATATTTATTGAGTACCTAGGTTATCTCAGCTACTGCAGATTAAAATAAACAGTAAAAAATAAATAAATAAATAAACAGTAAAAATAAGAATAAAAGAGGTGGCATAAGGATAGTGTCTATAAAAAGAGTCAGTGGCATGAATGGGATCTTTGATCATGATATTGAAAAGTTAGGCAAAAAGAGCAGTGGTTTGGAAAACCGGGAGATAGTCATGTGAAGGAGGACAGTAGCTACTGTCCTTTGAAAACCCTTTCTTGCCCCTGCATTCTGTTTGAACTACTCCTATCTTCCTTATTTTAGGTTCCTTTTGACTTATAACATGACTGGCACATGGTTGATATCGTGACACCTGCATTTAATTTACCTGATTCTTTATTAAGATCACAGAGAGAATGGAGAAAAAAAAATACTTTCTATCAAAACCAAAAATGAAGAGTAATCACTGGGTTCACATATGGGTTTCCTTTTTCATGTACAGACATTTTTTGTTTGTTCTTCATTTTGGCTTTCTAAATACTTACCACTTTTTCTCTCTCTTACCTTTCCGCAAATGCTGGCGTTACATTAGGAAATTATTTTCTTCATTAACATTGCCTCATTTATTACTATACTTTACATACCACTCAACTTTTTGTAACTAAGATGTGCATATTCTCTTCAGTTTACAACTGAACTCCACAAAGAAAATAAATCAAGCACTAAAATTGCCTTCTTTGTGATTGCAGGTACGCCAGCATTTGTATTCTAAATTCTTTTACAGTTCTTTTGTTTGTTTGTCAGTTTTGACAAAAAAAATCCTTATGGGATTCTGACTGAGTTTGCATTGATTCTATTCATCATTTTGGGAAGAACTGACATCTTAACAATACGGAGTCTTCCAGACCACAGACATGGAATATTTTATTTAGGTCTTTCAAAGTTTTCTCTCAGCCAAGTTTTATAGTTTCCAGTGTTCAGGCCTTTCATGTTTTTTTGGTTAAAATTATTGCTTATTATTTTATATGTTCATACTATCTATATGATATTTTATTTAAATTTCCATTTGCTAATTGCTAGTCTATAGAAATACATTGATTTTTATGTTAATTTTCTACTCTGCAACTTAGTAATCTCACTTACTAGATCCAGTACTTTCTTTGTACATTCTATCAGATTGCCCGTGTGGGTGGTCTTGTCATCTATGAACAAAGATTGTTCTTGTTTTCTGATGCGAATCCCTTTACTTCTTTTCCGATGTGAAGCCCTTTATTTCTTTTTCTTGCCTGATTGCAGTGGCCAGAACCTCAGCACAACATGGAAGAGAAGTAGCCAGAGGAACCCCCTTGTCGGTCTTTCAACACTGAGTATGATTAGCTCAGGCTTTTTGTTGATGTCCTTTATCAGGTTGAGTAAGTTCCGTTCTTTCCTATTTTGCTGAGAGTACTTACCAGGAAAGGATGCTGTATTTGCATCATATACCTTTACTGTACCTACTGAAGGATCGTGTGATTTTTCTTTTTTAGTTTTTTAATATGTTGATATATTAATTGATTTCTGAATATTAAATCAACTCTGCATTCTTGTGATGAACCCTGCTTAGTTAAGATGTATTTTTCATTTTACATACCATTGGATTCATTTGCTAAAAATTTGTTAAGAATTTTTGTGTTTCTGTTCTGAGGGATATTTGACAGCGGTTTTCTTGTCTTGATGTCTTTTGCTGGTTTTGGTATTAGGTATCTGTTTTTGGCCTCAAGGATTTGGGATGAATTTCTTCCTCTTTAATTTTCCTGAATAATTCATGTGGAATATATTCTCTTATTAGGTGCATAAATATATAGGACTGTCATGTCTTTTTGAGTAATTGACTCCCTTATTGTTATAAAATGACCTTCCATCTTCCTGGTAGTAGATTTTAATCTGAAATACTTGTCTGGTATTAATATAGCCAGTCAGATTTCTTTTTGACTGGGGTTAGCCTGACATGTCTTCCTCCATCCTTTCCTTTTAACTAGTTTTTATTTATATTTAAAATGCATTTATTGTAAGCAACATGTCATTGGGTCTTAATTTTTCATCCAATGTGATACTCTCTGCTTCGTAATTGGAATATTTATACCATTATATTTTATGTGACTATTATATAGTAACAGTTAATCATATAATTGTTCTGTGTTTAATTTATCCTATCTTTTTTTCATTTTCTTCCTTTCTCTCTTCTTTTGGTCTGAGTATGTCTTTATGATTCTGCTTTATCTCTTTGTTGGTGTAAGAGCTAAGAGTCTTTGTTTTCTTATTTTACTCATCACTATAGTGTTTATAACATGTCTGAAAATATCTTGATTTTCACTTTGTTTTCTCTAGGTTTCTGAGGTGACAGATTTCTCTTCCAGTACTGCAGAGGTGCCGCCCTATTCTCTTCTCACTTGCATTGTTTCCAGTGAGAAATTGCCTGTAATCTTTAATTTTGTTGCTCTCCACATAATATCTCCTTTAATATTTTATCTGTTCATTTTAATCATTTTGGATGATTCTTTCCTCACCATGAGACAGTTTTTCATCCACATGCACTGATTACTACTCAGTCAAATATTTGAAGGGAAAAGCCAGGGGATCTCCAGGTGTCTTTCTCTCTCTTTGTCCCTCTCCCTGATCTCTCCATAGCTCTGTTCTCTCTGTCTCTGTCTGTCTTGCTCTTTCTCACTCTCTCTGTCCCTCTTAGACTCCTGTCTCTAGTATTTAGTCCATTAAACTCCGGCGCTTGCCTCCCAAAGCTTCTGCTCTGTCGCTTCATCGTGGAATCCACTGGATTCTGCTTGGGTTCCCTTCCCTGTGTTGTGCCCTGCAAACATTTTAAGGCATTAAACTGTGGTGGTTATAGGGTTCACCTCATTTGTTTCCCATATATTTTGGATATATATCTCACTGGTAATATCTGTGGTGAAAAAAACTACTGGAATTCTATTCATTTGGTAATTTTACTCACATTATTTGCTGGATCATTGACACTTCTACAGTTGAGAAGTATATCATAAAGACTTGCCTGGCAGAATGTCAGCTCCAGAGAGCAGGGATAGTACTTCAAACCCCTTTCTGTTTTATGTGGTCCCTGGCACAGAGTAGTGGTCCAATGCATTTAAGTTAAGTGAATGAGTAAACACGTATATGAGAGTTTGTTGGTCATTCTCACTGCCAAGGTACCTATCTGGATTGCCCCTAGAATCCACCTTGTATTTTGTGATGGGCCCTCAGTTATCTCAAATTATGTTGCAAACAATAGCATGAGTTTTACTGGAGCAAAGCTGAAACTGTCTTACAGCCAAGACAACACCCTAAAGTTTGTTAGGCACAAACTTTACCAAACTTAGGACCTACCACAATAAACTGGGAATGAAAAAAAAATGTTTTAAAGTGTAAAAATAATTTCTGTATATACAGCAAGCAAAATATTAGTATCTTTAATATTTTAAACAGCTCATAAATCAATGAGAAAACTAAATACACATTGATAGAAACAGTGGCTTAAGGATATAAATAATCATTTCCCTGTAGAAGAAATAGAAAAACTTTTGAGTGTACGCAAACATTGTTGATGTTCACTACCATATAGATGACTAGTCAAATTGAGAATGATAACGAAAATGATAATACACATTACTGATGACGGTGAAGTGAAAAATGCAATCTTACAAATTTCTAGGAAGAGAGAAAATTGATGTAAACTTTCTGGAGAATAATTTGGTAATATTTATTAACACTTTCTACCAGTCAACTCTATTTATATAATGACAGCCTGGAGAAATAGTTAGATATATTTTTAGATTTTGAATTGTATTTATTATACCAGAATATTGAGATAACCGTAGTGTCTATCAAGAGGAATTTAAAAAAAAATAACAGCACACTTACTCATGGAATATTACGTGGTGAGTTAAACTGTTGTAGAGTAGTATTTCATAACCTGCACTTTTTCTAAATAAAAGGCACATTGCAAAACATTGTAAACTGTAGGATCTCTTTCTAAAAAAAAAAAAAAATCAAATAATAAATAGGAAAAGGACTTGGCATATTATAATTGCAGAGGAAAAGTCTTGTTGGAATTGTGGGTGGTTTTTATTTTCTTACTATTGTCTTTCTATATGTTCTCATTTTTATGGTGTAAATGAATTAATTTTGTATTGGGAAACCAATCACAAGTCAAAACAAATAAACAAAGACTGGAACAGAATAGAGCTTGAGACTATAATATCTTCTTTGATAGTGGTCTCCTCACCAACTGAAATAGCAGGAAAGCCACCTGGAGCTGTGAATTTGAAAACATATGCACTAAAAACCTAAAATCTTTTTCAAACTCTCTTCAGTTTCACTTGATAACTTATTGCTATCTAAGTTAGATAACTAAGGGATTTCTCCCCAGTTATGGGTTAAATAATTTGCTTATTTCAATCAGAATGTAAATGATTAACTCATTCATTCAACATATAACTAATGATCATTGAGTTTCTGCTATTGTATTAGGCATCTGAGGCATTTGTGATAAATATAACTGGATGCCTGCCTTCCGAATGCTTGGTATTTGTATATCATCACAAATCATTTTCATGTGTCTTGACTACCCATCAAAACCATAGTTTAAATTGTGATTAATTTAGCAAGTTAACCTCAAAATTGTCCTAATAATTAGCTGCATTATTGCATTCAATGTACTGTTTCTTACCTTGGTAACATCTTTTTAAGGTAGATCTTCTAAAAGACTATTGATGAATGGGTATCCATGATATGTGTAATTAAGCTATTATAGATCTTCCTACCTAATGCAGAAGAAACTTTGCAGGACACCTGCATTACCCTTAGTTCTTTCCGCTTACATACTGCTTGGAATGATCTTCACATTTTCCATGTTTATAATTGGGAGTACATTTTCAAAAATTATAGAATAAGAATAATCAATATTGAAGAAATGAAATTGAAACTATTGTTTTTATATAGAAGGGGTCACATTATTCATAAACAGATCACAGGAGATATAATACATCACCTGGGTAATGTGCAGGGGGGAAAAATTACATGAGACATTGATGGAAACACAGGAATTACACTATTAGCCAAACTCCTTCCTGAGTAGGAAATATAAAGTTCCTCTTATATTCCCTGTTATCTTTCTGCATCTCCAAAATCCTCCTCTCTGGTTTATATAGTGAGGTGAAAATGTCTATAATATACCCAGAAGTCTGATGCAAGTATACACGATCAAAGATTTCCTTTCCTAAGCCAAGAAATAAAATGAGAGGAATCTTTCTGAATTTCCTGTTTAACCAAAGCAGCTAAGCAGTGATTATGGCCAAAGGCTGTCTCCCTCTCTTTTTATATTTAAGAGATTTAGGTCACCATCTCTCTAATCACAGCACTGAGTACTGCAATAGACTTTTCTGAAAGAAGATAAAAAAATTTCCCCTATATTTTTTATGATAAAAATTTAGTGCAATATAGAGCTAGAAATGTTTTTCAAGCTTCCTGGAGAAGTTCATGCTCTGCAAAAGGGAAGTAATTTGACATGACAGTAACATATTCTTGTAGAGAAAATAATTGAATCCTACTGTCTTCCGCATTGGAGACTGTCTATAGATCTACTAGTCTTTATCTAAATACAGTCCACCAAATACGCTAATGAATTCTTGATGCTAATTTAACATTCAGAAACCCACTGTTTGACTTCATATATCACAATTTCTGAACTAGTTTGAGACAAACCTCTCTAACATTATTGTCTTTTGGGAATGAAGGAAAACTTTACTCACCACTCTGAGTCTGTAGAAAAGGTGGTTCAGATTTGAGAAACAGATATACCGGGCTTCTTAAGTAGAAATGAAATGAACAGTAGACGGCTTGCTTCCACTCTTCATGCCTCCACAATAATCTGTACATGCCATTCAGTTACTTCTGGTTATAAACTCTTTGTCGTGTGACTTCCTTGCTGAGAAATATGTTCCAAGGTTCTCCATCTGTCAGTACCATGGCTAAACGTGGGTTGCAAGGACAAGATGCTTGACAGGGGGATGAGGGCAATGTCGGAGACAGATTGGGCAGAAATGGAAGAAGCTGATAGCCAAATCAGGGTGTAGACAATTAGGAGTCCTTGAGCTTTGAAAGCGATGAAGTCGAAGTAAAGCAGAGCAATGAGTCAAAAGCAAGGCCAGCAACCAAGAGGCAATTAAACAGCACAAGCCATGGAGCCAAAGTCCAGAAACACACAGTCCTCAGAATCATAGGTTAGACAGAGAAGAAAGAGCACCTGAGAATTACATTGACAGTCAAGGACCAAAGAGTCTGGAAGCACCTGGGACAACACAGAGCAGTGAATTTCATGTCCAGGGAAGAAATTCTACCATCACTGGGGTCGGACGAATTGTGAGATTAGTGAACAAAATTGGATCCCATCTCATCTTAGTCTTATGTCATTTTCTTAAAGGAGAGATAAAAATGTCAAGTTACACCAGGAATTCAGTATAGTGTTATGTCCACCCGGGTTCAGTAAAAATGATTATGATAATCATCGTGAGCCTAAGGAGAGGGAAGACCAGTTTTTCATACTAATGGTATTCCGTATCATATGCATTTGACGTGGAAAGGGTATTAGACACGTGGATATAAGATATTGTATAAGTATTATTTGTACTATAAGCCTAAAGCCTTTTAATATACGAAATAAACATATAGAGACATATCGAATTAAAATGTTTGCATTTAAACAAGGAGCCTTTTATGAGAATCAGGGGAGACATTTAAGAGACATAATTGGGTAATAGTGCCTATACAGGCTGGGCATGGAGAGATAAGAGAAACATTCTTACACAGATGAGATCCATTCAATTTATTTTCCTTAAGAGATTTTCTTTTCTTTTCTAATGAATAATTTTCCCACTTGTTATAGCTGCCAGTTTCAAGGGGGACGAATACTGGTTTATAAAGAAAAGTGGCCATCACATGTTTCTCTCTGTAAAAATTGTTTCAAAGAAGTATTTATCAGTAAAACCTGCATATTAAGCTAAATAAAATGTGTTTTCTCTTGTACGGTAAACTTGTTTCATATTAACTATTGTTTAAACTGGCTGGAGGTTGGAAATAAATTTGCCCTCCATAAAATGGTCTAATAGCAGTGTTTAAATTATTACTCTTAGCTTACTCTCCTAAGTAGCTTTTGTTTCCAAGTGATGCATCAAGTATTGTAGCTGAAGGGGTCAATGGCTCCTATCATCTCTTCTCCACTTTGCTGTTCGGAGCAGAGTTTCAGGTGCACATGGCAGAATTTATTATCATTTGCATCACGGTTAGTTGTATAGGTTGCCTGAAGTTTTCACCCAAGTCAATCTTTAAAGCAATCGAATGTGGTAAGATCCAGATGTGTCTGATAGGACCACCCAAGATTCCAAAAGCACAACTGGTTTCTCTCAGTGGATAAAGAGTATTTGCCCTCAAGCTGTTTCAGTTTTTCTGGTGAGAATCAGTGATGAAGATTAAAAGGAGCAATGAATTTCTGAGTGAGAGGAGAGAAAAGCACAAGTGTGCTTACTGATCTCTTCATACAGCAATTCAATCTTGCTTTGCTTTCTTGTAAATTCACCGAAGTTGTCTCATAGATGTTCACTGTGACAGAAAATTTAACCTCTTTATTTTTTTAGACAGCAAAGGCAGCAGCTCTACCCTTGTTCATCTTAGATTATAAACTTCTCAAGGGCATGGCTCTGTTACTTTAATTCACCTCACATCAAGCGTAGCGCCGTTATGGAGAAAATGCGACTCTCCATCCTTTCTCGGGGTGACTTTTTAACCACTGTTACTCATTACACATCCATTCCTTTTCTTGTTTGAGGTTCAGACTGGGGTGATACCTCTTTTATTCCTTGGAATACCACCACCAAGATGGTTGCTTCTTTAAGTAGCTGTGTATATAACTGATTCGCCAACATACTATATTCTTGCATTTCTAGAAGCTTGTCTCAGAACTTTCTCCTGAATGCATGACCCTCTTACCACCCAATGGTCTTTACGCTTGAAGTTGAATTTAATTCAAATTGGCTAGTACAATCCTGGGGTGTCTTATATACCTGTGCCTTTGTAGTCAAAGTTGCTAACAATGACGTCGTGTGGATCAGGATTCTTAGGAACTTGATGGAGGGGCTTCCGTGTTGCCATTGGATTGTCATAGAGCAGTTTGTTGGGTAGCACCATCCCAGTTTACAGCTCAGCCTCTAGATGTATTGATCCATCTGAAGGCTTTTCTTTAAAAGAGCAATTTTCCCATTAAATCTGCTAAGCAGAATGCTTTGGGTTCTGGGACAGCTTCCTAGCCCTACACGGCCTTGCTGCTCAAAGTCTGGTCCGTGGTGTAGCATCACCAGCGTCACCTGGGAAATTGTTAGATACGCAGAAATCCAGGCCTCCAGGATCACTCCAGACCTACTGCATCAGAGTCCGCCTTACAAGATCCGCAGGGGTATCTGTGCATGTTAAATTGCGAAGCAGGACTCGATACGTGGTCATACTTTCTGAGATTGTGATTTAGTGACTCCTTTTGGTTTTGCCACTAGGGATCGGCTACCCTGCTTCAACAGGGCCCTGCTGAGGTGGCTATTGGAATCTGCTTTGTGCTGCTGAAAGGTCCAGTAAGAATACTTTGTGGAAAACATGTCTTCCGCACCAGAGGACTTCCCACGTCTCAGAGCTTTGTTAAGGGTGATTTTGTCCTGTAGCTACTTTATATCAACTGCCACTGCTTTTCTATTTATCTAGTTGTTAACACAGTATGATAGATAAGAGGCTTTATTCACCTAAAGTCTTCCTATGACTACCAGTGATGAAAGGGACCTAAGATGTGTGTGCCTGAACACTAGTCTACTGCTTTGACAGTTCCATGTCCTGATGCTTAAAATTAATGTGACGTTGCTTTAAACTCTGGAGTAGGGTGTTAAAAAACTTTTATTCAAAATTAGTATATACACTATTACAAATGTCAGACAAATGTGCTGAGCATTAAAGTGACTTTATAATTAAGTGGGCTCTTGGGGAAACATCTGGATGAAGGTGAGGGGGTAACACTGTACCCTTGACCTCCCCTTGTTCTACCCATACGAAGTACTTACCCATATGGAATATTAAGCCTTCCTAGAGTAGAGTAGAATACCCCTGTTAGGCAAGAATGACAATTACTCATCCACTATTAATACTGCACGCTATTTTCATTCGAACACTGGTTTTGCAATGTCCCAACCACAGGTTCCTAAATGCTCCATTTTCAGGATCATGTGTGCATGGAGCAGAGTTCAATCACATTGATCCCACCAGGGGTGCACTTGTCAGCTTTACCTCGGAATCATCTCTAAGCAATAGTATGCAATTACCAAAAAAAGCATCAAAATATTAAGTCTGGTGTGTTGACAAGTCTGTCCAGAGCTCTGTCACATAGGATAGTCTTTAACTTGCTTTGTTTGGAGTCTAGTTGGGTGGTCTGGTGATTTCTCTCCTTCCCAAAGATAGATGATCTAATTTCCTATCTTTTATTTTTGAAGAGTTTGGTTTTATGCAAGACCTGCCTATGATACAGAGGTTTAAGACATCTTGCAGTGTCATTTAATCCATGAGTGGAGTCTCAAGCACTTTCACACAATCATCATGAACGCATGGCTCTCAAATGATCATAAGCCATTCGTTGTTAGTGAGTATTTTCTCATATGTTCTGTGACACGATGATCATTTAACCATGGCTATTTCTGGATGACTCTCTTCCATATTGTTGGTACTGCCGGTAGAACTGTACACTGATAGCTTTTCTCAGATGTCTGAACATGTGCTCTGACATCTGGTTCTAGGTTTCTTGCTTCATCATGGGCATGGAGAGCTGACAAGAAAAACACTGATTTACACAGTAGCATTTTTTAACCTTGGGTACCTATGGCCTGCAGCCAGGTGTGTATATATCTGAATGTAGATTGGATTTTTTTTAATTGGAGTATAGTTGCTTTACAATGTTGTGTCAGTTTCTGCTGTATACTGAAGTGAATCAGCTGTATGTATACATATATCCCCTCTCTCTTGGACCTCCTCCATCCCCCATCCCACCCATCTAGGTCACCACAGAGCACTGAGCTTAGCTCCCTGTGCTATACCGCAGGTTCCCACTAGCTATCTGTTTTACACACGGTAGTGTATGGGGAATAGCATTTTTGCATTTCAGGTAGGAAATAGCACAGGTGACCGTTCTGGGAGAACAAAGAGTTTGGCGTATTCTAGAAATTTTTGAAAAGGACAGGTCCATCAGATATCAAATTTCGAAGTGGTGGCACTGCAGAATCAAGTTGAGAGAGAGAGAGAGAGAGAGAGAGAGAGAGAGAGAATATGAGAAGCATCAGAAGAGGTTGACCAGGTTGTAAGGGCTTAGATTATATAAAGCCTTGTAGATGTTAGTAGGATTTCAGATGATATCCTAAGTGTGGTTTTAGGCTGAAAAAATTTTATATTATGCTTATTATGATTTGCCAATTATAGGGATCATTCTGACTGCTTCACAGAGAATGGATTAGTCAGGAACAAGGATGGAATAGGGGGCCAGTTAAATGACTATTGCATTAGTCCATCAAGGAGTTGATTCTGTCTTATTAGCTGTTATAAAGCCACGAGGATAGATTCCAGTTACATTTTAGAGGTAGTCATGAAAGACTTGCCTTGAGGGGGAGTGAGGGAGACAGAGGTTCCAGTGATTTCTGCTGGAAACACTATTAAAGTAGCAGATTAGCAATTGATAGTTAAATTGTGAGGATTTGGTTGCTTTTTACGATACCTGTGACATCGCTGGAGACATGTAAGCAAGTTGGTAGATTTGGAGATGTGAGGGGGAGCTGCCTGTTTAGATTCATCAGGGCGCAAGATATCATGCCACGTAAGATGATGTACCAGGACTGAGCTCAAATTCCAGAATCTAGAAACAAGCCAGAGGAAGAGGGACGTTGAAAAGAAACCGAAAGTGAGTTAGCACTAAAGACTGAAAAAGAGTGGCTGTGGGGGCATAAGGAACACCTGTTCTGTGGCATCCTAAGTGTCAAGAGAAAAGAGTGCTTCCAGAAAGAAGTAGTGGCAGTCAGATAAGTACTGAAAACTGTCCACCGGATTCATCCACATAAAGTCACTAGAAGCCTTACCCAGAGTAGTTTCTGTTGGGTGCATGTCCACCGAAGTGGGTTGAAAAGCCACCAGACTTTGAAGAGCAAAGGCAGGATTTCACACATGCATTTTTATTTTCTGAATATTAATAACTTGGACTGGTGCAATTATTCAAGGCTCTAGTTGTTGAGGCTGGCATAGGAATGTCCAGTTCCTTATTTGAAAATTTCAGCAGATGTTCCTTAAACCCTAGCATTTCTGGTGAAACTCTTTTTTTAATATAAATTTATTATTTTATTTTATTCATTTTTGGCTGCGTTGGGTCTTTGTTGCTGCCTGCGGGCTTTCTTTAGTTGCGGTGAGTGGGCTTCTCATTGCGGTGGTTTCTCTTGTTGCGGAGCACGGGCTCTAGGCGTGCGAGCTTCAGTAGTTGTGGCATGTGGGCTCAGTAGTTGTGGCTCGTGGGCTCTAGAGTGCAGGCTCAGTAGTTGTGGCACATGGGCTTAGTTGCTCTGCAGCATGTGGGATCTTCCCCGACCAGGGCTCGAACCCGTGTCCCCTGCATTGGCGGGTGGATTCTTAACCACTGTGCCACCAGCGAAGCCCAGGGAAGCCCTCTGGTTAAACTCTTAACGACAGTAATAACATCATTAGAAAGGGGGCAGAGGTCTGTTTGCTGCACCCCTGACAGACAGCGTTTGCAGGATGTTTTCATTGAAACCTCCCTGGGATGTGGCTATTGGTCTCCTGAGCCTTGGGTCTCACGGAGCATGCTGTTAGTTTGAGATGGGAAGCCCAGTATAATTTTTGCTAACAAAGAACATCAAAATATTAAACTGACATTCCTTTCTTCTCTTCATTTAACTCTCAATCTCAACCTCAAATGCAAATTATCAGGTACAGCTTAATAATGCTAAATGTGTTAATCATTGTCTAATTGGCAATAGTCATTGAGTAAAATAATACATCTAAATTGTCTGGCACATGGTTGTTGCTTAATAAATAGAATCCCTTAGTGACATTGCTACTGGAAAATGAGGTAAAAATAAAGCTCTCATTTAATTATATGCAGAAAAGAAGATAAATTTGTTTTTCCGCTTATCATTTGTGCGAGTAGTTTTATAAAATTTGAAAGAATAAACTTGTCCCATGCCTGTTCTCTTATATCATTGAACAAGGCTGATGCATGATCCTAGTAGAGATGCATCGACACCTGTAAGCCCCTCACCAGTGACAGAGGTAGTGCAGAACACATTCAAGGAGTTCTGGGTGATATTTGGAAATAACCAGAACTGACCTGTGTGCTACTTGTGTTAACATTCTCAGGTCAAAGCTTTGAAAACACCTTTGAGATTGTTCCGCCGTGATTATGTCCTCTCCTCTCTACACAATGCAACAGTGAATGTTAGAAGTTTATTTAGTTTCTGGAAAGTTTGGACTCAAGAACTCAGTATTTACAGAATTCAGTACAACTATTCCTTATTGTTTCCAAGTATATTTGAAGCAATTGTATTGTTGCAAATACGGCACGTTTACCTTCTCGGCTACTAAGCTAAGGCTTTAAGCCAATTTAGAAAGCAGAGCACACAGAAAATTAAATCAGCTAAGTCAATTTATCCTTAGATGCATTCTATACGAAGCATTTTAAACTCTCAAAAGGAATCTCATGTTAAATAAAAAACGTGGGAACCCAGGTCAAATTTGGGAATCACAGCACATTTCACAAAGGACATCATTTTATTTAATAATGAATACTGTATATTTATTGAGTGCTTATTCCATGCATGGCTTTTTTATCAAATGATAATATGTATTGTATTATTTATTTTGTCCAACGATCCTTCAAGGCAAAACTATGTTTATGTCCAATGCACATACGAGAAAAAATAAAATGCAACCTTCCCACTTTCACAGAACAGGTAGATAGCATAACTAGAGTTTCAATCATGTCTGCCTACTCCAGGGGCTATGCCCTGCCCTCTGCATTACATTGCCACCCAAATATTTATTCTTAAAATTTTTTATATCCCATAATTTTAACTTCTATGTGTTAATACTATGGAAATAGCTAGAGATGCATTCCAGTAATTATCTTTAAGCATGTTTGGTCTCACTTTTTAAAATAACAAAATATTAAAAGTCATTCAAGCATATGAAAAAAAGATAATTGATTAAATAAATAATAAAGAGCCATATTATTTTATTTTATGGAGCCAATATAAATTAACTTCTAAAATTTTGTCAAAAATACTTCGATAAAATGCCAAGTGAAACCATGAAGAATATAACTACTACCTATTGTACAAAGCATATACAAATTTTGATACATGTGCACAGAAAATTATTTCAACACAAATAAAATGTAAACATTGATTGTTATTAGATTGGGGCATTATGACATTTTTTCCCTTGTCTCCTTTTACTTTTTGTATTTTCAAATTTTCTACAATGATTATATATTGCTTTTAAAAGGAGACCATCATTAAACTAAAAAATAGATGTGATTTTTTTTTTTATATCTATTGCTTAAAGTTAATGAAAGAATCATTATACAAGTTTTTTCTTTAGGACAGAAATATAGTCACTCATTCAAATAGGGCCCCAAGGCCCCTGGATTTTATCAAACTGAAACTCCTTCCTGGTTTCATCCGAGTCTAGTTTGACCCAACATGGCTCTGCCTTCCCCTCGGTTCTCCTGAACCTCTGGGCTAGACTGTCACGAAGGGTTAATAAACTCAGCTGGTCTGGGCTTGCACTTCTAACTTCTTAATTCCGGCATCTGATTTCTTTATTTTTCGCAAGTGCCGTAGCAACTACTGCCTTTGTAATAGTGTCTCAGGGTACAAATCAAATTCAATAACTTTTAAGTCAGACAAGGTGAAATGTTCTGTCAGACTCGACCACTGTGAACTTTCAAAGACCCAACACTAGTAAGGGAAAGAGATGGATATTGATTACATCCTCCTTACTTGGGAGATTGGTCCTCGTGAAGCAAACACAGGAAGGAACCAGCGAAAATTTAGCTGAGATGCATTCAGCTAAATTCATTGAGTAGTTGCTACATTGTAGAAGACTCTGAGGCTAGCTGAGGTTCCTGACCAGTATCGGATTCTTGGCAACTAATAGGTTCTTTGGGGACATCCTTTTCTCCCCTTGCTCCTGTAGCATATTTGTCCCAATTTTAAGTGCTGTAAGCTGTGAGGTGTCTTAGTTTGGTTCAGTGTAAATATTGAGCTTTATTTAATCAAACACAGAAATGACACACACAAGAACCTATATAAAAAAGACCTGAAGAAGTCGACTTCGGGGAAAACTCAAAGAAAACCTGCTTGCCAGGGACAAGAGCAGAGCACTTCACCTGCGTTCTCCCAGTCGATTATAAATCAACCTCATTGATCGCTATTTACTATTTACCATGGACCAGGAACTGTGCCAGGGGCTGCAGGAACAAAGTGCTGGCTTCAAGGAGCCCTTAGACACTTCCTTTCCATGAACTGGAGTCTGGGAGCTATTTTTGAAAAATTTCAAAGTGTCACACAGTCATCTAGAGTTGTGCCTCTCAAGGTGGTATATACATGCTTGCAGGCATACAAAATATATAGACACCCAGCAATGGCCATCTGTGGTGATGTAGACAATGCCGCTTTCTCATTTGATTCCTTTTCTGTTTCTGCCATCTCCATTCCCCTAGTGCCTTAGTTCACACCCTTCCCCTCGTGCCTTAGTTCACACCCTTCCCCTCAAAAAAAAAAGAAAAAGAACAAGAAAAAAAGCTGGTCTACTCAGTAATGTCCTAATTACTCTCCTTTCTCCAGCTGTGTTCCCTCTAATAAATGCTTCATCACGATGTCAGATTTTTTGCTAATACATCTGATCTTGAATATTCTTGCATGAAAACATCAGATGATTTCCCACTGTTCAGAGCATGGACAAACTAACTTCCATATTTCTTTAAATACATGCATATAATTGTGTGTGTGTGGGTGTGTGTGTGTATGCACGTTCACATATGCACACTTGAATAGTGTTCATTCTATATGTAAAATTTTGATCATAATTTAATATTTTGAATTTCCCATGTAATTTAATAACCTTTAAATATATAAGATTTTTGAACCAATGTGTGATATTCTATGTATAACTGTATTACGATATATTTACTCAACCTACTATCATTGGGCATCTAGTTTATTGATTTTAAATATTGTAAATAATGAGAAATAAATGTCATTATATTAAAACATAGAAATAATATAGAAATCTTACTTTAAATGTCTTGTCATTTACCAGGATAGAATCAATGGAACAAGTAAAATAATTATTTCGGATTAACTCTGAGTTTGTCAGTATACATCTTTTCTAAGTCAACGTTTAATGATAAATGTGTAGCTCTTTTCCCTTGGAAGTTCTGATTCTGGAAATCAACAGAGAAGCAATTACTTTCAAGTATAAAAACACATGCCTTTGGGAATGGGTGGGGGAAGAATCCTGCAGATTTTAGCATTTAATACAAAATCTTGAGGTGATATTAAATGTTCATTTGTCTACCTGTAGTGGATAATGTGATAAATTCTCAAATTGCTTTTTAAAGGGAAATCACAGAATAAGAATTTTGAATATGCTATATCCTCAAATTATTTCTTTTTAGGGAAACCACAGAATAAGCATTTTTGGTGTAGGAAGGGTCTTCATAATACTTACATAATACTCACTTTTGCTACCTATGAAAACAGTATGCTAGTACTAGTTCAGTGTTGCAAGTATCCATTGAAACGGCATATCTGGAAGGAGCAGGTATGGAGTAGATCACGGTACACAGTAAATGCATACTGAATTTCCATTTTCTCTCTCCTTTCTCTTTTTTTCCTCCCCAGTCCACTAAGGGAAAGATTCAGAGAATTGTGTCTTCAGCTTCTAGATTCTAGTCTAGTCTATCTTCCAGTTGAACCACAAAAAGATAATAAATGATGTCCTGAGAGGGAATTAATGATAAAAATTCATTTCTATCTGTATGCATCAACTTGGTCTTTTATTTTCTACTGTACACTGCAGCAAAAGAAAATTCATTGAGTAGTTGCTACATTGTAGAAGACTCTGAGGCTAAGTCTAAGCTTTTTCATATAATCTAGTATCAGTCAAGTAAGTGGAGCAGAACATACGATTCTAAAGTATATTCTTCCTGAGAAGTTAGTTGCACACCTGCCACCTGCTTGCTGATGAAAGTGGGGACTATATTCTGTGCCAAGTGCAGCATATCGAACAGGCACAGGAGTAAGGACAGATTTGCTGAGATGAAGCCGTTGACACATGAATCCTTGGGAAAGCAAAGTTAGCAAGTGCCCTGTGTGAATGGTTAAACATAGTTATTTCTTTAGTTAGTTGCAGGAAAGAAATGATAATATGCTTATGTTTGTGGCTTTCTAGATATTGGAAAATTTACATATTGCATTGAACTTATTTTACTAAGATTTTTGCTTTAAAGTTTAGCTTTGCGATAAGGAAAAATGTGTCCACTACAAATCTTGAAAATCTCTCTTGCTTTTGTACTTTACCTTAAGCACTTTACTTTTGGGGGCTTATTTTTTGCTTTTTCATAAGAGTAAAAATTTTTTAAAAATGCCTCAAAACCTTGTCTGTTCTCCTGGAAGGAAAAATAAAAATGAACAGCAAAGGCACAGATTAGATTTTTATCCCATTTGTCCATGGTAAACAGAGACCATAAATGAGATAACTTTTCAAATATGTGTGGCTTTTCTCAGTGATATATTTGTTCTCCACAATGTACAGACTCCTAGACAATGGACTTCAAAAAATGATACACTTTCCTAAGCATGTTGTGTACACCCTTGGCAGTAAAAATCATTTGGTATTTTTTACTACATTTCATTTCACATGTGCATCTGCACATTAACATGTACATAAATATAGCTCTATATTCTAGCTCATAAAGATGAAATCATTACCTGGGATTGTGTTTACAACTCCATTGTCAACTAAGGCATCTGTTGCTAAATGGTGGTGCCTTTAATTATAGTCATTAGTGCCTGTCAATGAACATTCAGGTACTTAAATTTAACAAGGAAGTGAACTACAGACTTTAGTAGATTTCCTAGTAGGGGGCCAAACTCAGTAAACCCTTTTACAAGAATGGCAGCTCTGGAAAATACACATGTTGCCAATAGCCTGTGTCCTGTGGGTGTGAACAGCGATCTTGGTCAACAGGTGGGAGCAGAGTCTCGACAGCCACAAACTTGTCCCAGTTTGACACCCTCAGTACTGCCCAGAAAGTTACTGCGTCCCTTAGTTGTCCATGAGATGACTCTGACACTCTCTCCTCCAGGGACTTTAACCCTAATCTTCTCCAGGCCACCACCTGGAAGGTGATCACACCTCATTCTTCAAAAGGAAAGTAGAGACAAGTATACCCAAACTCCTCTTACCCAAATCTACCAG